>NC_141617.1:18814724-19179724 GCF_047967505.1 Dipteris shenzhenensis | reverse complement strand
TCATCAAGAATACAAAGTGCATTTCTTTGGATTTCAGTGTGGGAGATATTTTGCAAATGATATCATTTCCAAATACGAATGTATCAGAAGGTCAAGTTTTGGGGTTTGAACAAGTGGATTAGTGGTCATTTGCACATATAAGGATTGTGAAAGTTACTAATGATGGTATGGATGATAACGCCGCATCATTGGATGGTCCCTATTATGAGGAAGGAAAACATTTGAGATGGAGAATGCAATTTTTTAAGATTAAAAAAGGACATGTGATTTTCAATGATAAAGATAAGGTATACTACAATTTCAAAGGACTTAAAGAATATGCCAATGAGCCAAGCATTTCCATTATAAATGGGGTTGAGGTAAAGCATTTTCATGAATGTAGTCTCTGAAAATTCATGTTGCCAAGACCCTTGAGGCCTTGTTTTGGTCCTTCATGTGTTTCCATGAATATTAAAATTTACTCCATGCTTTGCTTTATTAGCCAAATCCTAGTATGTGCCATGAGATAATTTTGTAGTAATGTGCTATGCATTATTGCAAATAATTTTTCCATTTGTAAGAGGCTTTATATGTTGGACCTTTTCTTTTTCTTTTCATTTACCAAAAAGAAAGAGAGCCTCATGAGTAGGTATTCATTTCTTTTGCTCCCTCTCCTTTGCCACAAGTGTTCTCTACACCCATTGTAAGTTAATGGAGCACATACATCTACACTTGCAACATGTAGATCACATTGGTTCTAGCATAACATATTCATTGATTACTCTTATTCTCTTTGGTTTCTTTTCTACATCTTTCTGGAATCGCTTTCTTTTCGTGCATATGTATGTCTGTTTTCGTTTCTATTGTGTAAGAAAACAATACAACGTCTGTGCTCAACAAATAACAGGATCTCGTATGCAAGAGAGAAAAGCAGATAGTATGGAGAATCAAAAATTTGATTACTATAAAATTGATACAATAGATGGCGCTGCTGGAAATAGTAGAGGACGGAGGCTGGATGCCAAGGAATCAGGGTTGCTATAGCCAGTGATGAAATGGGCTTCACGGGCTTGCTCTTATATAGCCACCAATCATAGTCAGTTAGACCCAATTGGGTGACCGACACAGTCCGCCCAAAATGGCTGACTGGGGGTCAGATAGGCCACCGACCACACGATAGAGCCAGCGCATAAAATAGAGCAATTAACCTCCGTTCGGCCCACAGCCATCCGAGATCATCTGGGGCTCCAAAGGGGCCCCGTAACTCAAGAGTGTGCTGCCCTAGGAAATGCTCCGTCTACCCTCAGTGCGGTCACTCATGGGATGCCTTCCCGCACTTGCATGTAGCCTAGTTGGCAGTGTGCCAACTCTGTCCAGCCATCAGGCCAAAAATGGCCCCCATCTGGTGTCCAAACCAGGAGCTACCGGATAACCGAGCTACTCAAATTCCTTCTCCTCATATGGGGGGCTTAAAGTAGAGTTAGCTAGTTCCCGCATAGTTACATGAGAGTGGAGCATTGATATCTAAGACCCCCCCTCAATGTCCACCCGTAAGTGAACTTATTTTTTCGGGCCAATGCCAAGTCGATGAAGATGCCTCTCCAGCAACTCTCTTCCAAGAGCCTTCGTGAAGATGTCCGTAGCATTCTCTGTAGTCAGACAGTACACCAAGTCGACCTCTCCATCCATGATGAGCTCGCATACAAAGTGATATTGAATCTCAATGTGTTTTGTGCGAGCGTGGAACACCAGGTTCTTTGCAATCACCATGCAACTCTGATAGTCACATGATAACTGCGTAGGCTTGTTCTGCACTATAGCCATGTGCCCTAAAATCCTCCTCAACCATATTGCCTCGCAAGAAGCAAAGCATGTTGATTTGTACTCAGCCTCGGTAGAAGAAAGAGCAACTATGGGTTGCTTCTTGCTGACCCATGACAACTCCAGATCCAAGTGAGAAACAGTAACCTATCATTGATCTCCTGCTGTCCACGTCTCCTACCCAATCTGAGTCACAGAATCCGGTCAAGATGTTGCCCTTGGTATAGATGATGCCATAATCAAGTGTGCCTTTGATGTATTTCAGCACCCGCATCCCTGCCCTCCAATGGTTCTCCTGGGGCTTATTGGAAAACCTGCTTAGTACAATCGCAAAGCTGATGTCCGGCCGTGTGTTGCACAAGTAAATCAAGCTAGCCACAAGCCTTCTGTACTTCTCTTTGTCCACCAATGGTGATGAATCCTTGCTTGAGAGCTTCATGTCAAGCTCCATAAGGGTGCCAACTGTCTTGCACTCAGCCATGCCAAATGCCTTCAGTATCTCTCCAGCATACTTCAGCTGTGAGATGAAGATATGTTTTGGCTCTTGCCAAACTTCAATCCCCAAACAGAAATGCATCAGTCCGAGGCCTGTCATTTCAAACTCTCTTTCCAACAAATGCTTTGTCTACGAGATCTTCTCTTCATGGTTCCCTGTTATGACAAGGTCATCCACATAAAGGACCACGATCATACACCTGCCTCCTTCTCTGAAGATATACAAATTTGCATCAGATGGGCTCCTCCTGAACCTGTTTTGTAGAAAGTAGGCATCAATTCGCTGGTACCATGCTTGTGGGGCCTGTTTCAGCTCGTAAAGTGCCTTCTTCAATTTATAAACTTTACCTTCTGAATCGGGGATCACAAAACCTAGTGGTTGTTCCATGTATACCTCCTCCTTGAGATCTCCATTCAGAAAGGTGGATTTTACATCCATCTGAAACACAAGCCAACTTCCCTGGGCTCCTAAAGCCAAAACATTGCGAATTGTGGTTAGTCGAGCTGTGGGAGCAAAAGTATCCTGATAATCAAAACCATGTACCTGTGCGAATCCTTTTGCCATGGGTCGAGCCTTGTACTTATCCAACGTGCTTGGCCTTGTACACCCACTTGATGCCGATTACCTTGCATTTTGGTGGTCGATCCACAAGGTCCCAAGTGTTGTTCTTCATTATGGAGCCATACTCTGACTGCATAGCCTCCATCCACCTATCATCACCTTGTGCCTCTTCAAGACACTTGGGTTCTTTAGCATGGCTCACCTCTGTCATCAAAGCGTAGTTGACCAAGTTTGACTGCACCCTTCTTTGCTCCTCTAATCTTTTGGACTGGTGGTGTTCGGATGGTTCCTCCTCAATGGCTAGAGGTTCTCTGCCATCCAAAAGCTATTTTACCCACTTCGGGAATGGCCGTTGCTGTTGTGGTTCCACAGGCTCTTCTTCTTCTTCTTTATCTTGAATCCTCCGAAGCACCATTGAGGGAGTTCAGTCTGCTGTTGGTGGTTGTACTGGATGGATATCCTAGTCCTGGTTATCTGGGAAGGAACCATCCTCCTCCAATTGATGCGGTTGTTTTGAGAAGACCACATCGTGACTTACTATTACCTTCTTGGTAACAAGGTTATAGAAACAGTAACCCTTCGCCTCTTCACTGTAGCCCAAGAAAATACACTTTTGGCTCTTCGGTTCCCATTTGGTCCTGTTAGCATCAGGGACATGCACAAAATAGTCACATCCAAAAACTCCGAAATGTGCAGCTGAAGGTTTCTTACCAGAAAAGGCCTGTAGTGGAGTCATCCCGCCGTTCACAGCCTTTGTGTAGGTACGATTCAGAATGTAAACTACCGTGTTACAGACTTTAGCCCAGAAAGTCTTTGGCAAATCTTTCCCTTTCATCATACTCTTGCCCATTTCATAGATGACACGCATCTTGCGTTCTGCTACTCCATTTTGCTGTGATGTATGTGGTGGGGGTTTTTGCCTCTTGATCCGGTGACTTTTGTAGTAACTTTCGAATTCACTTGATGTGAACTCTCCACCTTTGTCTGATCTCAACTTCTTCACCTTCCTCCCTGATTCTTTCTCAACCATTACATGCCATTCTTTGAACTTACTAAAAGCCTCATCTTTAGTCTTCAGGAAGTATATCCATATCCTTGTACTGTAGTCATCAATCAGCGTCATGAAGTAGTAGGAACCACCCAAAGCTTTCGTCTCCATCTTTTTGCAGAGGTCCATGTGAACAAGCTCTAGAGGAGCCTTTTCCCTGCTAGCCTCTTTAGGAAAGGGCTACCGATGCTGCTTGCCCATCATGCAAGCTTCACATACATTGGGCAGATCTATAATTTCTGGTAGGTTTGCAATCATTCCACTTTTATGCATCTCCTTTAAAGAACTAAGGTTTAGATGACCAAACCTCTCATGCCAGAGCTTAGTGTTCTTCACATCGGCTCGAGCACTGAAAGCTGAGAGTTCGTAAATGTTGTTGCACCATGTACCTTTACCAATGAACTTCCCTTGAAGATCCAAAATCTGTGTGCCATTCTTATCGAATTGAACTTTGAGGTCCCGATCCGTGATTGCCGAAATGGACAACAAGTTCCTCTTGATATCTAGCACATAAAGAACATCGGACAACTATTTTACAACTCCATCTGACAAAGCAATCGTACCTTTTCCTTTTGCTGGACATTTTGCATCATTGCCGACTACTACAAGGATGTCATTCCCTACTGGATGTAGAGAGGTATACCAATCCTTTCAACTGGTCATGTGGTGCGATGCATCACTATCAATAATCCAAGGTCATTAGCAGGTACATGAACTGCCTCTATGCAAATCTCCTCAATTGCTATGAACAGCTCTACTGGTATTGCTTGTGCAATGTTGCTGGACTCTTTCTTTACTCCGTTCTTCTCATCTGCAATATTCTTCCGGCACTCATTCTGCTTGTGCCTTGCCTTGTTGCAATAGAAGCACTTTATCTTCTTCTTTCTCTTTTTATCATCAGAAGAAGATGGCTTACTAGAGTCCTTACACTTACCTTTCTTTGATCCAGCATAGAAAGCCGAATCTTCTCCAGTCCTCGTCTTTTGACGCATCTCCTCCTCCAGAAGCATTGCGTTGAAAGCCTCAAAGTTGAGGGGCAAACTTCTGTTCTGCGTATTCAGCACTGTAACAAGACCATTGTACTTTGGTGGGAGAATCCGTATGCACCTTCGTGCTAGATTCTCGCTGGTGATGGTGATGCCAATCGCAGTCATCTGATCGCACAAATTCTTCACCCTGATGATGAACTTCTCCGCCGCTTCAGACTTAGACAGTTTCTCATTCGCGAGTTGAGTCTCCAGATTCTAAATCCATGTTTGATTCGTGGTCTCGTACTGATTTTTTAAGACTCTGTCCATGCCTCCTCCACTGTGGTGACATGTTGAAGTAATGCCATGACAGAATCACTTACACTACAGACAATAGAACACAACGCATCTGCATTTCTTCTTGTCCATGTGAGAATCTCATCCGTAGTTAGTACTATCTGTTGTGCTGCATTGGCCGTATTCCGGCTTCATGTCCACCCCAGTAGCAGTATCCCAAAGCTCATATGCACTTAGGATGGTCTTCATCTTGAACTTCCAGAGTGGATAGTTAGAGCCGTCCAACTTTCCACTTTCGCCGAACGGTGGGATTCACAGTCTTGCAGGCTGGGCCATCTCTCACAATCTGCTTGCAAATAGAAACACACTACCAAATCTTCTTGCTAGATCCCAAGCTCTGATACCATGTAAGAAAAGCAGATAGTATGGAGAATCAAAAATTTGATTACTGTAAAACTGATACAATAGATGGTACTGCCTCCCAGCCATGCACTCCTGTGTGAGGAGCTTCGATGGTGTGTTGGAAACAGTAGAGGATGGAGGCTGGATGCTAAGGAATTAGGGTTGTTGTAGCCATTAATGAAATGGGCTTCATGGGCTTGCTCTTATATAGCCACCAGTCATAGTCGGTTAAACCCAATTGGGTGACCGACCCAGTCCGCCCAAAACGACCGACTGGGGTTGGTCCTGAAATAGGCCACCAACCACATGATAGAACCGGTGCACAAAATAGAGCAATTAACCTATGGTTGCCATTCGGCCCACATCCATCGGGGATCATCTGGGGCTCCAAACGGGCCCCACAACTCGAGAGTAGGCTGCCTCGGGAAATGCTCCATCTACCCTCAGTGCGGTCAGTCATGAGGTGCCTTCCCGCACTTGCATGGCCAACTCTGTCCAGCCATCAGGCCACAAATGGCCCCCATCTTGTGTCCAAACTAGGACCTACCAGATAACCGAGCTACTCAAATGCCTTCTCGTCATATGGGGGGCTTACAGGTAGAGTTAGCTGGTTCCCGCGTAGTTACACGAGAGTGGAGCATTGATATCTAACATATTGTACATCCTTATTTGAATTTGTACACTTCTCCCCATCAAATTTATTTGTCACTTTGTTTTCATGGGATGTTGCATCCTTGATCTTATCAAAGTCAATACCAAATAGTCCTTTGTTGATTTCATTCTTTTCTTTGAAGCAATCATAGGACCATTTAAATCAATATCCATGTCATCCATGTTTGATAAGCCAACACTTTCAAACTCTTTGCCCTTGTTAATGTGTGTGAATTCATCCACTCCAAATAAGACATCACTTCTAAAAGCGTTTGCTTTCTTGGTACCAATGAACTCATCCACTCCCGATAAGATATCACTTAATATTTAAGTGCTTTAAAATCATCCAAGTTTGAGGGGACAACACTGATGATATCTTTATCCTTCTTGACATGCCTGAATTCATCGACTCCACATAAGACATCGCTTCTAAAATCTTTTGCCTTCTTGGTACCGCTGAACTCATCCACTTTTGATAAGATGTCACTTCCATAGATGATTGCATTGAAATCATATAATTCTGAAGGGACAACACTTTTAATGTCTTTGCCTTTCTCAAAATGCATGAATTCATCCACTTTAGATACGGCATTACTTCTGAATTGTTTATCTTTCTCGGTAACAATGAACTTATCCACTTCTAATAAGATATCACTTCTATACTTGAGTCAATTGAAATCATCTACTTGCATCTTTTGATAGGTTTGATAAAAAGAAGAAGTATTTAAGTCTATTAGAGAAACACAGAGGCAAAGAGGGCATGCTCCAACATCTTTTCAAAATTTGTATACTCTCTGGAAAAAGATCTTTGGACATGTTAAAATCCCAAAGAGGCAAAAAATGCCAAAGTGCAGTGGACTGTGATGATCTAAAATGAGCACTTGAGAGTGCAACATCTCCAAAACAAAGAATAGCCCATCACATGAATTATCAAGATCACCCAGGAGCAAACAAACATCCTTCCCACTTGTGGAATTCTCAAACATATCAACACACTCTTCCTTGTCATTGCCAACCACACATGCAAAATCCACAAGGGTATTATCAAGTAAAGCATCTAGCTGATCATCAACCACACGAGATTTGAGGGAGGCACCACCGGACTCGGATAGGTTCGTGTGCGCGGATGCCATGGAGGTGGTGGAGCTAGAGGAGGAAGGGTGGAGGTGGCATCCAATGGGTCTAGTAGTGTTCTTCACTCTTGCCATTGAATAACGAGAGTTAGGGTTTTTTTAATCTTTTTATAAGGGCCCATCATGTTTTGACATCTGGTTATTAGCCATCACACTTATATCATGAGTCTTTCTCAGCTTCACATGAGCCACATCTTTTGAGGTCACTACCTCACACATAGATCTCACGAGCACAACCAGCTCATAATCTATGATTAGGGACTTCTCAACATAACCTATTGCCTCAACCTTGTAAGCTGCAAATTCTATTCTTTTTGGCACTGTCATTTCCACATAATAAATTTAAGAATATCTCTCTATAATGTTGCACTTAATAACAATTTAAATTAATAATTTAATTAAAAAAGATAGTTTAATTACATTTAAATTAATAAAAGTAATTTAAATGTATGAAAAAATTATATGTGTGCATGCATACATGTATGTATGCATGCATGCATGCATGTATGTATGTATGGCCCATGCATGACATTAATTTACCATAACAATGCTCTAAAATCTTCAAGATATCATAATGGTATTAATAACAAACACCTTTTGAGAGTTTAAAAACTCTAAAATTTGGTAGATATGGAGTCACACATGACGCTACACATGCATGCATGGAATGTAAATTTCCTTGGTCCATCTATGGAAGGCCATTGATACATATGGTGGGACTAGTGCACTGTACGTGTCCATGTGGCATGGGCATGACTGTAGGGCTTTTAGTTGATCTGTGTCGGTGTGGGATTCATGCTGCGATAATTGTTGATGGAGGGGAGGGAGGGGGAAAGAGAGAAAGGGAGGGAGGTAAGAAAGAGAGGAAAAGGAAGGGGGAAGGGAAGGAGAGGGGGAAGGGAAGGAGAAAGGGAAGGCAAGAGGAGAGAGAGAGAGGGAGAGAGAGAGAGAGAGAGAGAGAGAGAGAGAGAGAGAGAGAGTGTGTGTGTGTGTGGGGGGGGGGGGGGGAGGAAGGGGGAAGGGGAGGGGAGGGGAGGTGAAGGGGAAGGGAAGGGAAGGGTAGGGTAAGGAAGGGGGAAGGGGAGAGGAGGGAGAGGGAGGAAGGGGAATGGGAATGGGGAGGGGAGGGAAAGAGAGAGGGGTGAGGAAGGGAAGGAAAGGGAAAGGGGTGAGAAAAGGGGAAAGGGGAAGGGGAGAGGAGGGGGAGGGGAATGGGGAGGGGGAGGGGAGGGAAAGGGAGAGGGCGAGGAAGGGAAGGGGAGGGGAAGGGGGATGGGGAGGGGGAGGGGAGGGGAGGGAAAGGGAAAGGGGAGGGGAGGGGGAAGAGGGAGGGGGAGGGGAGGGAAAAAGGAAGGGAGGGGGGGGCAGGGGAGGGATGAGGAAGGGAAAGAGTGGGGAGGGGGTCTCCCTAATGCATGCTCTAGTGGCCACGGCTGTTGAGCGCCTAAACAGACAATAGAAGGAAATTTAAAATGGAGAGGAGGGAAAGGGGAAGTGGAGGGGAAGGGTGAGAAAGGGAAGGAGAGGGGAGGGGGCTCACAAATACATGCTTTGGCAGTCGTAGCTGCCAAGCCCCTCCAAAAAAAAAAAAGAAAAAATTGCAGAGGGGCTTGGTGGCCTCGGCCACCACCCAATTGGTGTTTTGGATTGGAATGGGGAGGGGTGAAGGGAAGAGAGAGGGGAGGGAGAAGAGAGAGGGAGCGGGGAGGGGAAGAGAAGAGAGGGAGAGGAGAGAGGAAGAAGATGGAGAGGGGAGGGAGAAAAGAGAGGGAAAGTCAAGCGGAAGGGACGAGAGGGAGATGAGAGAGGAAGAGGGGAGAGGAAGAAGATGGAAGAGAGGGAGAAGAGGGGACAAAAGGGGAGGAGAGAGAGAGCAGGGAGAGGAAGGGGAAAGCGAAGGGAGGGAGAGGGAAGTGGAATGTGAGAGGGGAGGGAGATGGGGGAGGCGATATATAAAGCATGAAACCCTAGAAATTTTGAATTCAAACGGGGAGAGGAGAAAGGAGCGGGAAGTTTGAATTCTAGGAGAGAGAAGGGAGAGAGTGGCGAGGAGAGAGAGTGAGACATTCGAATTCTAAGGAGGGAGAGGGAGAGGGAGAGGGAGAGAGGAAAAAGAGAGGGAAATTTAAAACTTTAGGGTTCTGTGGCTTATATATAGCCTCTCACATTCCCCTTCCTCTCCCCTCTTCTTCATGTCCCTCTCCCTTCTCCCCTCCTGTCCCTTGTCTTTCCTTTGTTCCCTCTTCTTTCTTTCCCCTCTCCCTCTCTCTTCTCACCCTCTTCCCTTCCACTCCCCTCTCCCTCTATCTTCTCCCTTCCCTCTCTCTCTTCTTCCCCTCCCCTCTCTTTTCTCCCTCCCCTCTCCCTCTTCTTCCTCTCCCCTCTCCCTCTCTTCTCTTCCCCTCCCCGCTCCCTCTCTCTTCTCCCTCCCCTCTCTCTTTCCTTCACCCTTCCCTTCAAATCCAAAACACCAATTGGGCGGCTGCCGCCACCAAGCCCCTACACTTTTTTTTTTCCACAGGGGCTTGGTGGCCGCAGCCACGAGAGCATGTATTTGTTAACCCCCTCCCCTCTCCTTCCTCTCCTCTCCTCACTCCTCCCCTTCCAAGAGCATGCATTAGGCCACGGCCGCCAGAGCATGCATTAGGGAGGCCCCCTCCCCACTCCTTCCCTTCCTCACCACTCCCCTCCCCTTATCCATTGCATCCCCTCCCTTGCCCGCCCAATCCCCATTCCCCTCCCCTCCCCTCCCCTTCCTCCCTCTCCTCCTTTCCCCATTCCTCACCCTGCCCTTCCTTTCCCCTCAACTCCCCTCCCATCCCCTTCCCCCTTCCTCTCTCTCTCTCTCTCTCTCTCTCTCTCTCTCTCTCTCTCTCTCCCTCCCTCCTCTTCCCTACCCCTTCTCCTTCCCTTCCCTTCCTTTCTCCCTCCCCTCTCCTTTCCCCTTTCTTTTCCTCTCTTTATTACCTCCCTCCATTTCTCTCTTTCCCCTTCCCTCCCCTCCGTAACAATAGTTGCACCATGAATCCCACATGGACACAGATCAACTAAAAGCCTTGTGGGCATGCCTATGTGATGTGGACAAGTGCATTTCACCGATACCAACATATGTATCAATGGCCTTCAATCGATGAACCAAGGACATGTACATTCCAAGGATGCATGTGCAACGTTGTGTGTGACACCATATCTACGAGACTTTAGAGTTTTTAAACTCTCAAAAGGTGTTTATTGATACCGTTATGATATCTCAAAGATTTTAGAGTACTATTATGGTAAATTAATGTCATGCGTGGGCCATACATACATACATGCATGCATGCATACCATTACTCTTATGGTATATTAATGTCATACATGGGCCATACATATGTATACATACATACATTAGAGGACTATTATAGTAAATTAATGTCACTCATGGGCCATATATGCATGCATATATTCATTACTTTATTAATGCATTTAAATTGTTTTTATTAACTTTAATTATGATAAATTAAGTAAATAAATAAGAAAAATAAATTATTTTGATGTAACTATTAATGAGAGTTTACAAGTGTTTTTTATGTATTAAATTGTCACGTTAAATTTTATAATTTTGATTTAATTTCCTTCAAAAAAGTCTTAAAAATTACTTGTTTTATGTTTTATGTTTTCATATTTGTCTTGAAGAGTGGGTTTTTTCTTAAATTTATAGAAGCTCTTGCTAGCAAACCACGACGTGAAATGCAAAAGGCTAGTACTACAAGAGCCACGATTCCAAGCAGTATAAAAAGACATCGTCCCACTGTAGAGAGAGATAATGTGGATGAAAAACGGTTAAAAGAAGAGAAAGATGAAGAAGACTCAGAACCCGAGGCTGAAGATGATCAGGATGAACTCACATCAATCAAAAATCTTAATCTGCATCTTAATGAAGCAGTTACAGATGATGATGTGGGATATATCTGGGGTCAAAGGACATGGTTTGTGAATGCCAAAGATGTGGAAGCTGCAACTCTCTTTACTAATAGCCTCGGGGGGGTCACTATGTATAAACCCTCTATATCACGTGCGTTCAAGGCCTATATTTAAAGTCCCTTATCTGTAAAAAATTTCATTAATAAAATGTACCCCTTTTCTATACAAATCTGTAAATTTTTTCCAAAACTATTTTAAATAGTCCCTTATGTATATTTATTTCTGTGAATTTTAGAAATTAAAAAAATCCTTCTGTTGAACTCACCTGATAGGGTTACATATGATGAGTGACCCCCCCGAGCTAATAGCCGAAGCCTTGATATATCCTATGCAATGCAAATATACGAGGCTTTGAGAGATGGTAAGAAACCTGTGGCAAGCAATGTGGTCTTGCGCCCAATAATGTTTTGTCCAACCAAAAATAGTTTTCTAGATCAAATAACGTTTACAGGGCCTACACATTTCGAGGAAACCTTCAGTCGATTCTTTAAAGACACTCTTAAAAATATTCCACATGAACAAGGCGAAAAGGCACAAGGTGAGAATATGCTAAAGGAAGTAAAGAAGGAATTCTTTCTTCATTGCAGATTCCATTCCATTGATGGTCAACATTGGGCTTATGCTTGTAATCAGATCGCAAGGGAAGCAAAGGAGGGCAAAAGACTCACTCCAGAACAATTTGCAAAGATAAGTTCATTCCATTATTATCCTGCAACAATCTGTATATTCAAGCATGAGATCAAGTATTTGATTGAGTCCGAAAGACTTAATCATTATGTCCATGGAAAGCGTAAGATATCCTCAACATCAGAGGTCTTACAGAAGGCAAGGCTTATATGGACAACATTTGGTTCTCCAAATCCTGATTTGAAGCGAAAGGTCACAAAAGCAGACGCCGACACACTCACGAACTTCTATACTTCTTTGAGTGCAGCTGTGCCTAGGGGAACTCAAGAGCAAGAAGAAAGTATGACAAGCCTCAAGGTGGTGAGGGACAAATATGCCGACTACACTTCTATCATATTTCGTCCTGTTGAAGTGTTCAATGAGATGCTTGAAACGTGCATTGCTTGTGAGCATGGACAGTTGACCTATGAAGCTCCTTTGTTTATCTCCGACAAGTCAAGGTAATGGATAAGAAAGAGTTGACGGAATGGATGTGGAGGCCTATAAAGTACTTACTTGATAAGTATGCATCCATGGAAGCACAAAAAATTTTAAAGAAAGAATGGTTTTTTGGAAGAAAAGACAAAGACCACTGCATGGAAGAATGCATCAATGTACAGGTGAGGCGTGATGCAGTGCATAGTGCCATTAAGTATTTGCTGTCAGAGAAACAAATTCCACTTACTCATTGTAACATTGACTATAATGTGGTGAAGCATATAGCTTCTTTGTCAACACCCAAGGTAAAGCTATGGGCAAACAGGTGGATTAAAAAGGATGAAGATGGGTCAGAAATCTTATATGAGAAAAGAAATCCCACAATAGGTGGTTGCATATGTGGAAAGATTAATCAGCGAGATAAGGATGCCGACAGATATGCACCAAAGCTTTCAATTCAATGTAGAGGTTACGGCAGAGTCTGGAAAGCTTGTGAACTTCAGGGGAGTCTCAGAAGATGACTTCTTCAAGAATGAGTCAGCAAGGGATAAGCCACAACTATTCTTTATCAATGAAGTTTCTAGTGATGATATCCATAACTTCATTGATAGAATAGTATATACCACCATTAGCAAAGTGGCGATTTGCAACATTGTCATTTTTGTTGATAAAAAAGACAAAGAAGCCATGTAGGTTACTCTAGAGCGAGCATATTCATCAGATTTGAAGATCTATAGTGGTGTTTATGCAGCAAAGAGAGAGATGCGTCAATTTTACGAGCAAAAACCTATGAGCAGGTTTATCCAAGCGTGTTTTTCAAGAGATTTTTTAAAAAAATTTTCTTTAGGAAACATGGTTTTTACACTTTAATTTTCACTAGAACTAGATCCCTTTATCATAAAAATATACAGACTAGTCACTCATTCATTTTTACACAACATAATTTTCTTATTTAGAGAAATCCCTTTGTACCCCTGTTATTACCTTAAAAAAGTGTTGATTCCTTTAAGAAAGATTCCTCATAATCACTCTCAATGTAATAATACTATGCATATATAATTACTTATTAACACATTTATATCATATGGCAATATCTTTTTAGTGTTTTGATAGCATATTTATGGACATGTTTCTAAAGAAGTTTAAAATTACTATAAATAAGTATTAACTTAGGCTTATATATCACTCTCATAAAATACATGTAATATTTAATACTATATATGAAAGATTTTCCAAAATATAACTCCATAGATGTGCTCAAATGGGGTGTTCCGATCAATTTGAGTGGTTGAATGACTATATTTGGACATTGGATATGAAAGTTATGTCACTTTTAAAAGTGCTGTCCAAGGTAGTTTCGCCAGCGAAACTACCTTGTGAGACTTGCTTCAAAGGGGTTTCGCTGGCGAAACTACCTGGATGGCTTGCTTCAATGAGTTTTCTTTGAAGAAACTCTTTCATGAAGATAGGTTGAGAGAGGGTTTTCAATGTCACCCCCTATTAAGTAAAAGTTGTAAGAAGGATCATAAGGGAATTTTCATAGAGAAGTCTACTCTACATGTGGGTTTCTTCAAAAGCCATCCCATTATGCTCTCACCATTCCTACAGATTCACCTAAAGATTTTTGTATAAAATAGGCATTGCTATAATACTTTGCATATTTCTAAGTGAAACTATGTTTTCTTTTGATCGATTTTCGCCATATTTATGCATAGTTGGAAGCTTTTTTTTTCCTTCTCTCGGACGCTCGGAAGATTTCGCTCAGAAAATGCTCGTCCCCCAAAGAGAGGAAAGAGAGAATGTGGCACAACGATTCAATCTCTTGAATCATTCTTTTTGTGTATGCGGAGTCCCAACCCTGATCACTCCTTACAAAAGAACATAAGAGGGAATTCAAATAATTTGAGATTGATGCTAGAAGAGCAAGATATTCCCAGGTCCATACATTATCAAAAAAACAACTATCGAAGTCCTGCAAAAAGTGGGAGTCTCTTGCTTACCATGATGGAGAATTTGCTACTCGCAGGTTGGGAGGTCACCTTGTGCAGGATGGGATATTTATTTGAGGATCTCCTCAGAAAAGGAAACTCCACAAATATTATTGGAAATAAGCATTTCATGGCTTATTTCCAGCTTCAAGCAGATCTAACCACACGCTATGAAAAAGAGATAGACCACAAGGATACGGATGACATGGATGATTACCTTGAAGACCATAATGTCCCAGTCGATGATGATGAAAAGATGGACTTACATAACCCGTTCATAGAGAGGTTGGTGGATGAAGACAAACATGATGATGCCTTCTTTGATAATTATGGCTCGCAGGGTTATGAAAAAAGGCCACTACGACAATACTTAGCGGTATGAACTCTCTATTTCTCAACTAAATACAATTTTTTAAATAAGATTCTTGGCCATTCTCAGGTAACGTTTGTTTATTTATTGCTACTTCAATGAGCTAACATTTGTTTATTTATTCACAGTGTAGTTATATATCAGTTTCCTAGTGCAGAATGCAAATCAATTCTATGAGCTAATGTTTGTTTATTTCTTGGTGCAGTGTAGTTATTTCTCAGCTTCCTAGTGCAGTGCAGCATCGTGTCTACATGCTCGATGCTCTCCTTTCTTCTATTCTTAGCTCTCCTCAAAAGACTATAGAAGATGTTTGTACCTGGTTAAGCCCTTTGAATTTAGATGGGGTGCGAGTCATCTTAATGCCTTATCATGAGGCATAAGTATCAACTCTAACCTTATTTTTACTATTTCTTTGGCAAGTTTGTGTAAAACAATAATCATTTTTATTTTGGTCGTGTAGCTCACATTGGAGTCTGATCTTCTGGGACCTTGAACTCAACCGTTTATGGTTTGTGAATTCAATGAAAGGCTATCATGCTAACTCCCCAAGGTAATTATTCTCTTAATATTTTTGATACTTTCTTATTTTGTATCTTATGATCATGACATATTAATATATTTAATATGTCATGATGGACAGTGCTGCATATCGGCTAGTATCTACTGTTAGAACAACCACGGAGCAACAAGATCAAGTAGAATTCAAAAGACGTCTGCCAGTGGAGCAAAAAGATGGACACAGCTGTGGGTGGAGAGTTGCCTACAATTGCATGTTGTTTCTTAGAGAGATTTTTGATTTGGAGTTACCAGTCGAAATGGAATCATATACAGAAGCCGATCTGCTAGCATTTCGGGCTGAGAGTATTCAGCGTCTAATTACTACCATTGGGAAACAACCTGAAAATATGACTACATTGCAACATGTATAAAACCTTATCTTTATACTTGTATGCTTGTTCAAGATTTTAATTGGGATGTATAAATCTCATAACTTTTTTATATTTTCCTCCAAGAGGAGAAGAGACTGAGTCTAATGAAAGCATGCTCTCTTTATACTTCTATGATTATTTAAACCATTATTTTTATTTGGGATGTGTAAATCTCATAACTTTTTAAATTTTTCCTCCAAGAGGAGGAGAGACTCACTCTAATGAAAGCATGTATGAAACCTTTTTAAATTTTTGCTCCAAGCGGAGAAGAGACTCACTCTAATGAAAGCATGTATGAAACCTTATCTACTTGTTTAAGCCTTTATTTGGGATGTGTACATCGCATAACTTTTTTATATTTTTATGGTAGAAGGAGGATGTGGAGGACATAGCAAGTGAAGAAGAATACGATGTAGACTACTCTCTCAATAAGATGAGTCATGAAAATATGAATCTATTGGAGCAGATTGGAAGTTCATTCACCGCTATGTTGTTAATTCGACAACAACCTCATTTTTTTGAATTTGGTGAAGAAGAGATTTCAATCCTCTTGAATCCTAAGAAAGAGGTTAATATCAAAGTCATTACAACCATCCTCAGGTTTGATGCAGCCTTTTCCTTGGCTTTATACTTTGCTTATTTTGATTAAATCCAAGAAGCTAATACTTTTTTTTTTAATATAGTAATGTTATAGCAAATTTTTTGCAAAATATACAAAGCGTTTCATATATGCTCGATCCTCGTATTTCAGAAGTGCTTAGCAACAAAGAAGAAACCATAGAGGATGTTTGCAAGTGGTTGAAGCACGTTCCTATGAATGATGCATGAGTTATTTTTACAGCATATTATGAGAAGTAAGCATCAAACCCTACTTGTTTTTTCTATTGCATTGCTAGAATTGTCTCAAACACAGTAATTATTCTTTATTGATAATGCAACTCACATTGGAGTCCGGTAGTTGTGGACATCCTTGTGAAGAAGTGCTTCTTTGACAACTCAATGACATCTATCCATGGCAATGTGTTAGAGTAAGTATAGACTACACTTGTTGTCACTTCTTGACATGTAGATTGATATGCAATGCACATATTCACTGCTGTTATATGTTTTGATGTGCAGATCAGCTCGAAAGTTAGTAGGTGCTATCGATATAGTAATGCGGCAATGTGACTTGGCACAACAAATAGAGTATATAACATGTCAGGTATCACATCAAGAGAATAGCCACATCTCTAATTGTGGATGGAGGGTGGGCTACAATTGCTTTTTGGTACTTGGTCAAATTTTTGAGATACAAAATGACACCACACTATCAACATATACGGATTTGCATCTCTATGCATTTATAACATGTACCATTCGAGCAATCATTGATTGCGAAATGAATGCCGTCAAAGAGTCAAAGAGGATAGAAGACCTCAACTCTACAAACATGGCTTCATTGGAAAAATTGGGAAGCTCTTTTAATGTTAGGGTTATGATTCAACATAGACCTCAGTATCTTGAATTTGGGGGATAGGAGATTTCAATTCTCTCTAGAGCTTCAAATGAGGTCAATAACAACATTATGATGGCCATTCTCAGGTTTGATACAAACTTTTTCTCTGCTTGATAATTCAATATTTTGATTAAATCTAATAAGCTAATATTCATTTATTTGTTGGTGCAGTATAGTTATCTCACGATTTGGTAGAGCCGTACAAAACCGTGTGTATATGTTGGATTCCCTCCTTTCTCCTATACTTAGCGATAGCAGAAACACAATAGTCGATGTTTGTAAATGGTTACAGCCTTTACATTTACATGGCGTACGAGTCCTATTTATGGCATATCACGAGATGTAAGTATCATGGCAACCTTTATTTTCATCTTATACTGGCAACATTGTGTTAAATAATAATGGTTCTTAATTATTCGTGTAGGGAACATTGGAGTCTGGTGGTTTGGGACCTTGAAGACAACTATTGTTGGTTTGTTAACTCGATTGCAGGCTTTCATGGCTCAGTGCAAACGTAAGTATTCTATTAATCTGTTGTTACTTCTATATTATGTACCTTATGTAATAGACACACTAAGTTTTTTTAATATGTCATGATGAGCAGTAAAAGATGAATATATATAAAAATATTATCTCACCTTCAAAACAAACCATAAATTCACTCTTTTATAATTTTTTAAAAGTATAATATAAAACATGTAAATATATAAAACTCTCTTTACTTTCTCTCTCTCTTTCTCGACTCCTAAATCTCTCTGTAGCCATAGTCAAGACACCTCATTCTCTCTCTTAATCTCTCTCTCTCTCTCCGACAACTCTTATGTGTTTCCCTCTCTATCCTCATCCCACTTATTCTCTCTCTCCCTCTCCCTCCCTCTAGCACAGAAGTTTCATTCCTCTCTCTCTCTCCCTCTCTCTCTCTCTCTCTCTCTCTCTCTCTCTCTTTCTCTCTCTCTCTCTCTCTCTTTCTGTCTCCCTCTTCTCTTCTCTCTCTCTCTCTCTCTCTTTTTGTCTCCCTCTTCTCTTCTCTCTCTCTCTCTCTCCCTCTCCCTCCCTCTCTTTCTTTCCCTCCCTACTCTTCTAGTAGAGAAGTTTCATTCCCTCTTTCTCCCTCTCTCTCTTTCTCTCTCTCTCTCTCTCTCTCCCTCTCTCTCTTTCTCTCTCCCTAAGTCTCCCTCTTCTCTTCTCTCTCTCTCTCTCCCTCTCCCTCCCTCTCTTTCTTTCCCTCCCTACTTTTCTCTCTCATTGCTGCGAGGAGACTCTCTTCTCTCTCTCCCTCCCTACTCTTCTCTCTCATTTCTCATTCTCTCTCTCCCTTTGGCGACCACGGCCCCAAAGAGCCCCTCTTCTCTCCCCCTTCCCCCAGGCTGGCGGCCGCGGCTGCCAGCCCAGCCCCTTTCAGCCCCTCCCACCCCCTTCACCCCTCCCACCCCCTTGCCCCCCACCCAACCCCCTCCCTGCCCCCGAGCTGGCGGCTGTGGCCGCCAGCCCCCCCGCCCCCCCTCTCAGCCCTCCACCCCCTTCACCCCTCCCACCCCCTTCCCCCCACCCACCCCCCGCGGCCGCCAGCCCCCCTCGCCCCCCCTCTCAGCCCTTCCCCCAGCCCCTCCCCCCTGCTTTTCCCCACCCCTCCTCCCCCCCCTTCCCCCGGGCTGGCGGCCGCAGCGGCCAGCCCCTGCCACCCCCTTCCCTCTCCCCCCCCTTCACTCCCGCCCCCCCCTTCCCCACTCCCCCCTTCCCCCCCTCCCCGCCGCCAGCCCCCCCTTCCCCCTCGCCAGTTTCCCCCCCTCCTCCCCTTCCCCCTCCCCCCTTCCCCCCTCCAGGGGAGACCCAGTCCCCCCCTTCCCCCCCCCGCCCCCCTTCCCTCCTCCTTTCCTCCCTCTACTCAGCCCCAGCCTCTCCCTCCCTTCCTCCTCCCTTCCCTCCAGCCCCTCCATCCTCTTCTTCTCCTCCCCTCAACCTTTCTCTCTCTAGTTCCTCTCTCTTTTAAAAAAAAATCTAGAAAAAGAATTAATCAAAAAAATTTACAAGTACTTGGAAAAAGTTTGTAAGTTTGCTCTTTCTTGCTTTCTTGCTCTTCCTTCCTTGCTCTCTTGATAGTCCTTGCTTTCTTGCTTCAATGAATGAAATGAGGGGAGAATGAATGAAGAAGGAAGACTATATATATAAGAAAAATTAGGTTTTCCTCCTCCTCTCCTATTGGCTTTCCATTCCTCCCCTCTCTCCTATTGGCTTTTCATTTATCCCCTCTCCCATTGGCTCCCATTACTCCCCCTCTCCCATTGGACCCCCATCCCTCATCCCAATCTTCCATTAGCCCTCCCCCCATCCATCCATTTCTTCTTCCTCCCCATTGCCACCACTCCCATCCCACATTTCCACCACGTCCCATACTCCTCCCATTTCCCAAAATCCCATATTTCCCCATCTCACCCTCCTCTTTTTCATCCCCTATTAACTCCCTCACTCATTTCACTCCCTTATTATCCTACTCCCCTATTACCTTCCCCTCTCCCATTCCATTCTTCCCTCCCCACTCTCACTTCCACTTCCCATTACTCACTTGCCATTTGAAAACTATTAATATATTATTATACTATTTTTTATACTTATTATCATACACCCCTATTACTTCCCTCTCCCATTCCACTCCTCCCTCCTCACTCCCACTTCCACTTCCCATTACTCACTTGCTATACACATTTGCAAACTATTAATATATTATTATATGATCTTTTATACTATTTGCAAACTTACATGTGGGCAAAATCACAGGTGTCAAAGCGATCCTATTGTGATCATACAACAACTGTGCTTTTATTCAAGGGCATATTTATCCTCATCAACAAGCTTATTTACTCAAGGTATGAAGTGCATAATTTGTGCACTAGGTGTTTACTTTGTATCAAAATTGTTTGCCACACACACACACATATACACATACCGAGAATTTTCAAATATTATCGCATCTACATTTCTCCGATGGGCACAAAACTTTGTACACGCCTCAACCTAGGTCTTATTGACTTGCACACAAAGTGGTGCACCCATCCCATAAGTACTTGTTCGGATAACACACCTCCAAATGTATTTTATGACGATTGTGCATAACACTAGGAACAAAATGGTGTATCATGTGAGATCAACTATGCAAAGCATATCCAATGGACACAAGACTTTGCACGTTCCTCAACCTAGGTACTATTGACTTGTGTGCAAAGTGGCATCCCCATCCGATAAGTACTTGTTTGAAAAATACACCTATGATCGTGTTTTTTGACTGTTGTACATGACACCAAGGCCAAAAATGGTATTTAATACTCAATCTACCATGTAAAGCATATCAAATGGGCACAATACTTTGCACGTGCCTCAAAAGCATATCCGATATGGTATAACATACCTAGCAGCGTGTTTTTTTACGGATGTGCATGACACTAGAGCAAAAATAGTATTTAAAGCTCGATATACCATGCAAAGGATATCCGATGGGCACAACACTTTTCGTATGCCTCAACCTAGGTGGTATTGAAATGTTCTCAAAGAGGCACACCCATCCGATAAGTACTTGGTCAGATAACACACCTAAGGGAGTGTTTTTTTGCGGATGTGCATATCACTCAGGAAAAAATGGTGTATAATGCGTGATCGACCATGCAAAGCATATCCGATGGTGACAATACTTTGCACGCACCTCAACATAGTTGAAACGGACTCGCGTACAAATTGGAGCCCCCATCCGATAAGTACTTGTTTGAATTACACACCTAGGACTGTGTTTTTTCATGGTTATGCATGACACTAAGGCAAAAACGGTGTTTTATGCTTGATAGACAATGCAAAGCATATCCGATGGGCACAATACTTTGAACACACCTTCAACTAGGTGTAATCGACTTACATGCAAAGTGGCACGCGCATCCCATAAGTGCTTGATCAGATCACATACCTAGCAGCGTGTTTTTTTACAGAAGTGCATGACACTAGAGCAAAAATAGTATTTAATGCTCGATCGACCATGCAAAGGATATCCGATGGGCACAACACTTTTCATACACCTCAACCTAGGTGGTATTGAAATGTTCTCAATGAGGCACACCCATCCGATAAGTACTTGGTCAGATAACACACCTAATGGCGTGTTTTTTTGTGGATGTCCATATCACTAGGGAAAAAATGGTGTATAATGCGTGATCGACCATGAAAAGCCATGGTGGCAATACTTTCCACGCACCTCAACATAGTTGAAACGGACCTGCGTGCAAAGTGGAGCCCCCATCCGATAAGTACTTATTTGAATAACACACCTACGGCCGTGTTTTTTGACGGTTGTACATGACACCAAGGTAAAAAACGGTGTATAATGCGTGATCGACCATGTAAATCATATCCGATGGTAATAATACTTTGCACGCACCTCAAAGTAGTTGAAACAAACTTGTGTGCAAAGTGGAGCCCCCATCTGATAAGTACTTGTTTGAATAACACACTTAGGACCATGTTTTTTCATGGTTGTGCATGACACTAAGGCAAAAATGGTGTTTTAGGCTTGATCGACAATGCAAAGCATATCCGATGGGCACAATACTTTGCACACACCTTCAAATAGGTGGAATTGACTTCTTTGCACACACCTTCAAATAGGTGGAATTGACTTACATGCAAAGTGGCACGCCCATCCCATAAGTGCTTGATCGGATAACATACCTAGCAGCATGTTTTTTTACGGATGTGCATGACACTAGAGCAAAAATAGTATTTAATGCTCGATTGACCATGCAAAGGATATCCGATGGGCACAACACTTTTGGTACATCTCAACCTAGGTGGTATTGAAATGTTCTCAATGAGGCACACCCATCCGATAAGTACTTGGTTAGATAACACACCTAATGCCGTGTTTTTTTGCGGATGTGCATATCATTAGGGAAAAAATGGTGTATAATGCGTGATCGACCATGCAAAGCATATCCGATGGTGACAATACTTTGCACGCATCTCAACCTAGTTGAAACAGACTTGCGTGCAAACTGGAGCCCTCATCCGATAAGTACTTGTTTGAATAACACACCTAGGACCGTGTTTTTTCATGGTTGTGCATGACACTAAGGCAAAAACGGTGTTTTATGCTTGATCGACAATGCAAAGAATACCGATGGGCACAATACTTTGCACACACCTTCAACTAGGTGGAATCAACTTACATGCAAAGTGGCACACCCATCCCATAAGTGCTTCATCGGATAACATACCTAGCAGCATGTTTTTTTACAGATGTGCATGACACTAGAGCAAAAATAGTATTTAATGCTCGATCGACCATGCAAAGGATATCCGATGGGCACAACACTTTTCGTACACCTCAACCTAGATGGTATTGAAATTTTCTCAAAGAGGCACACCCATCCGATAAGTACTTGGTCAGATAACACACCTAAGGGCATGTTTTTTTGTGGATGTGCATATCACTAGGGAAAAAATGGTGTATAATGCGTGATCGACCATGCAAAGCATATCCGATGGTTACAATACTTTACACTCCCTGAATCGTAGTTGAAACGGACTTGCGTGCAAAGTGGAGCCCCCATCCGATAAGTACTAGATTGAATAAGACACCTAGGATCGTGTTTTTTCATGGTTGTGCATGACACTAAGGCAAAAACGGTGTTTTATGCTTGATTGACAATGCGAAGCATATCCGATGGGTACAATACTTTGCACACACCTTCAACTAGGTAAAATCGACTTACATGCAAAGTGGCACGCCCATCCCATAAGTGCTTTCAAGATCGGATAACATACCGAGCAGCGTGCTCTTTTACAGACGTTCATGACACTAGAGCAAAAATAGTATTTAATGCTCGATCTACCATGCAAAGGATATCCGATCGGCAAACACTTTTCGTACACCTCAACCTAGGTGGTATTGAAATGTTCTCAAAGAGGCACACTCATCCGATAAGTACTTGGTCAAATAACACACCTAAGGGTGTGTTTTTGTGCGGATGTGCATATCACTAGGGAAAAAATTGTGTATAATGCGTGATCGACCATGCAAAGCATATCCGATGGTGACAATACTTTGCACGCACCTCATTGTAGTTGAAACGGACTTGTATGCAAAGTGGAGCCCCCATCCGATAAGTACTAGTTTGAATAACACACCTAGGACCATGTTTTTTCATGGTTGTGCATGACACTAAGGTAAAACGGTGTTTTATGCTTGATCAACAATGCAAAGGATATCCGATGGGCACAATACTTTGCACACACCTTCAACTAGGTGGAATAGACTTACATGCAAAGTGGCACGCCCATTTCATAAGTTCTTGATCGGATAACATACCTAGCAGCGTGTTTTTTTACCGATGTGCATGACATTAGAGCAAAAATAGTAGTTAATGCTCGATCGACCATGCAAAGGATATCCGATCGGCACAACACTTTTCGTACACCTCAACCTAGGTGGTATTGAAATGTTCTCAAAGAGGCACACCCATCCGATAAGTACTTGGTCAGATAACACACTTAAGGGCGTATTTTTTTGCGGATGTGCATATCACTAGGGAAAAAATGGTGTATAATGCGTGATCGACCATGCAAAGCATATCCGATGGTGACAATACTTTGCACGCCCTTCAATGTAGTTGAAACGGACTTGCGTGCAAAGTGGAGCCCCCATCCGATAAGTACTAGTTTGAATAACACACCTAGAACCGTGTTTTTTCATGGTTGTGCATGACACTAAGGCAAAAATGGTGTTTTATGCTTGATTGACAAAGCAAAGCATATGGACTCAAGGTAAGAATTCCTCTCTTCCCCTTCTATTTCAAGTTTGTTTGGTTTCTTTGTCTTTCTTTCTACCTTTCCTCTTGTTTCCATTCCTCTACTTTCACTTTCCCTTCCTTTCTCTAAAGTCTCTCTCCTCCTTTGCTTTCGTTTTCTTTCTCTAAAGGAAGAAACAATACATGAAAAACAATCATGAGAGACAAGATTATGAAAGCTCTACCTATTGTTTTCGTGCTTTCTCTTTGTTTGTAGGCTTCTCTTTGTCTCCTTAATCCATACCCTTTGGAATCTTGCTTCTCCAAACTCCTCCTTTCATTAATTCGTTTTTTATTAATGGTATGTTTCCTCTATTTTATAGGGCAATAAACATGAAACACCTCTATTGAGATATCGAGCTCCACTCGTGATATGCCAAGGTGACCATTGTGCATTTATGTCACCGACTTGTTAGCTGCAGATGCAGTTGGTACACCGCCCACAAATAATAGTTGGATGACAACTATCCTTATCTACTCTAGTTCGTGGCTCAGTTAGTATGCCACCTTAGTGAGTTGAGTTTGGTTTGAGACCCACATATAGGGTTCTTCTATTTCTTTGTACTAGAGTTCTTTTGGCTTACACAACTAAGAAGAGAAAACTATTTTTAGCCTCCACCTTTGTGTGTATTTCCCCATTGTGTATGTGAGAAAGCGGCAAGTGAGACTCCTTCCCTCTCTCCCACTATCTTCACATGGTATCAGAGCCTTGTTTGTGGTAAGGAGCTCAAGAAAGCAAACCAAGTTCGTGGTGTTCTAGTAAGAGGACCAATGTTTTTTTCCTTTTTCGAGTTTGGGAGCAAATCTCTGCAGGTAGCACAGTCGGAAGTGCAAGAGTGCACTGTCTCAGATTGAGATGCCCTTCGCGGTGTGGCGAGAGGGCAGTATATGCTGCGAGATAGGGCAAATCCCTGAGTGACTTTATTTCTCTGATTCGAGGCCATTTCGGGTCCCGTTTTGAAGGCGGAAGTTCTTCACAGGCACTCAAAAAAAGGCCCTATTTCTGCTGTGTGACCACTGCTCTGCTGGTCGGTGAAAAGTTGCCATAGAAATTGCATCGTATGCCTGTGCGCAGAGATATTGGGAGTTGCAGAATCATCCTTGTTGCCCGTTGATGCAAAATCATCACTAGGAAGTAACTGTGTGGTCAAATACCACTTTCGTCAGTTTTGCAGATCTGCCTGTGTGAGGCAAAAGCTGTGTTTTTTGCAGTGAGAATATTTTGCAGTGTTCTATAATGGCGTCTAATTCTCTTTCACAGATTGTCACTGAAAAGCTTGACAAGAACAACTTCCAGGCATGGAAGTTTAGAATGACGAATTTCCTTATGGGAAAAGGCTATTGGGAGTTCATTATAGGAAATGAAGAGGAACCAGTTCTTCTGAATGTTCTCAATCAACAGTAATGCAGGCATTTAAAGGATAGCATGAGAGAGCCAGAAAAGTTATGTACTGGCTTTCTATCAGTATTTCGGATTCTATGATTGTGCATATTCAGGATGCAAGTACGCCAAAGGAGGCATGGGATACTTTGGCAAAAATGTACAACACAAACATGCAAGCAAGGAAAATGCAGCTCGGAGTTGCACAATGTGCAGAGAGAAAATATGAGCATCAATGACTACCACATGAAGGTGAAGAAAATTGCAAATGCACTTGCTTCCATTGGGTCGCCAGTGGAAGATGATTATCTAGTTTCTATGACCTTGAATGGTCTAGGAAAGGATTATGCACAGTTCTGGACATCCATTTCTGTCCATGAAAAATTTCTTGATTTTGAGGAGTTGTTTGCTCTTCTAATTTCTGAAGAGCAAAGAAATGGTGGTGCGTCTTCTTCAGGAGGAACTTCAAAAGAAACTGTCTTCTACTCAAATGTTGGAAGAGGTAGAGGTAGAGGTAGAGAAGGCCGACCCGGAGGCCATGGTAAAATGGGTCATATGGCTAAAGACTGCTACAAAAAGCAGAATGACATTATGAATGGAAAATTGCAGCAAGGCAATTATGCATCTTCTAGTAGACAGGGTGATGACAGAAATGAGCATCTATTTATGGTGCAGCACATGACCAATTCGGTGACAAGTGCAGAAGAATGAAATGATGTGTGGTATGTTGACTCAGGTGCATCAAACCACATGACAGGTCATGCTGAATGGATGCAGGATGCAAGGAAAATGGAAAAATCAGGATTTGTGGAGACTGGTGATGATATTGCACATCCTATTGTGCAGATTGGTAAAATTCCTTTGTCATTGCAGGATGGGAAAAAGAAATACCTGTCTGATGTATTTCATGTCCCGAATATCATTAAGAACCTAGTTTCTATTGGTCAAATGGTTGAGTAGGGCTTGCAGGTCAGATTTAATCCTCATGGATGCTTTGTTGAGGATATGAAAAATAACGGTCGCTTGATAGAAAAAGAAAAGAAGAAGGGTAGGATGTTTACATTGGATGCGGACATGCCTGAATTGAGTGCAGCAATGTTTGCACAGGGATCGGTGTAGTTTCAGATATTGATATCTGGCATAAACGCATTGGTCATGTTAATGTACAACGACTTAAATCAATGCAAGCCCAAAATATTGTTGCAGGATTGCCTAAATTCAAGGTTGCAGAAATGCATAAGGTCTGTGAAGCCTGTCAATTTGGAAAAGAGGCAAGGAAACCATTTCTTGGGCATGTTCAAGAGAGTAAGAAACCATTGGAATTAATCCACTCTGATGTGTGGACTACTAAAGCTGCATCTATTGGAGGCTGTCATTATTTTGTCACCTTTATTGATGACTACAGCAGAAAAGTTTGTGTGCATTTTATGAAAAAGAAAAGTGAAGTGTTTGGGCATTTCAAAGCTTTTAAAGCTATGGCTGAAAAAGAAACAGGCCTGCAAATAAAATGCCTAAGGTCAGATGGAGGGGGAGAGTACCTCTCAAATGAGTTTGCAAGGTTCCTACAGGAGCATGGCATAAAGAAGCAATATTCATGCAGTCATACCCCACAGCAAAATGGACTTACAGAAAGGAAAAATAATTGGAGAGGTATCTCGGGCCATGCTAAATGAAAAAGATCTACCAGATTATTATTGGGCTGAAGTAGTTGCTACAATAGTTTATCTAATGAGCAGGACTCCCACTGCAGCAATACATGGCATGACGCCAGAGGAGATGTATACTGGTCGGAAACCAGATATTTCTCATTTGAAAATTTTTGGTTGCATTGCCTATGTTCATGTGCCAGATGAGTTCAGGTCCAAGTTGGATCCAAAAGCTGAGAAGTGCATCTTTATTGGTTATTCTCTGCAATAGAAAGGGTATAGATGCTATAACCCTTCTACTCGTAAGTTTATAGTGAGTAGAGATGTGGTTTTTGATGAGATGAGCAGCTGGTATAAACCAATAAATGTGATGATTGATGTAGGTGCACAAAATGGTAATGCTGCACAGAATTCACAGTAGCAATCACAAAATATTAGTGGACCTGCAGTGTCCTCTAGCAGTGGTTCACATCCTTCGCCATGGACAGGCAGATTGAGATCAGGAGAATCTCCTCAAAGCAATGCAAATAGTGGTACGCAGGTATCACCAAAAGGAAAAGAGAAGGTAGATCAACTCATGTTTGATGTGAATGCAGGTCACTCTTACGTGGATGGTGAATCTAGTGGCTCAGAGCAGAGTATTGATGATGAGTTGGGTATTCCTTCTGTTGTTACACCTGGAGTAAGGAAGACCAGGGATGTTTTGAGAGCACTTGGAAGTGAGCCTATTTTGCGCAGGTCTACCAGAGCTAGGTATCCTTTGGATAGGCTGAAATATGATGGATTTACAGCCATTCACTATGCCTATATGGTCAAAGTGATACATGAACCAAAACCCACTTCTTTTGAGCAAGCCATGGGAAATGAAAAATGGGAGAAAGCCATGGATGAAGAAATGCATTGCTTGGAAGAAAATGCTACATGGGAATTGGTGCCTTTTCCTAAAGACAAGAATGCAATTGGCTGTAAGTGGGTTTATAAGATCAAGCACAATGTAGATGGTTCTGTGAACAGATACAAGGCAAGATTAGTTGTTAAGGGGTATGCATAGACATATGGCATTGATTATGAAGAAACATTCAGTCCGGTTACAAGGATGGCAATTGTAAGAGCAGTCATTGCTATGCCTGCATCAAAGGGATGGTCTTTACATCAGATGGATGTAAAGAATGCCTTCTTGCATGGTGATTTGCAAGAAGAGCTCTTTATGGAGCAGCCACCAAGTTATGTTCATGCTATTCATCCTGAGTTTGTTTGTAGGTTGAAGAAAGCCTTGTATGGCTTGAAGCAAGCACCTAGAGCATGGTCTGACAAGATAGGACAGTATCTTGTCACTATTGGCTTTCAGATTTCCAAGGCAGATTTCTCACTCTATGTGAGAACAACAGAGAAAGGTATTATGCTGCTTGTCATTTATGTTGATGATTTGATCATCACAGGTGATAGTGATGAAGATATCCTTCATGTGAAAATGCTATTGAAGCAGAAGTTTGAGATGAAGGATTTGGGAGAGCTGCATTATTTCTTGGGCATTGAGGTGATTAGATCACCAAGTGGGATATAGCTCTTGCAGAGGCAATATGGATTGGACATGCTGTCCAAATATGGGATGACAGGCTGTAAGCCTATTTCAGTTCCTTTGGAGCAGAATGTGAAGCTGAGCACAGATGCAGGTGAGCTTCTGGAAGACCCTACTATGTACAGGCACATAGTAGGAAGTTTGATTTATATGACTATTACCAGGCCAGATTTAAGCTATGTTGTTGGATTGGTAAGTCAGTTTATGCAGGCTCCAAGGAAACTGCATTTGGATGCGGCTAGACGCATACTCAAGTATGTGACGTCCACATTGCAGTATGGACTATTTTATGAGGTTGGGGTTCAGATACAGTTTCATGGATACACTGATGCTGATTGGGCTGATAGTATTTAACAAACTCTTAAGGGATGGAGTACAAAATTGTCTAGCTATAAGAACGAACCATTCTAAGAAAAATGTAAGAATGCTCAATATAAGCAAGACAAACTCACTTATTTAGGAGTAAATGTTCAAAAGCTCTTATAGGTAATTTGTATGCTTAAAATAGGGTTGTAATCATTCCATGTTTTATTGGCCTTTTGGGAGTTAAGTAGAAGGTGAACATCTAGCATGTTCATTAAAGAAGATAGATAAGAGTAGACGATGGTTTTTCTTTGAAAATGCAAGAGGTTGGGGCGGCTCAGGCTTAGGGAACAGAGAAGGATTTCAAGGCAGAAGTCAGCAGAGTTTTTCCAAATTTAGGAGAACAACAGATAGGTGGGAGCCATGTGGAGGTGTCCTTGAGGATTTGCACATTACTCATCCAAGGATCCAAGGTCTAACTGTTTAGGATAGGGGAAGCTAGCATCACCGCATTGTTGTTGTTTAAAGTGCTTTTGATATGGTGAGGGATAAGATGAATGAATGGAAGGGGTTAGGCTCACTCGCAAGGTTTGAAGTTCAAAAATTGTAGCATGTTCGAGATACAGAATAGATTGACACTATGGAGGATAATTCTTTCACTTTGTCAA
Organism: Dipteris shenzhenensis; assembly: GCF_047967505.1. NCBI lineage: Eukaryota > Viridiplantae > Streptophyta > Polypodiopsida > Gleicheniales > Dipteridaceae > Dipteris > Dipteris shenzhenensis. The sequence continues at coordinate 19,150,115 of NC_141617.1, read as the reverse complement.
ATCACTCGGTAGGTGGAAATCACAGTTGCCTTGTTGAGCACAAAGGCTGAGTACAGGGTGCAGCAATGGCTACATGTGAGGTAGCTTGGTTGCATAAGCTACTTTATGATATGCATCAGTCTACAGATGGGCCAGTTGTCATTTATTATGACAACATGAGCAGTATACACTTGGCAAATAACCCAGTCTATCATGCTAGAACAAAGCACATTGAGGTGCATTATCACTATGTGCAGGAGAAGGTTTACTAGGTCTTATTGATCTAGTTTATGTCAGCACAGAGGATTAGGTAGCTGACATATTCACGAAGGCATTGGGTGCAGAGAAGCTGCGCAAGTTTAGAGACCTGCTTGGTGTGCAGGAATTGGGATTGAGCTCGAGGGGGAGTGTTAAGATATCGAGCTCCACTCGTGATGTGCCAGGGTGACTGTTGTGCATTTATATCACTGACTTGTTAGCTGTAGATGCGGTTGGTACACCACCCACAAATAATAGCTAGATGATAGCTATCCTTATCTACTCTAGTTCGTGGCTCAGTTAGTATGCCACCTTAGTTAGTTGAGTTTGGTTTGAGACCCACATATAGGGTTCTTCTATTTCTTTGTACTAGAGTTCTTTTGGCTTACACAACTAAGAAGAGAAAAACTATTTTCAGCCTCCAGCTTTGTGTGTATTCCCCCATTGTGTATGTGAGAAAGCTGCAAGTGAGACTCCTTCCCTCTCTCCCACTATCTTCACAGCCTCCTCTTCCGAGCAGGATCATCCGATGCCAGGACACATCATTTCTAGGTAAGAACATGCTTCCTCTCTTTCCTATTTTTCTTTTCATTAATGCATTGGCTTGCAGCTAGCGCTAGTTGCAGTGATGGGCGTAGGAACTCTCCTCTCTTTTCCCTCTTTTACCCATCTCTTTTTCCCTCTTTCTTTCCTCTTTTCTCTTGCTGCCCTCTCTTTCTCTCCTTTTCTCCTCTCTTTTCCGTCTCTCTTTTCCCCTCTCTTTTCCTCTTTCTCCCCTCTTTTCCCCTCTCTTCTCCCCCCTCTTTTTCCCTCTTTTTTCCCCCCTCTTTCCCCTCTTTTCTTTTCCTCTTTTCTTCCCTCTCTTATTTTCCCCTCTTCTATTTTTTCCCCTCTTCCTCCCCTCTCTTTTCCTCTTCCATCCTCTCCTTTCCTTCACTCCTCTCTTTCCCCTTTCTCTTATTTTCACATCCTCTTTCTCCCCCCTTCATTTCTCTCTTATTTCCTCTGTTTTCCCTCACCCTTTTCCCCCTCTCTTTTCCTCTTCCATCCTCTCTTTTCTTCTCTCTTTTCCTCTCTTTTCCCCTCTCTTATTTCCTCTCTTCTCCCCTCTCTTCTCTTATTTCCCCTCTTCTCTTTTTTCCCCTCTTTTGCCCCTCTCCTTTCCTTTTTACATCCTTGCTTTTACTTCACTCCTCTCTTTCCCCTTTCTCTGATTTTCACATCCTCTTTCTCCCCCTCCTCTTTCTCTCTTATTTCCTCTCTTTTATCTCTTTTCCCTCCCTCTTTTTCCCCTCTCTTTTCCTCTTCCATCCTCTCTTTTTGTAAGAAAATAGTACGCAGCGGAAGATAACAACAAAACGCAAGATGGAAAGCTGGAGAGAATACAAAAATTCTGATATACCAAACTGCTGATACAACTGATGGTTGGCTGTCCACCCGTGCGCTCTACAGACAGAGCTTCGATGGTGATCTAGACAGATGCTGGACGGAGGACTATGAGCGTGAAGAACTGGTGATCTGATGATAGGGGGTGGCCACTATTATATAGTGTAAGTCGGTTGATGGTCGGCCTTGTAATAGGCAGTCGGCCTAATAGACAGTCGGCCTGAAAGACCAGCCGACCCTTCAGAAAACATGCCGGCGGGCAGATGAAGGATCGCGCATAGGTCATACCGTCGGGGGCTTTGCCCCCAGACCCCCACCGGCGGCCTGAAGGACCCTGCCGCTGGGGGCTTTGCCCCCAGACCCCCACCGGGGGCCTGCGCCCCCCAGACCCCCTGCTATCGGGGGGGCTATCGCCCCCCCAAACCCCCCCTTTTTGCAGACGGGTATCTACTCTTGGCTCCTAAGCCGTCTCATAACCATCTGGTCTACTCTAAGACCCCTTCTAGTGTCTAAACTGGGGATCCCTCCCAATATCCGATACCCATCATGGCTTCTCCTCATATGGGGGCCTTACAACATTGGGTACACAGAATATTGGTGGGATACATGAGAGGTGGACATTTGAGCTAACTCTAACACTTTTCCCCTCTCTTTTCTTCTCTCTTTTCCTCTCCTCTACCCTTTCTTATTTCATCTCTTCTCCCCTCTCTCTCTTCTCTTATTTCCTCTCTTCTCTTTTTCCCCTCTTTCGGCCCTCTCTTTTCCTTCACTCCTCTCTTTCCCCTTTCTCTTATTTTCACATCCTCTTTATCCCCTCTCTCTTTCTCTCTTATTTCCTTTCTTTTCTCTCTTTTCCCCTCACTTCTCCTCTTCCATCCTCTATTTTCCCCTCTCTTTCCCCCTCTCTTTTGCCCTCTCTTTCCCCTCTTTTCTTTTCCTCTTTTCTCTAGTCTCTTATTTTTCCCTCTTCTCTTTTTCCCCCTCTTTTTGCCCTTACTTTTCCTTTTCCATCCTCTCTTTGCCCTGTCTCTTATTTTCACATCCTCTTTCTCTTGGACCCTCTCTTTCTCTCTCATTTCCGCTCTTTTCCCTCGCTCTTTTCCCCCTCTCTCTTCCTCTTCCATCCTCTCTTTTCCTCTCCTCTCCCCTCTCTTCTCCTCTCTTCTCCCCTCTCTTCTATTTTCCCCCGTCTTTCTCCCCTCTCTTTTCCTCTTCCATCTTGTCTTTTCCTTCACTCCTCTCTTTCCCCTTTCTCTTATTTTCACATCCTCTTTCTCCCCTCTCTCTTTCTCTCTTATTTCCTCTCTTTTCTCTCTTTTCCTCTTCCATCGTCTCTTTCCCCCTCTCTTTTCTCCCTTCCCTCTCTTTCCCCTCTCTTTTCCCTCTCTTTTCACCCCTCTCTTCTACTCTCTTTTCCCCTCTCTTTTCCTCTTCCATACTCTCTTTTCCTTCACTTTGATCTTCCCCCTGTCTCTTATTTTCACATTCTCTTTCTCCCCTCTCTCTTTCTCTCTTATTTCCTCTCTTTTCCATCCCTCGCTTTTCCACTCTCTTTCCCCTCTCTTTTCCTCTTCCATCCTCTCTTTTTCTTCACTCCTCTCTTTCCCCTTTCTCTTATTTTCACATCCTCTTTCTCCCCCTTGTCTTTCTCTTATTTTCATACAGCATAACAAATAACAAATAGAGGGATACAACATAATCTCATCATAGAGCATAACAAATATCCAAGAGAGGGCTCTCTCTCATAGACTAGAAACTGTCATTACATTCTCCAAATCAGAGAATTTTATAAACTGTAATTACATTCTTCATCATTTGGTCTTCGAGCAAGTGCTACCCTCTCCTTTGTCATCTCTCTTCTTCTTTTATCCTTCACCTCTTTTTTCTTTCTCCTTAGCCAAGGAGCTTCCTTGGGCGTGTGGCCTTGCTCTTAGATGTAGCTTAGCATATCTTCAATAGAATCCTCCAAGATCTCATGATTGGTCTTGTCCTAGTCAGAATGATCCTTGCCCTTGGTGTGTGCAGAGGGACATAGATGTGCCCCAAGGAGCAATGGTACATCTACCTTCCCATCCTTTATATCGTAATATTGATGGTACAACTCCTCCAAGTATGCTATCGGAGCTTTTTTGCTAGGGGCCATTGGGAGTAGCAAAGAGAGAGCAACAAGAAGGAAGCGACAAGAGAGCGATGAGGAGTAGCAGAGTGGAAGGAGACAACGAGAAGGAAGTGGTGTGAGAAGGGATATAGAAAGGGAGTGGTGTCAGACAAACAAGAGAGGAGGGGAGACTTTAAAGATTGACGAAGGATGAAGCAGAGAAGGGAAAAGCAAAGAATCAAACGTACAAAAACTGATGAGGATAAACCGGATAGGGTGATAGGGGGTCACGTGATTGGCACAAATTGTGGAATAAAGGAGAGTGGATGCAATAAAGTTCCCTAGAATTATCTTTTCAAAATATATTGCCTTGTGCGATATATATAATTTTTTGAATAGAAAGTAATGTGAATGTAGCTTGTTTGCACCCTAAATTCTTTTAGAAATCTTGAATGAGTGCCCTGATATGATTTGTAAAGTGTTTTATATGCCTGTATTTGGTTGTTTTTTCATTCTGCATCAGACTGTGGCCTAAAGTGGTGGGAAATGCTCACTATAGAGAGGCTGATAAGATAGTTGGGAGTTTGGAATTTCCTTGAGCCGTAAAAGGTCGTTGTATTTTGAAAAAGTAAAAATCTTACAGCCATTTCTTGGACTTGTGGACTTTCTCATGGTGCTAGTAATACCTGATTTTTTGTTGATCTACTTCCATAATAGTACTTAACTGTTTTAAGTAGCTTGGTGGTGACAGTTAATAATAACTAGTCTAAAGGGGACTGGATGAGGGGGGGTTTAAAAAAAAAAAACACTAAAATATGAAAACCCATCTCCTTTTAAGTTAATGTAACTTTTTCATGTGTTACGCAAATTTCAAGGTGTAAAGACATATTTGAAGCTCTTTTCGTGTAGAACACAACCATGTTAGTTTGAATAATTTCTACTCATGGCATATTGTTAAATTCATCTCATACTCAAGATTTTGATTGGTTTTTTTCCTAAAGGGAGTTGGCGCCCTAGGGCTCTAGAACTTGATAGCTCTTACTAGATGAGAGTACACAAATGTTTGTGGACTCTTATGTAGTAGTTCATAATTGTGGCCTCTCTCAGATGTTTTTTTGTACCAAAAAGCTCCGACTACTACATCCTACTTCTCATACGTAGTTCCCCATTTATCCTTAAATGTTTCCTCAACCTTGTGCTTAGGTTTTGTGCACTGTAACAAAAAGTATGGGTCATCTTTCTCATGCTCCCCAGATGCTGCAACAATTGCAAAGTTATCCCCCTCTTCCAGACATTCAGTGAGGTCATCAAAAATCTCCCCAAACTATGGCTAGTCGTTTGTCTCTAGATTGTTTGTCACTCCATCTGAACATAGAGGGAAAACTTGAACTCACTCCCATGTCTTCACAGTTTCAATGTTCTCACAATTGTCATGATCTCCTATGATGCACGCACTACAAAAACAAGAAAGTTTTCTTATTTTAATCAGTTTGTTGTTTGAAAAGCCCCATATGCTGTGCAGACCATGAACTCCTTTGACTTTCTCACAATCATGCCGGCTTCTTCTTTGTAGTTCATCCACTTTCACTTCACGGAACACTCTGCATACTACATTATTCTTAAGGCTTTGTTTACTGTATGTTGAATGCACACCTGCGGAGAGGTTGGTTGTAAACCATGTTATAGCATCATAGACATCATTGAGTTTTTCTTGAGGACATGCTAATTGGTTTTGCAATAGAGCTTGCTTAATAATAGCACCCATCATATTCACCCTTGCCATGGCTATACCCAAAGAAATTTCGCATCATGTCTAGATTGGTCAGTGATTAGAACCTTGAGACAAAGTAGTATCCACAGGCTGATTTAAATTGAGAGGCAGCGCCATCTAACCACACCCAATGTTGTTTTTATATTTTTTGCATGGGGATTTTCCTTTTTCAGCCATTCCCAATGTAGTAGAAAAGCATGTTGCACAAATAAGGTGTCATGTTCCCTATCATCTGAAATGTAGAAATGATATGTGCATTGCACTGACTTGGACTCTTGTGAGTCAGCACAAGCAGATTGGCATCAGGCAGCATGGAAGAATCAAGCAAATGATTATACATGATATGCACAAGAATTATTATCTGATTGTTGTACCAGTGAGCACTTTGTATCTCATCCTATTCTTGAAATGAATAATTTTTAGAAAAATCTATGACAGAGACAATAGTGTCACAAGGAAAATTGGCAAGGCACATCTTGAACTGCTTATCCTGTCTCTCCGTCTACATCTTCGGATGGGTCGAACGTGCCTCGTTAAGAATGAAACAAGTTAGAAAAATGAAGAGTGTTGATTGTAAGACAATGGTGATAGTCAAACTATAACAAAGAGGAATAGGGTATACTAGCCTTTCCCAATCAATGTGGACTCCTTCTCTGTCCTTCTTAAACCATGCCCTAACTCCAATCCTGAACACCCTTCTATACTCCTCATTGCTGGAGGCCTTTTAATCACAGATTCCTATGGATCCAATTTTAATTAGTTAGATATGAATGACAAGACATTTGAACGATTGAACATATTAGAAATTCAGTAGAAGATAAATATATACTTACCACCCATGCCTCATTGCCAAGTCTCTAGGCATATCCTTGCCGCCCTTCCCTGAGACTCAAATGCATCTGGATTCTCCTTGTAATCCTTCTTCGCTCTCTTCCAGTCCTTTGGGTCCACCAACCCTGCTTGTGCTTACCCTCCTTAATAGTTTCCTTAATTTGTATCTACAAGACCTAAGGAGCTCCCTCATGCGAGTAAGCATGGCCATTCAATCAAACTCAAACCATTTAGGCTTTGGAAATTGTATCTTGAGAACATCTATGCATGCATCCTTGTCTTTATTGTCCTATTGGTTCCAAGGTTTGAATACATCATTCTGGAGATGCCTTCCCATCCTCATCCTGTATAACCTCCCCAATTGTGTTCACTTTGGAGGATAGGTCCTCAGGAAAAACAAAGTACGAAGGATTTGCACTGGATGGAGTAGTAGAGCTAGAGTGAGGGGTGGAGTCAGCGCTTAAGGAGCGAGGAGTAAGGGAGCAAGTGGTCTCTGGGGTGCTATGGCCTATGAGTGGAGAGGGCAAGGGAACTAGCTGGTACTGTGTCTCATGAGGAAGGGGAGCCCTATAGGGATGTGAGTGTGCAGACTCATCTACATCCATTGTGCCACCATAGTAGCCTCAACCCTTACTACTCTTTTTGGACCTACAATGGGTACGCCAAGGTGATGACCCCTCGAAAGGGCCTACAAGGGATGCCTATCAAGTAGGTGAAGTTGTCGATGTCCCTGATCTACGGTCCTCGATGGGTGTAGGAGAGGGAATAGCTAAGTTCCTCTGGAACAGGAGAGAGAAGAATATTATTGCGCATCGCTCATACATGTGACAAACTCATCAGGACTCTCGACGAAGCCATAGGCTGCTAGCAAAGGACTTTCCTGATGGGTAGTCATAAGGGTAGTCCCCTGGGGAGTTGGCCCGTGGGGAGTCCAGTCATAGGGGTAGAACCCTCAGCAGGAGTCTACTGAGTGGAATCAAAGTCCTCTGGAGAGTACCTCCTGTGACATCTCCTCCTACAAGGGGCCCCATGATCACGAGGTCCATGCTCTCTAGACGTGTGACATGATGACATGTTTAATTTGGGGGGATTGGAAAAACACAGACACAAACAAGAAAACAAACACAAACACAAGAGCGGGTAAGAAGAGAAAAAAGCAATAAATACTTACACTTTACTTAAAAGACAATTTACTACTTAAAACTCAAGTTCAATTTAAGAAAACTATGAAAAGACAATTTACTTAAGACTTCATCAAATATTATCATATATCTCCATAAGTTACATTACCATATGCATCCAAAAGAGTATTTATATACAAAATCTAGGTCCGAAAGAGTGTTCAGGTACAAAATTCATCTCCAAAAGAGTGTTCATATACAAAAAATCTTGGAGAAATAGTATTCTTAAACAAAATTTGTCTCTAAAAGAGACATTCTCCAAAAATTCCAGAAGAGAAGAGGAGGCCTACTGCTCTACGTTACTATCCAAGATACTTTCCTCCTTCTCACCACTACTAGATGACTTCATCCTGCACTTCTTCTAATATATAATATACTCTTCTTGGACTATGTACTCATGGTCAAAGAAGATGTCTACAAAAACCATTATTTCTTTGATAGTGTCCTCCTTGCTAAGTAGTCACTGGAAGCAGTCTCTCCAATTCTTGCAGAGATCCCGTAGGTTGTTTCGTTTGACCCTCACAAAATGCCACTCCAAGCATGATTGGTCTGGACCCCACCCATGCGCATCCACTTCGACGTCAAACTTTATCCAATTTGCATCATGCACAATCTTTTCTACTACATGTGGTAGCAGAGTTTGGATGTCCCGAATGAAAGCAACATGGGGAACAAGTTGGGGTTTATGGAAGACTATCATGGAGGAGGATGTTCCATTTTAAATTTACCACTACACACACTCAGATTACACACTACTTGCTTGACTCTGCCAACTTGTATGCCCATAATAACTCCTCCTTTCACTGGGTGTCCTCTTCATCCTAGTCTTTGCACTCAATACATCTTCAAGCCTCTATCATGTCCTCCCAAAAGAAACCTACATCATGAGCTTGGCAAATATCTTAAAGGAGTAGGAAAAACAATAGCTAGGGAAATTAATATCCACCCTCTGTGCCGACTCCAAGTAATACACCCACCACCGAAGCATGTCCTCCTTGTAGCTATTTTCCTCCTTCTTCTCTAGTCTGTTTCTCTAAGGAGGTCATCCAACATCGTTTTCAAATAGAATAAAAGCATTCCAAAGTCTTTTTGGTATGCCATAGATTCACAGTAGGTGGATCGGTGTATAGAGTTTTGGGGCTAGATTTCATAATGGCCTCTTAGTTGTGTCTACACTGCACTTAAATAGGGAGAGAGCTCATTGAGCCCGACCTTCTCATTCTTCAGTATCATGTTAGTTGTCTAATCGAAATCTTTGAGTTCATTGAGCCCAAGCTTCTCATTCTTCAGTCTCATGTTAGTTGTCTAATCAAAATCTTTCGTATCACATTAGTTCTCTAATAGAAATCTTTCATCTCACATTAGTTGACTAATCGAAATCTTTTGTCTCACAGCTTACAGTGAGGCTTACACCTCAATAGAATGGCAAAGATGAGCAGAAGAATCACACTGCCATGGAGATGGATAGATGCATGCTCACAAGTAAGAAGTTGCCTCACAGGTTTTAGCTTGAAGGCCTCATGTGTGCCAACTATATTTTGAATCAGGCTCCTACAAAGGCTTTAAAGACAATCACTCCCTATGAGGCATGGCATGGGAGAAAGCCTTCAATGGACCATTTCAGAGTTTTTGGTTGTGTTGCATATGCCCATGTGCCTGTGGAGTTTAGACACAAGTTGTCAGATAAGGCACTCAAATGCATTTTTGTGGGGTATAGTTCACAAAGCAAAGGCTATTGTCTCTACAATCCTGCTACACGCAAGATTTTTGTTAGTAGAGATGTTATATTCTCTGAAAATTCAGCACATACACTTGCTGAATTTCAGATTCCAGCTTCTTTAGATGATGTGTTTGAGGGGATACTTCCTATCGCATTTGGTTCCCCAGCTGAAACTCAAAATTTACAGCAACCTCCAAATCCACATGCCCCGATTCAGCCACCAGCTGATTTAGTACCACCTCAGGGTGTGGATGAAGTTGTCAGGCAAGAGATTCAAGAGATACACGTAGCCAAAATAGTCCCAAATAGGTTGCTCCAGACTCTCAAGGAGAGTAAGCTTGAGGCTCCATTGCCCGGCAGGACTCATAGTGCAGTGGGGAATCTCTTTCAGTTGGGACAGCTTATGCAGGGACTCTTCTTGACGAAGAGGAGCCTAACTCTTTTGAAGAAGCAAAGGATAATGTGCATTGGATGCAGGCCATGCACAATGAGTTGCAGTCCATAGAGAAAAATCAGACTTGGGCTGTTGTGGATTTGCCACCAGGTAAGCATGCCATCGGTACAAAATGGGTTTTCAAGGTCAAACGGAACCCCAATGGGTCCATTGACAAGTACAAAGCAAGGCTGGTTGCCAAAGGATATGCTCAAAAAAAGGGCATTGATTATGAGGAGACATTTGCTCCTACATCCAGAATGACAACCATCAGAACTGTTATTGGCATGGCTGCACATTTGGAAAACAATGCCCAAGTATACTCTGGAGGAGATTAACAATTCAATAGATTACACACAGATTACATAGATTATATCTTAAAGACTCCTTTCCTTCTCAGATTACATCTCATGGACTCCTTGTTCAGCTCCTTGATTGCAAGCTCAGCCCTCCTTGCTCCTTTCAAGAATGTGGTTGGTTCCTTCAGGGGCCCGACCCCTACCTTCATGCCGCTTCCTCTTTCCTTGATTTGAGCTTCCTTGGTTGTAGGCTTGGCCCTTCTTGCTCCTTTCCTGAAGGGGGTTGGTTCCTCCCTTCAGGATCCTTTTCCTTGCAGTTAGGCTCTCGGTCTTGGCCTTCTTTAATTTTAGCTCCTTGTCTTTTGCATCTTTTGCCCAAATGGCAAATTGAGTTTCAGCATCTACTTTCTCGTTGTAGATAGTTGTAGTGGCACACAAGCACATTTGATCTGTCCATGGCCTGGGCAATGGAAGATGGCATTCTCTACATAGTGATTTTGTATGCACAAACACCCTAAAGCAAAACATGTGCACAGGGTGGTAGCACACAAGCCATCGGATCATGCAATCATCTATGATGGGGGTATGGCAGACCATGCATTTCAGACCTTGCTGCATAGCAGGATAGGCATCCAATTTAACTATTGCAGCCGTCAATACCACAATATTGCTCTGTACAGTTGCTTCTTGATTCCTTCCTCCCTCATCCTAAGGATGTGGATGTTCTCCTTCATTTCCTCCGCTCTTTGCTCACTCTGTGCAATAACTTCATCTGAATCCCTCAGCATCTGTTGAAGCTGCTTAAATTTCTCAAAAACATTAACATGTGCCATTTCCAAGACTTTCACTCTAGTTTGGAAATCTCTCAGGACGATGGACTGCTGTCCATAACTGTCAAAAGCTAGGACAAGCACAGCCCTATTGTAATCTTATTGTGATGTCTTGTCACTTACTCTTTGGACTTCCAATTTAGCGCTTTGAAAAAACAACCCTCACCGTGGTTGCTGCAACTTGCTCCACCGTGGCTGCTGCAACTTGCTCCACTGTGCCTGCTCTCCCTCCATAGTGGCTATTGTAACTTGCTCCACCGTGGCTACTCTCTGCATCCTTCTTGGCCTGGAGAGCTGCCTCCTTGTCTTCTCCACCCCAACTGCTCTCTGACCCATCCTTCCTAGCCTTGAAGCTCTCTCATAGTTCCTGCATCACCTTTTTGGTTTCTGCATTCTCCCTTTTTAGCTCCTCCATCATCTGGTCTTTTTCAATCTTCAATGTGTTCTCCATGTTGCATAACCATTTGTCAAGACCCTCCTTTTTGGCTCTCTGATCTTCAAGATCCTTTCACATCATTGCTAGCTTCCTTGTCCGCGATGTTCCCGTCACTTCTCACTTCATAGAGAGAGAGAGAGAGCGCAAGGCCCTCGCTTTTGCCTCCTCTACCTTGGCTTTTGCACCTTCGCTAAGAATTTTCTCAAGTTGCACTGCCTTTTCTGTATCAATGGTTTTCTTTTGTAGAAAATTCACCTTGTGAGACATCTGCTTATCGTATTGCTCAAAAATCCCTTTGAGGGTAGATGCCATTAGGTGCATTGCAACTCTAGTGGACTGAGACGACAATTGGGATTTTCCATCCATGCATTTCTTCAGGTTGGTTAACACGCTCTTGAAGATTTCCCTTGAGAAAGATTCATCTTATCCTTTTAGTTGCTCTAATGCTGCTTGAACCTGCTAGAACTTCACGGTTCCTCTTATATCAGGAAAGAAGTTAATGGTCTTCTTTAGCACATCTTGGAGGTCTATTCGCAAGCTAGAAAGCTTGACTCCACCATATTTAGTAATCTGAGCGTTGGGGATATGTATAGAATATCTTGTTTCTTCCACTGCTTCTCAAAAATGTGTGCTTGCAAACTGCCTCCAGAAATTCCTAGAGCATTTTCAATCACGCTTTCATTGATGGTAATGTTCTAACCTTGACAGACTAGTTGCCCCTCCTTCATGTTCACCTCATGTACTAACCTGGTGAAGTTTTGGAGAGCATCCAAATTGGGCTTTTAAAGAGCGAGACAAGAGCTCCCATATGTCATGATTTCAAGATCAAGGGAGGAGAGGCTCTCGCACTGTGTTGAAGAGGGGGAGGAAAGATTGTGTGAGGAGCTCCTGGACTATGGAGGGTCCATTACGAGAGGGGATTGAAGTTTCAAGAAGACTGCAAGGGAGATAGAAATGGTTGAGAGGGATAGAAGGTGAAACAGTGAAGGAAATGGAATAGTAGAGGCTTGAGTTTGCAGTCCGATTGCAAGGGAGAAAGAAATGGTCGAGAGCGACAGAAGATGAAACAGTGAAAGAAATGAAATAGTGAAGGCTTGAGTTTGCAGAGTTCGATTGCAAGGGAGAATGAAAATGTCAACAGGAATAGAAGACAAAATGGTTAAGGGAATAGAATAGCGGTTTGTAGCCTGACTACACTGTCAAGGTGATAGCCACTGCGGTGGTTATAGCCCACTGACTTCACTGTCAAGGTGACAGCCACCATGGTGGTTGGCCTGATTTTTTATTAATTTAAGGCGGTAGTAATAACTTTCATGGCAATGAGTGATTAGAGGTGGTGGAATCTAAGATTCCCTAGCCACGTGTGTGGTGGCAACTAAGACCCATCGGGTTGGCAGTTAATTACTAGCCACCATAGTGGCCCGCAATTACTCACCTTCCAGTTACCACCACTGGTCTTGCATGCATGATTACTGCGAGTGCAGTAAATTACCAGTCATCAGGTTTGCATGCTCAGGAGAGTACTAGAGTGCATGGTAATGAGAAATTAGAGGTGATTAGACTTCATCATTTACTTTTGGGGCACTTACTATCCCGTGGTGGGAAATATTGCCCAGTGGTGGTGGCTCTCATCAGCCACGTCTGTCATGGCTACCATTCCACCGGGATGGTAGTTAAAATTACCATCCACCACTCACCCACCACCACGGGGCTTAAGTATGCATGATCACTACGAGTCAAGTAAAAATTACCAGTCACCGGGCTTGCATGCTCAATAGAGGACTAGAGTGCATGGTAATGAGTGATTAAAGCTTCATGATTTACCTTTGTGGGAATTACTGCCCAATGATGGTGGCTGTCATCAGCCATGTCTATCATGGCTAGGATTCCACTGAGCTGACAGTTAATTACTAGCCATCGGAGTGGCCTTCTCACCCACCACATGGCATCTTTTTCATGATTACTAGCCTGCTTGGGGTGGTGCCTAAGATTCCAAAAATATATGAAAAATTGTGGTCTCACATGACTTAGCCAATTAATTTAATAACATTTTCTTTGGTTTAATTATGAGTAGATATAGCCACCTCCAAGAACAAGCACGATGGTTGCACCAAGCCCATGTAAGCATGGTGGTTGTGAATCTAGATCAACACAAAAAGGATGTGTGTAGATGACAGGTGGCAAGTAGGATAGATGACAAGTACCAAGCTATGGGTAGGTGAAAGCTGACAAGCTATGGGTAGATGATGTGGCAGACTATAGACAGTCTGATGCAAATAGATGCAGCACAGAGACTACATGAAGCAGGGTAGAACTACTTATGTAGGGACATGTGTTGAGCTCTGTGGTATTCAGAACAACAAGCTTTGATAGATTGCATCTCATTATTATGCATAAAGAAATCATTATGTTGAGAAAAATTTTAGTGAGAGCACGAGTCTACCAAAAATGCAAAATATTGCTCGCCAGCATGTGGCAGGCATGTTGTGTTGCAACCCCAAAACTACCCCTAGAATAGTTCCACGATTGGCTACACCTGACCATGCATTGACCCATAAGACACTAATTGTACTTGAGAAAATCTGTCTCTAATACCCCAATGAGTCCAGCCACTTATTCAATTTTTGCAAACTGATCCTTGAGTACTTCTTAGTTTCAACCATCGAAATTCTTTGATTTTGAGAGGTTTAATTGAGGAAATCACTAGTCTATGGTTATACTTCTTACATGATGATACTTTGGATACTCTAATGGTTGACATTAGTTCTCAAGAATTGGCATCACCTTCAAAAATGATTGGACATTCTCTCTCTGAAATTGACATCTATGCAGGGGAAAAATTAGGGGCAAATTTTAGCCCAAGGGCTAATTTAGAGTTTTCCAAGTTGGTTGGGCTAATATTTAGAGCTTTAAATTTGATAAATTAGCCAAAAATTAAAGGTGGGCTAATTTTTAGAGCCTCATCTTTGATAAATTCGCCCTGGTAGTAGGGCTAATATTTATAACTCCATATGGGGTAAGATTCACCCATTGACCTACATTGTCATAATCTTACTAGGTGAAAGCGTGGCTACGGTGTCTAAAAAGGTACTCTTTTTGGCAAAGGTTCTAGCATAGATATAGTACTAAATTGTGTACTAAAAGGTGCTGACAGTTGGATTAGATTTCCACATATCGAGGAGTCCACGATCTGCAATCTACAATCCACTCTCAATGGAGGATAATTTCCCCGCACATTGAGGAATCCGTGATCTGCAATCTACTCTCAATTGACTCTCTTCTCTCTCGTGGAATCACTCGCTCATGTTTGAAACCATTGACAGTCGACTCTCTTCTCTCTCGTGGAGTCTGTCTCTGTCCCTACAATTATCTCTGCTCATCTTCACTAGAGGTCCATTGCTCTCTCTCTCCCAAAGGTCCATTGCTCTCTTTCTCCCCGGCTCTCTCCATTCTCTATGCAAACTAGCTCTCCCCTTCTCTCTCATTGAAGCCCTCGCACTTTGGAACGTATGTTCTCTCTGGCGCAAAAACCAGTTATGTTTGAGTGATTCTATAGCTCTCTCTCTCTCTCTCTCTCTCTCTAGATCTCTCTCTCTTTCTCTCTCTCTCAGGATGACTTTCTCGTACAATAATATTGAGCATGCATGTTTTGACGCATTGTCTTCTTGTGTCATTCATTAATTTATGATTTACCATTGAAATACCGTTGTGCGTAGGACGGAGAACTCTGCACTAGAAGTACCACACCATGAAGGAAACTTGCTCAATGCACTGCCACATCATTGCTCTAAAAGGAACATGAGACACTTGACATTAACAGTTGTGCAACATTTCAAGCATACCACAAAGAACTTGGACTTGAGATTGAAGGCTGACATTTTGTTTAAGGTTATAAAACATCAAGATATGTAAGAGGTTGTCGATGAGACAAATTTGCAAAGCCAATCTATATCAATGGCAATCGTGGATAATCTAAAGACATCATTGAGTCTTGTGAAAAGAGTAGAAAATACTGATAAGTTAGCTATCTGCAAAGAGAGTAGCTCTCCACATGATTACTAACACTTCAACATTTAAAAAATATAGTGATAGCAAAGTAGCTAAAGCGCTTGGAATTCAAGAACGAAATCTGAAGAAACATCACGTGGACATAAAACAAGCTTCCTTCATATGGGCAGATGGAGGTTGAAAGCACAGACATGATTCCTTAAGTTGTGAGGTTGTTCAATGTGTTGTCCAGTTCTGGAAAGACAACACCAAGGTTTCCCCAAACAAGAAGGATGTTTGCAAGCATAGGCTTGGCCCAAAAAAATATGCAATACATCCCACCCATTTCTTGGAGCTCACAGAGGTGCATCTTCCATCTTTCAACAAAGCCCAAGTTACACACTATTATTTGGTACTCTTTACAACTATTTAGTATTGTCAGGGATAATATTAGTATTGTTCAGATGTTAAAGCTAACATTTAACACTATAACAGACTCTATATGAAGCAAATTTAGGACTAAATCATAGACACTACTACACAGGCTCCTATTCTGATGCTTAAGCACCGACATTTAGTGTGCACGGGGCACTTATCACTGGTAACCAAAGCTAAGTATTGCTATATAGCAACTTTAGGCAAGTGTCGCTATATAGCGACGTTTAAAGAGCATCACTATATAGCGACACTTATTAGACTTGTAAATGGTCGCTATATAGTGATACTTATTAGACTTGTGAATGGTCGCTATATAGCGACATTGAGATAGTTTCCTATAGAGACATTCTACAAAGAGTGTTTTTTCCCATACCAACTTTAAAAGATAGTTTTCCCCAATGACAATTTTTTTTTCCTTTTCATACATGTTTGATCCTTTGAAAGAATAAAAGTACAAGAGCATGTACATCAAGCCTTTGAAGCTCATATATTCATGTCCAAGTTTGAGATGAAAAAAATCAATGAAGAGCATTTACATCAACGGATTCAAGTCTAATGCACCAAACAAGTCTCTATCTCTAACTCTATACCGAGTTGATCTCCTATATCATCATCGTACTCTAGCATCATATTTTCACCTAAGACTTGATCATCTTCTTCAATAAAGTGTGGTGATTCTTGATGATCACCATCTTCTTCCTCAATATTGTGATCTCCATCTTCCTCCCGTACGATGTCATTATGCGCATCTTCCTCTTGGCTCATATTGTGATCTTCATCTTCTTCGCTAGATCCATCCGGATCAATTGGATCCAACATTGGTAGTGGCATCTCCATATCCACATCTCTTTCTTCAAAAATTTGCTTACTTCATGGTGCAACTTGGATCACGTACCACCATCTTGGATCAGAATGAAAAACCACCTATATTGAAGATGGGTGCCAAATGCCATCAATTATATATATGAAATTATGCTTAAGTACATGTATCAATGGATCTTTAAAAACAAAAGCTTTGATTAATTAAGTCATTAGTATGCACCTACTCACAATGCTCGGGAAGAACAAAAGTATCACTTTCATCAGTCCAAAGTTTGGTGGAGTCTATTGCAAAGAAACTGCTACTATCTTTTCTCACTGTCACATGGGGACCATTGTAAATATTTCTAAACCATTTTACATCAAGAATTAAAATACTAAATCATCTAAAATCAATCATAGATTTCATGTATGGTTCCACAATAATCCAACTATGAGGAGAGAAGATTGGTATCCGAAGCACTTGCTCGGCTATCTTGTGTGAAGTTAGCCATGACTCCACAATCATACGTGACTCTCTTTGAATTGATGTGTTCCATGCAAGAATGTTGTCCATATGACCATAATGCACTGTACTTTTTGTACTGCAAAAGAGCATCATTAAAATAGTGAAGATGCATCTATTTTATAGCATATATTGCCACAAATAATTACTTAATTACATCAAGAGGTAAGAAACTTACATGCATCATACATCCAGATGATAACTCTTGCTCATGCTTGTTTATTGTCTCTCCATTGCATTTCGCTTTACGTAGAGCCAGTTGTAGCCAATCAAGTGACATGTGAGTGGGGTGCAAAACTTATTGAATTTCTCCATTTGCTCTTGGCTCATCTTTCTTTCAATCCCAGCACACAAGTCTTCTCGCACTCCTCTCGAGTCTTTGGAACCAACCAAGTGTGCCCAAATAGTAGCCCCCACATTCTTGAAGATATGCATGGGATCCAAGAGATGATTGATTTGTAACTGACCCCAATAAGGAAGCTCATGAAAGATCAATAGCCTCTTCATACCAAGAGGAGGTTCCTCACCATTCGCCCTCCAAGCTTGAATCCAGTCACTTGCCTTCAAATATGATGGTGGTGGATCAAGCTAACCTCCATGTGCGAGATGGTCAAGTGGAAGGTATCGATCATGACCTTCATAAACATTTTTTCTCATATGTTTGGAGTAACGTGCAAGCGATTTCAAACCCGGTCCACAAACAGGACAAGCATGGTACCCACTTGTAACAAGTCCTGCACGTGTGCATGAATGTGTTAGTATAGGACATGCGTGTGAAAGAGAGTCATAAAAGAATAATCCCTCATTATACATGTAGAGACACAACCACGTACCTGCGCACTCTCCATATCTTGGGTAGTCATGCATGCTCCACATCAAGATACCCCTGACCAAAATATCATTGGTATGTCTAGGAGCCCTGGAAATATCAAAGACGTGCACTCCTCTCCATAATATTTGTAACTCCTCTTTCGAAGGTGCCATGTACACGTCCATATTTTTGGCCTTGTACTTTCTTGGCACAAGTAGTGCAAGTATGAGGTGTCCCTTTTTTATTGTTAGCCATGGTGGAATATTGTAATTCACCATGACTATGGACCATGTAGACCAAGATGTCGAGCGTAACCCGAAAGGATTCATGCCATCCATGGCGAGCCCAAGATGTAAGTTGCGTGGCTCCCTCGCAAAGTCCGGCCACTGATTATCTATGTGCTTCCAAGCTGCACAATTTGCATGAATCCTCAATGTGTCATCAGTGGACCAATGAGATGCATGCCATGTCATCAACTCCGCTATGGATTTGCATCGGAACATGTGTTGTATTCTTGCAATGATGGGAAAGTGTCTCAAGACCATTACCGATATCCGCTCACCCTGCAAGTCATCTCTATATCATTGTTCCCCACACTTTGGACAACTAGCCAAATCTCCATGCTCATGACGCAAGAGAATACAATCATTACGGCAAGCATGGATGGTATCATAATCCATACCCACCGTTGTTAGCATCTTTTTCGCTTCATCTCTTGATGCAGGCATGGTATTTGGTGCACGCAACATCTTCTGGAGCAACCTATGACAATTCAAACATACATAGGCTTCGAACAATGATGATTCAGTATACACTATCCAAATGATGATTCTCAAAATAAACATGATGATTCTCAAAACAAACAATATCCAAATAATGAGTCAAATTAAAGCAAGAGCTAATCTCATTAAGGCCGAGACACTTGTATCCGACCACCCATACTTTACTTGCAGATTCAAGATTGAGAGACAAGCACGTAGTTTAGACATCCAAGCACCCTCGTATAATTGTGTTGATTGCAACTCTCACATCCTCAGACTCTGACATCACATGTACATGGGATGTAGTGCCCCTAAAAATAGAATCCATCATGTCGACCATACCCTCGTCATCATCCAGGAGACTATAGTCTTGCTCAAAGTGTGAAGGTATATGCGTACCCTCGTCAGCCTCCTCATCCTATTTTAAGATTTCGTGTAAATATAAGATCTTGTATTTCCTGCTATCCAATAAGATTGTGAACTTAAATAGCTTTGACTTACCGATAGTCCATCAACAGGTGCAACACCAACGATGGGTACTGGTTCAGACTCCTCCCCATACATCCGTAAGTGGCGCATGATAATACGACATTGATGTCATACTCCTCGCTTGCAATGAGTGCAATGACAGTATAACCTCTCCATAAGCCACTTTGTGGTCTCGGGCGTTGGCGCATCATCGGACAAACTTCCACTCATCCCTTCCATCTACACTTATAAAATCACAACATAAGTTGCAAGAAAATATATTAACAGTTATAAAATAGCATCTATGAGCTTCCCTTCAACTTAGAACAAAAAGTGTCTTGAAGCGTCCCTATATAGTGACATTTTGCTTTGTTCCATCGCTATATAGCCACGCTTTGAATTAAAAACACTACTATATAGCGACGTTTAAGCGTCGCTATATAGCAACGATGTGGGTTAAAATCGAAACCCGATGCTACGCGTGGCCCTTTCTTTAGCACTCTCTAATCTTTCAAGTAAGCAAGGCAATCTCTCCTCCCACCTGTTTTCGACAACCTCCCACCTATTTCTGACAACCTCCCACTCTATTCTCCAAGTCTCCTAACCCTTCTCCTAGCTCTTGTGCTTCCTCTCCACCCTTCTCCCTCTTTAGTTTCTTGAAAGGAAGTTTTTCAAGAGGTGAGTCTGTTTCAACAATGTAGGTTATTTGTTTGTTAGTTTTAGTTTTGTGAGTGCTTCTCCTTGTATTGCTAAACCTATAAACTTGTTTTCATGCTTGTTTTCAAAGGATTGAAACAAAAAACGAGATTTCAAGAAAGAAAGAAGACTCACCTCTTCTTTTCCTTTTTTGTATTTCTCTTCCTTCTCTTTCTCCTTGTCTCCTCAATCTCCTCCTTTCAAGAAGTTACTTTTGTAATCTCCTCCTTCCTCTAACATCTTATTTGAAAAATGGTATGTTTCCTCTCTTTTGTAGGGCCAGTCCACAACACCGAGCGGGATGTACTATTTCAATTAAGTGCTTCCTCTTTTTTCCATTTGTTATTTTTGTTATTTGCATTGGCCTGCAGCTCGCGCCTAAAGCGCTAGCTGTAGTGATGGGCGTAGGAATCCTCTCTCCTTCAATCTTTCAATCTCTTTCCTCCTCTTTTCCCCTCTTTCCTTTCCCTCTTTTTCCCTCTTTCTTTCCCTCTTCTTCTCTCTTTTCCTCTTTTTCCCTCTTTCCTTTCCCTCTTCTTCTCACTTTCCCTCTTTCCTTTCCCTCTTTCCTTTCCCTCTTCTTCTCTCTTTCTTTCCCTCTTTTTCCCTCTTTCCTTTCCCTGTTCTTCTCTCTTTCTCCCTTCTCTTATGCTCATGCGTAAGCATAAGCATGAGCATATGCTCATGCTTATGCTTATGCATGAGCATAAGAGAAGTAGACATATGCTGATGCATAAGCATGAGCATATGTCTCTTTTTCCCTCTTTCCTTTCCCTCTTCTTCTCTCTTTCTTTCCCTCTTTTTCCCTCTTTCCTTTACCTCTTCTTCTCTCTCTCTCCCTTCTCTTATGCTCATGCATAAGCATAAGCATGAGCATATGCTCATGCTTATGCTTATGCATGAGCATAAGAGAAGTAGATATATGCTCATGCATAAGCATGAGCATATGTCTCTTTTTCCCTCTTTCCTTTCCCTCTTCTCTCTTTCTTTCCCTCTTTTTCCCTCTTTCCTTTCCCTCTTCTTCTCTCTTTCTCCCTTCTCTTATGCTCATGCATAAGAATAAGCATGAGCATATGCTCATGCTTATGCTTATGCATGAGCATAAGAGAAGTAGACATATGCTCATGCATAAGCATGAGCATATGTCTCTTTTTCCCTCTTTCCTTTCCCTCTTCTTCTCTATATGCTCATGCTTATGCTTATGCATGAGCATAAGAGAAGGGAGAAAGAGAGAAGAACAAGGAAAGGAAAGAGGGAAAAAGAGGGAAAGAAAGAGAGAAGAAGAGGGAAAGGAAAGAGGGAAAAAGAGACATATGCTCATGCATAAGCATGAGCATATGTCTCTTTTTCCCTCTTTCCTTTCCCTCTTCTTCTCTCTTTCTTTCCCTCTTTCATGAGCATATGTCTCTTTTTCCCTCTTTCCTTTCCCTCTTCTTCTCTCTTTCTTTCCCTCTTTCTCATTTTCAATCTCTCTTTTCTTTCCCTCTTTTTCCCTCTTTCAATCCTTCTTCTTCCCTCTTTCAATGCTTCTTTTTCCCTCTTTTCTTTCCCTCTTTTTCCCTCTTTCAATCCTTCTTTTTCCCTCTTTCCTTTCCCTCTTCTTCTCTCTTTCTCCCTTCTCTTATGCTCATGCATATGCATAAGCATGAGCATATGCTCATGCTTATTCTTATGCATGAGCATAAGAGAAGTAGACATATGCTCATGCATAAGCATGAGCATATGTCTCTTTTTCCCTCTTTCCTTTCCCTCTTCTTCTCTCTTTCTCCCTTCTCTTATGCTCATGCATAAGCATAAGCATGAGCATATGCTCATGCTTATGCTTATGCATGAGCATAAGAGAAGTAGACATATGCTCATGCTTAAGCATGAGCATATGTGTCTTTTTCCCTCTTTCCTTTCCCTCTTCTTCTCTCTTTCTTTCCCTCTTTCTTATTTTCAATCGCTCTTTTCTTTAACTCTTTTTCCCTCTTTCAATCCTTCTTCTTCCCTCTTTCAATCCCTCTTCTTTTCTCTTTCTTTCCCTCTTTCTCATTTTCAATCTCTCTTTTCTTTCCCTCTTTTTCTCTTTTTCAATCCTTCTTCTTCCCTCTTTCAATCCCTCTTCTTCTCTCTTTCAATCCCTCTTCTTCTCTGTTTTTCCCTCTTTCCTTTCCCTCTTCTTCTCTCTTTCTCCCTTCTCTTATGCTCATGCATATGCATAAGCATGAACATATGCTCATGCGTATGCTTATGCATGAGCATAAGACCTCTTCTTCTGTCTTTCTTTCCCTTATTTTTCCTCTTTCCGTTCCCTCTTCTTCTCTCTTTCTCCCTTCTCTTATGCTCATGCATAAGCATAAGCATGAGCATATAGAAGTAGACATATGCTCATGCATAAGCATGAGCATATGTCTCTTTTTAGCTCTTTCCTTTCCCTCTTCTTCTCTCTTTCTTTCCCTCTTATGCTCATTTTCAATCGCTCTTTTCTTTCCCTCTTTTTCCCTCTTCCGTTTCCGTCTTCTTCTCTCTTTCTCCCTTCTCTTATGCTCATGCATATGCATAAGCATGAGCATATGCTCATGCTTATGCTTATGCATGAGCATAAGACCTCTTCTTCTCTCTTTCTTTCCCTCTTTTCCCTCTTTCCTTTCCCTCTTCTTCTCTCTTTCTCCCTTCTCTCGTTCTTTCCCTCTTTTTCCCTCTTTCCTTTCCCTCTTCTTCTCTTTCTCCCTTCTCTTATGCTCATGCATAAGCATAGGCATGAGCATATGTCTCCTTTTTCCTCTTTCCTTTCCCTCTTCTTCTCTCTTTCTTCCCCTCTTATGCTCATTTTCAATCGCTCTTTTCTTTCCCTCTTTTTCCCTCTTTCAATCCTTTTTCTTCCCTCTTTTCTTTCCCTCTTTTTTCCTCTTTCCTTTCCCTCTTCTTCTCTCTTTCTTTCCCTCTTTTTCCCTCTTTCCTTTCCCTCTTCTTCTCTCTTTGCCCCTTCTCTTATGCTCATGCATAAGCATAAGCATGAGCAGATGTCTCTTTTTCCCTCTTTCTCTCTTTTTCTTTCAATCTTTTTCCCTCTTTCCTTTCCCTCTTCTTCCTCTTTTCCTTTGCCTATGCCTATGCCTTTGCCGCACCTTATGTTTGTTTTTTGTTTTTTGTTTTCGTGTTTGTGTCTATGTTAGACATGGGATCAAGTCGCACATCCGGCGAGTACGAACAGCCTCGCAGGAGGAGAGCTCACGATCTATATGCTCCAGAGGACTTTGATTCCTCTCAGGTGACTACCCCGAGGACTACCCCTGGTTCGACTCCTCTCGGACGTAGCACTGCAACTACCCCTCGGGAAACTCCTTTGCTAGCCTTGCATGGCTTTGTCGGGAGTCGCGACCAGTTTGTAGCGCAGATGAGCGATGAGGAGGCAGTGAGATTCTTCTCTCTGCTATCTCAGAGGACCTCAGCAATTCCCTCCCCTACACCGACGGTTGGACATACTGCCCAGCCGTCCCCTCGTGCCACTTCGATGGAGGTGTCATCACCTGCGCGTGCCTCTCGTAAGGGAAGGAAAGGTAGGAAGGGCAGCTTATGTTGTGCTGACTCGGGAGATGTAGACAAGTCAGCACACTCACATTCCTATAGGTCTCCACTTGGTCCGAAGACACAGTATCAGTCAGGTCCCTTGCCCTCTCCTACTCCCACTGCTACTCCTTGCTCCAGAAGCGCTCGCATAGCTTCCACTCCTTCTGACTCTGCTACCATCAGTCCTCCTTACTCATCAGGGGATCTCTCCTATCAAATCACGGCTTCCAGAGAGATAATAGAAGATAGAAAGGGCAAAGTAGTGATGGCCACCACGAGGCAGTTGATGAGCCATCAATTCAAGAGCAGCATTGCTACCGATTGGCGGTATCAAGATGACGAAAAGAAGCAGGCGGTCATCAATGAATTAAAACAAAAATACCCTAACCCGCCAAATTTGGAGTTTAATGAGGATTATATGCGAGAGCGCATGGGTTTGGTCTTGAAGCATCGTAGATCAACCTTGCGTACTTCCATCACAAAGGGGTTGGCTAAACCCAGCTGGGCAGACAAAGCTGATTGGAAGTTCTTCAAGAAGCAGAATAGGGACAATCCCAAAATGTTTGAGGGTCAGAGCAGGGCTGCAAAGAGACAGTTGGACATCGTAGGTACTTCGCACTTTGGTGCAGGCGGACGGTTGGCATTCGAGGCAATCGTGGTAAGTCTACTTCTTCTCCTTTAATGTATTGTTCTATTTGTTTTACTACATATTACATGCACTTTAGCTAACTCTAACTCTCGTAAATTGGATCCACAACAAGCTGTGATGGGTCATCTTCCTATAGATGCAGAGACGCGATGCGCATTTCGCATAGGAACAAAGCCGTGGTTTATTGAGCAAGAGGCAATGGGAGCGACGGTCGATTGGGCTGAGGTGGCTACTCGCACGGTATAAGTCTACTACTACTTGTAATCTCACTTTTTAAATTGTTTTATTCTTAAGTTCCAATCTAATTTTCAATTTATATGGTTCTCTTAGGGTCAAAGCTCAAGCGTCCCATCATCGAAGGCGAGCGATCACCAGGGCCAGGGATCAGACGCACGTGACGAGGATCAGGAAGAAGGCACAGCTCACGAGGACCAAGGATCAAGCCAACAAGATGAGGATGAGGACGATTCGGATGAGTAGTAGTAGTAGTGATAGTAGTAGAAATTTGCATTTTCTTTGCCATGTATGTCATTTTGTATACCCGCTCGTTTGAGCAATTTTGTATCACCCTTTCGAAAGGCTAATTTTGTAACAAACACTGTTGTATATGTTTGACATGTATATGCTTTTGTTGCTCAATCATTTCATTTGAGCGATTTGTATCACCCTTTTCGCAAAGGAAATTTTGTTATAAAAAACTTTTTTTTGTAATTACAAAAAAAAAAAGCATTAGTGGGGCTAAACAGGGCCATAGCAAGCCCTGTTTAGCCCCATTAATCCTTTTTTTTAGTTCTTTTAATCGTCGCTATATAGCGATGTTTACCAATGTCGCTATATAGCGACGATTATCAGTGTCGCTATATAGCAACGTTTAACATCGCTATATAGCAACGCTTTATAGCAACGGTTCTTTTTTGACGCTTTTAGCAACTTTTATAATGACGTTTGCGCCTGTGAAAAAAAAAAATTTAATGTAAGAAGCTTCGGTGTTTTCATCGGAAAAGGGCCTATGCCTTGTAGTGTAAGTAATAAGAAAAAAAGAGTGAAGAAAATATACCTGCTTTGTCAAAGCCCATAGCAGCCAACCATGCATTTGACACCAATACATTGCAGGACGGCGGATGAATACATTGCAAGTTCTCAGAAAAATGGAATGTTGCACACATGATGTGGTATGTGTGCAAGCATGGTGCAAAAAGTACATCAATAGATTCTTGAGAAAATCCAATCCCACAGAACACACCTACACATTTATTGAAAGGGTAAGTACACACTACTTGTAAGAGGACCCAACTCTAAAAACTAAAACATCAATTTGTGTATGGAAGTTAATAATCTCACCATTTAATATTCACGTTCATAGTCGATGTTGCAAAGCCTGTGGGATGGTGAGTTGGTGCCGGATTTAGAACTTCGGGACCCTGACTTGGGAGCTTCTCAATCAAATGCTGCACGTTGCTCAAAAAACTTGAGCTTGCTTTGTAGTCCTCTCCAACGCTGATTCGTTGCCTTTTTTGCTGATTCAAATATTACTTTTGCTGCATCCAGTTCTACCTCAAGTTTTGCTACATCCTTCAAGAACTCGTCCTATAGTACACTACCATGTAATAAATTGTCTACTTTACTACGCACCTAGCTAAGTGTATGTACAATTGATTCCACTTTTGTAAGGGCTTCTCCCTCAGTTGCAGTAGCAGCTTCAAAATCTGCATGCAATCTTGCATTCTCCTTTGACAATGTACCCTTCCACTCATGTAGCACACCTTCTTGCTCCACGCTGAACTTTCGTTGATCCTATAAACTTACAAGCTCCCGTTTTGTTGTAGACATGCCTACACCACGTTCATGCTTGATACACATGCTGTGCAAGCTAGCCGAGTGCAGATGCACGTCTCTATGTTGGGCAAAGTCATCCCAATCCACATCTACTCCATGAGTAGATGCAGCAAATGCCCGTGCCAACACTGTACCAACTTCAATGTTCGTGACTATTTTCGAATTGTAAATCCTATAGTAAATCTTCATAAAATCATTCAGCAATAATTTCTTCAGCTGACCTATATGCAAGCCACACTGGCTCTCTTTGTCGTTGTTTCCCCATATTTCTCAGATCCAGGCTCGATCCAGGTGTCCAACTTCAGATATGAATCTGGCTTCGCTCTCAGGAAAAATCTCCATCCAAGACTGTAGTCGGAATTGCTATTGGTTTGCTGTCCTTAGTCTTTGGCTTCTCTTTGGTTGGAGTCAAAATAGAAGCCTCTTTGCTGTCCATAGCCTTTGCCTTCTCTTTGGTTGCAGACTTCCTGGATGGAGTGTTTCTTCTTGGAGAAAGGACATCGAGCTTCTTGGAGGCGGGAGATGTGATGCCTTTGGGCTTCCTTGGAGATGTGGCGGTCTTTAGCTACTGCAAAGAGAGTGACATTTTAGTACTAGGACTCACACTAAGATGAAACGGAGTAAAATAACAAAGAGAGAGAGAGAGAGAGAGAGAAAGAGAGAGAGAGAGAGAGCAACAACAAAAGCAAAAAGTTTGCATGTCGATAGAAGGAATGGCAAAAGACAATCGCATGCAGGTCCAAATATTGAATTATGGGGGGAAAGCATTTAGAGAATGGAGGAAAAGTAAAGAGCGAATAGAGAATGGGGGAAAAGAGAAGAACAAATAGAGAGAGAGAGAGAGAGTACTCACGAGAAAGCGACCCGCATCGACGTCCTGCCAGAAAATTCGAGGTGGAAATTAGAAGTTCAGAGGTTCGAAAGTGGAAGCTGGAAATCAGAAGTTCAGAAGTTCGAAAGTGGAAGCTGGAAATCAGAAGTTCAGAAGTTCGAAAGTGGAAGTGATAGAGTGCAGGTGTGAAAGTGAAACACCTGAGAGGACACGCAGTGCATGAAAATGTGTGTTTGAGCATGAGAATGCGTACGTGAGAATATCTTGTGCATGAGAATCTGTAATCAATAAATATATTACTACACATCGATTCGAGAAATCTATCCATATCGCACACTACTTAGTACTACCACATTCTTGCTAATAGTACATACACCATAGCATGCTTTCACCCTACTCGCTCCTTATTTTTTACCCTGCATCTATGGTGATTCCTTTACCTCCTTGAACCATGATTACTATGTATTTTCACTAATTCTATACCACTTTTCTTGCAATCTTCCAAGGACTTCTTACCAATGCTACATGTGACTCTAGATCTTGGGGCACTTTTATCACCACAAAATTGACGTTAAAGATCAGTACTCCTAATTCAATAGGGTAGTACTTTACTACTCCACACATGGCATAGAGTGTCACAACCACCATTTTGAGTATCATGTCTATAGGTTACATTTTCTCTCATTCCAATAAATTGTAGCATAGAATAAGTAAAAGTAGTTGAACCTACATCAGGTAGTCCCTTGCATGATCCATTAAATCCAAGAAAAGATCCTAATCCTCTTTGTGGCATCTTAAAACATAAGGGTTAGGACATATGGGCATTGAGGGTGCTCTATCTACATAGATGGTTTGGACCATTTATGAACTCAATGAATTTGTTTACATCTAGTTTTTCTAGTTTGATTTCTTCATAGTAGATTATTTTCTTGATCCTAAAGGCTAACTTCTCTTATTTTAAGTCTTTTTCCTTTAAATTGTAGTCAAAC
The DNA here is from genome assembly GCF_047967505.1 of Dipteris shenzhenensis. Lineage (NCBI taxonomy): Eukaryota > Viridiplantae > Streptophyta > Polypodiopsida > Gleicheniales > Dipteridaceae > Dipteris > Dipteris shenzhenensis. The sequence continues at coordinate 19,122,550 of NC_141617.1, read as the reverse complement.
TAGCCATTCCTTCTCATGTTTTCTATATTCTTGGATTGGGCTACCAAGATATGGATTTGAACCAATTTTTTTGACTGCAAAAACCATTCTACCATGGCATTGCCCAATGCCTTCCAATCTCTCTTGTATTAGTACCATTAAGCCTAGTAGAATTGCTATGTCTTTGAAGAAGAGGTGATGTACTAGTTAAAATTTCTTAAGAACTAAGAGTAATTATGGAATTTGTTTTGGAATTCCCTTCTTTAATTTTGAAGAACGCAATGGTCCAAAATTAATGAAATACGTGTTGCTACAAAAACTTGAGTGAACATGAAACCTAATAGAATCACATAAATGTTGATGTATAAACCAAACATCAGGGCTTATAGTGATTATCACCAACATCTCTCTTCTTTTGGCGCTCATTGACACCCTGAGCTAGGCTCTGGTTGTGATATTCAAGCTAAATGTACGATTCCCACTATTGTGAGACCAAAACATTTGCAATTGATCACAAAGGGGTGATGATAAGGGTGCATAACTACCACATGGAGCTAAATCCTAGCAAAGAGAAGACCTCCACACTCATTGCAAATTGCCTCAAGGCTCTTATGGGATTATAATGTTATGCATAGGGAAAAGCAATCAAAGTAATGGTCAATTAAAGGATGTTGTTTCCTTGTAATCTTAAAAATTATGACAAAGCATGGCATGATAGTTGAGAGGGAACAAATAAAGAAAACATAAAAGATTAAAGGAAAGAGCACCTACAAGTCTTATAACCTTATGTCGTGAGGGACATATAAAAAATTTTCAAGTTTTTCCCTTCCAAAAATAACCCCTTATTCTATTTAGCACGAGCACCTTAACACCGAGCACAGCTTAGTTTCTTTCTTCAAGCTTGTTCTTCTCTATATGACCTTTGTTACCTTGTCATTAATGTCATGGATAGACTAAAACTATACAAATAGAAGAGGTTTATAGGAGAAATATATCTCTAATGATCCCCCCCTACCCCCCTCCTCAGTTTCTCTTCCCTAATCTCCCCATGATAGAAGGCCTTAAGAATCTCCCCATGATAGAAGCCCCTTAAGGTCTGGCCTAGGTGTTAATTTGGATGAGTTACGAAAATCTTTTGCAAAAGGTGTGTGTGTGTGTACTTTTTTTCCCCACTCACAGACCCATCTTCTAACTTGTGATCGAGGTCAAGTGGGCAAACGACCAGCCACCTAGAGCGGAGGTGCTTCTTGGGGAAAAAGGTAAATATGTATTAGGGTATGTGTACATAGCATAAGGTAGTTTCCCCCAATGACAAAAGGCCCGAAGGAGAGTCATGAGGGGACACTTCAATTACAAGATAAGCAGGGTGAGATCACTACTGTGGATGGTTGGGGTCATGAGGGAGCGTCGCCAACCAAGGAAGCGGGGAGATCCCCGTCTGATCCTTGATGGTGGAAAAGAGAGGAGGGATAGCTTTGAAGATGTTAGCCATCTCCTGCATGGCGACGTTGTTGTTGTTGTTGTTGTTGTTCCTCCCTGCAGTTGCTCCTGGATCTGAGTTGCTCGTGGACCAAACTGAGATCTTGGGGCTGAGTCCTTGTATGGCCTGTGCGTTGATGCGTCCCATCTCCTGATAAATTCCCCGGTCCAACAGAAGATAGTCATGGAATGCCGCCGTGTTGTTGCCAAATGCCTCAAGCATCGCTCGCACATACGTTGCCTGTGCTTCCGCCATAGCCTTCAGCCCCTCCGCTTCCTGCTTCCTAGCATACAGCCTCGCATCTGCTTCCTTTGTCTGAGCATAGAGCGCAGCATCTGCAACTCTCTGGCTTTCGTACAGCGCTGCGTTGGCGTGCTGCACCGCCACCTCGTATTGGGCTATGGCCGGCGCAAGCTGCGCTGCCCGCAGCCTCTCCGTCTCAGCTGCAGCCCGCCTCTGCTCCACCTCCTTCTGTAGCTCCGCCTCTCGAATGGCAGCGTTCTTGGTTGCCTGTATCGTGGCCAATTCCGCCTCTTGCGTCCACAGCGCAGCCTTTGTCGCTAGCCTTGCATCCGCCTCCTTGATCTCTGCCTCTAGTGAATTGTGATAGACTTTCGTCTCCGCGTCCAACTTCATCTCTTGCTGCCGTCTCAGTGCTTCTTGCTGCTTGGTGAAAATCTTCGTCTCCGCCTCTACCCTTGATGCATTCTGCATCGTCAGGCCTTCCTTCACCTTGGCACCCTTGTCCCCTCTGTACCTCGCTTCAGCAACATCCACTTTCGCCTGGTTCGCCGCCTCCTGTTGCGTTTTCTGCCCCAGGTACGAGAAGTATTCGTGTCCCCGCACGTCCACCAATTGCTTCACGTTGGCGTTGTAGATAAGCAGTCCGAACTGGTTCAACTCCAGCTGCACTTTCTCGAACACTTCCTTCTTGAACTCTTTTGTCCCCTTGAAAATTTGCTCCATCGTCATGCTGGCTGCCAGCACCCTCGTCTCTCCTTCTATAACGCCTTGTACAAGTTCTTTGACGTGGTTCGAAAGCTTGTCGTGACAAGTCATAAGCTTTGCAAATTTTTTCAGGGCGTCCATATCCTCCGATCTTGGACCTATGGTGAAGACGGCAGGAAGGATGAATGGCAGCTTTTCTGCGCTCATGGCTTGCACATCGAGCGTGTAGTTGACAGGCGTGATATCAAAAATTGTGCAACTCTGGCCTGGAAGAATCCATGATTTCTTGGCTAATTTGACGTCTTGGATGCCCCAGCCAGTAATAACAAGGTGTTCGGACGCTTTTGCAACACGATACATCGTGAAACGCACGAAGGAGATGAGGCTCTAGCTCTGGAAGTGCAGGAGATGAAGCTCAAGCTCTGGAGGGAGCGTGCAGGAGGGAAGCAACGATATGTGAACGTGGGGTCGTGATAACAACTCAAATTAACTTATGTCAACAGTGTCGGCCGTCGGGCGTAAGATCACGCCGAAGCTTCTCTTTGGCGCTATCCCAAAAAAGAAAGCAGCTTTCGCCTTTCTTGCGTTCAACGCAAACAAGAAGTTTAGTAATAAGCACACTAATTACATCCCATCAGATGACGCTTTGACATTGAGAGAAGGTTAGCGGAAGAAATAGGATGGGAATGGGAAAAGGTGGTCCCAAGTGGTCCCACTCATATTTCTATCCTATTCCCATCCCACCATGTGCTAACAAAAAAAGAACTAGGGATGGGTTTAGGAGGAAGAGGACACATGGCATCATTTCATGTGTTAAAGAGATGGGGACCTTGTGGGGACAAGGACACCTCTCATCCTTCCATGTTTTTGAATCCCTAAAAAAGGGAAACCCATTCTGGCTCCCAGGGTTTGAAGGCCATGGTCCAGGATGGGAGAAAAAGTGGCTGCTCCCATTCTAAATCCATCCTACACCACTTGGTGTAGGATGGGAGTAATGATGACAAAAATATTCCCATCCTAAACCCATGCTAGCCCCATCCATGTGCTTTAAAGGCCCCAAGTCTCCATTGCGCGTAGAGATAGACGTACATAGTTTGATTTTTTTTTTTAAATTGAAAGAAACATAGTTTGATTTTAAGAGGTAGACATAAATAGGTTGTTTACTTCAAAGATTCATTGTAGCGTGCAATAAGGAATTTAAAAGGCAAATAATCCTCATCCTTAGTAATAAGTGTGAAAAAGTCAAAGAGTCTTGGTTTTAATAATCCAAAGGCTAAGGAGTAGGGCAATTTAAAAGGCAAATAATCCTCATCCTTAGCAATAAGTGTGAAAAAGTCAAAGAGTCTTGGTTTTAATAATCCAAAGGCTAAGGAGTAGGGCGTGGGAGAAAGGGTTATCCATAATCCTTCAAGTGGATTGAGTACTAGGTCATTCAACATTCCTCATGACACAATCTACTCATAATATATTTCATCCCTATTGGCTAGTGGGTTCTTCCTTAATAACGCTATACATGGAGAGTGTCTCTCATCCATCTCATTGGTCAATGCTCAAGGTATGTATAATTATCTATAATTGTCTCTATTGTACATGGGAATGACCCTACTTGAGATTTATGTCATATAAGTCTTCAAGAGCCTCTTGTCCATCTCCCTAATTTTGCTTCCTCTCCATTCATCCTCATGAATCATAACGCTCGGCACCTCTTAAGCCTTGAGATGTGCACTCAATTTTAGGATATGCGTAGAAAAAAAGAGGTATTTTAATCTAGAAAGTTGATAGAAGTTTATATATAAGATGACAAACATTTTCAAATTAATTACTTCATGAGAAAATAGATAGTTTTTTAATGAATGAAAGACGTGAGGTCCTTGAGGGGTTCAATAGAAAGCCTTACCTAGGACATATATTGAAGAGGTAGTAATAAAATTCCATTGGATACATGGGCCGAGTAGCCTCCTTCCTACTTAAAGGAATTTCAATTTCCTTATGTAAACACCTCTCTATATGAGATTTCGAGATTAAAATATCATTCTTGTGCCTTCGTCCTATATTACATACTTTTTGGTGGGCTTTTTGGTGCACATAATCAAGGCGATAGAATGAGGAAAGAACCCATTGTAGAGGAGTGGTTTTACTCTTATGTCGTTTGAGTCCATCCTAGGTAGGTCCTTTTATCATGATCTTCATCACTGGGAAAGCGAGGGATAAAATAGAACTTTCATGCCAAGAGACCGCACCACACATTCTTCTCTTAGATGAGAATGAAGATGGTAACATCCCAAGTGGTGTTGTACTCTAGCATAGGGAGAAGGAAAGGATCAACGGAGGCCATAATCTTACCAAGCTGGTTTGCACCAAAGAGAAGAACTATATGTTATTGAAAGAAGATCTGGCGGTCCAATATGACATGAACTGAAATATATCGAGGAGTTTGAAGGGGCCGATTGAGTCGGATGGGTAGGTTCCAGGGAAACATTGTACATCCTTCATAGATACCTCTACATGCAGCTCAAAACACTCTCCAAACTATCACCAGACACAAAGGCCTATAACTTCTAGTAGAGACATGATATCAAAGATTTCCAACCTCTACTCCATTCACCATGAGCCATACATGTTTCTCTGATGTCAATTATGATTGTACCTCTAGAGAGTTTGCTCAGAGAGTTTGTGCTTATTTTTCCTAATATCTATAATCCATATCATCTAATATTGGTAGGTACGTCTTTGTATAGGCCATCCCAAGGATTTTTGTTCATGCATATGATATTTGCCTACTAATTTTGATGGGCTTCTTTGTTATCCATCCTTGGGGATTTTCTAAGAAACATGTAAAATAGCAGGTGCATTCAATAAAAGGTGCTTTATTTTCTTAGGAGTTATAGAAATTAAGCATACTTGAGGGGATTTTTAATTTATAAAGCGAAAATCTCCTTTTACCATCTCAAAATTTATAAAAGGGGTGTACATACATTATTAAAATCCATAGGTAGGGGGTTTCCCAACATTTTCATAACCCCCTTGAATGCATCTGCTATATGGGGGTTTTCCATAGTGAATGCCTTAGGTAGCGATCATGAATCTCCATGATGTGATGTCTGGAGCTGCCTTTGAGAAGTAAAAATTTGCCATCCAAAATGACATGTCCCTCCTCATTTGCTATGTCTTCTCTTTCACCCTAACCACCCTCCTCAATTGTGTTTGCGCCTTCCACAATAAGAGATCCTTAAGACTTATAATTAATCTCAAAGAGGACACATCATGCACAATATGGTTCATACACATTTCTCAATGGAGCTATCATTGTCTCAAGCTGCATTTTAAAAGAGGAACTTATTTTCTTATTCAATTGGAAAAAGATATAGGCCCTTATGCTTCACAATAATTGTGAAGGAATCTTGGTTTGAATATGTCAAGCTCCAATGGATAAGGGACTTGGGTGAAAAGACAAAAAATATTGAATTTAGTAGCCTTGAGGGTGTGCAAGCATCTTATTGTTCTCTTATCCTCCAAGTGGATTGAGTGGTACCAACCAATTGACTAGGTCATTCAACTTTCCTCATGATTCGAAGCTATACATGCAGGGATTTGCAGCGGTATTAAAACATTAGTTTTAAAATGTTGTATTAAAACCTTTTGAACGTTTTTAAATTAACCTTAGGGCGTTTTAAAACGGTCCAGTAGCGAATTTTAACCGGGATCGGCTCCAACCAATTACCGCATGGTAAATCCATACACTGCTTAGTATATCAGCGCATTACCACATGGTAAGATATTATACCACTCTGTGTTATGTACACCATGCGGGGTTTCAGTACACCGAGTAGTATAATTTAATACACTGAGCGGTGCTTAGCTACACCGCTCGATGTTGTTAATCATATATAAACCACTGCTGTGCTGGTACTAGTCACATAATTGAGATTCCTAGAATTCCGTGGAGTCTTGGGAAAGGCAGGAAGCATAGAAAAGAAGGATAAACAAAGCTTCAAAGAAATTTGTAAGTTTTGTTAGTCCTTGTAAGTTCAGAACTATATCTGGAGCCGATGGTGGGCTCACTTTTGCTAGTCGGAATCCACTCGCACTTAGATACTAATTAGATAATTAGAATTTACATACTATTAGGTAAAGAGTAAGTTAGTTGCATGTGACATTGTATGTGGCTTTGGAAAAATAGATGCTTTTAACTTTTTGCATGAAGTATTTAAGTTGTAACTTGTCTAGACTATTTGGAAACACTTGTCACTTAGGATTAGGTGAAGAGTTTGTTAGTTGCATGGCTTGGGATTTTAGTTTAGTTGCATGACTCAAGATTTCAATCTAGTTGCATAAAATATCGTAGGTACTAGGAAGATTTGGAAAAATGGAAAGGTAGACATTAAAGGTTGCATGAAATGATTCACTTATGGAAAAGCTTATGTTTGTGTGTATGTTTTTCTTGATTTTAGCATATGTATTTATTTATAAGCATGTAGCTATAGCCTATAACTATATTTTTTAAAAAAATCAATGAGCCAGTTGGAGATTTGCATAAGCCAACCTGGAACAACTCGTTCGTTGATGAATAATATTATACATGTGCCGTGTGCTAGTTTGGGATTCGCTTAGGCCAACCTGGAACATCTCACATGTGGTTAAAATGTATACTATATATTAGTAAAACTCTACAAACTAGGATTTAAGAGTCATGTGGTTAAAATATAGAGAGCTCCACAAAAGGGGAAGCAGACGATGGAATGGACAGCGCATGTGTTCAATGGTGTTGATGCATTATTAGAACTATAGAGGCTAGAATGATCTATGCATCTCCACAAGCTGCTAGCAAATGGTCGCATACACAGAGATCTGGCGATGGAGTGTCTCGAAGTGGTGCTCCTCCATTATTACTTGGCCATGCATGGAGCAATTGTAGGGGCTAGAATGTTGCGGTGAGGGGGAAAGCTCCATCGAATCGGTCAAAGAGTGAAGACGAAGGAGAATCTGGGGGGAGCATGCGAGCTAATGCATTCTGCAAAGCGTGCATTCTCCGAGAAAGCTAGTTAAAGCCGATGCTAGAGGAGAGTTGTGGAGCTTTGTGAGAGTTTCTGTAGCTAGTTGTATAGAAGAGCAGCTTTGTAAAGGTAGGATATAGAGCTACTTCATTGGAGGAGCAGTTCAAGCCGAGGTTGATGGCTGATGTACATGGCCGGCGTAGGTCGTTTTAGAGCGTAGGAGATAGTCATTGAATAAGGTCATGGTTGCGAGCCTATGCGAACGTGGGGTCATGATAACAACTCAAATTAACTTATGGTTGCGAGCCTATGTGAACGTGGGGTCGTGATAACAACTCGAATTAACTTATAGAACCTCAACAGGGTCGGCCGTCGGCATAAGATCATGCCGAAGCTTCTCTTTGGTGCTATCCCAAAAAAGAAAGCAGCTTTCGCCTTTCTTGCGTTCAACGCAAACAAGAAGTTTAGTAATAAGCACACTAGCAAGTCTTACAGAAGGTCCCCACGCACATGCAAGATTAGCTCGTTCTGCCAGTTCCACCGAAAAGGACGGTCCCCATGCAACCGGCATGCAACTGACTCTGCCATCCCCGAGGCAGGAAGAACCAGATGAAACACTTGCATGGAGCGTTTCTGGGGGGTGGCCTGGAGCACCCTTTGGAGGCCTGATATCTCCACCAATAGCTGGACTCACCATTTTTGGTGACTCCCTTCAATTCTCTCCTGGTCACCTCTACCGGTGAACCTCCATGTCTTCTCCCCTACCTTTTCGCTCGTCGTCGCCCATCGCATGCAGCCATGGCCAGACACACCTTCTTCCATCCTCTTGACCTAAACGCAATCCCCTCAAGCTCAGCATTGGATATCTCCCCTGCAAACCATGGCAACGCAGTCCCCACAGTCTCAGCTGGTGGAGTTCACGCAAATGCCACCCTAAGAAACAGTTCTTCCAGCCCCAACACCAGTGCCAGCGCCAACGAAGTCCAATGGGAGGAAGAAGACACAGGCTGGGACCCTGCAAAGAAGAAGAAGAAGACCACGGAAGACAACTGCCACGACAAAACAAAGTGGAAAGAATGGGAAGTACTCGTCCTGGTGGAGAGCAAAAAGAAATTCGATATGCTCTTGCAGGGGAAGGGAATTCACCAGAGAGTGCACGCAGCTGTGAGGTTCTGTATCCATGGAGCTCAGAATGTAGGAAGAGGAGGAATATGTTCACGGGAGAGGGGAGGAAGGCGGTACTGGCAATAGCCAGTCTGTAGCAGGTTGGAGGTAGTTGCCAGCTGCACACGCCCTGATCAGCACCGGTCTTCATGGGGACGCCATAGACGTTTGGTGAGCCGAAAGTGCCCTCGGAGCTATTCTCCAAGCTGCCAGTCAAACTAGCGGTGGCATGGGGCTAGCCTCTTATGGACTCTACCCGGCGTGCCATTGCCTACATAGTTTGATTTTAAGAGGTAGACATAAATAGGTTGTTTACTTCAAAGATTCATTGTAGCATGCAATAAGGAATTTAAAAGGCAAATAATCCTCATCCTTAACAATAAGTGTGAAAAAGTCAAAAAGTCTTGGTTTTAATAATCCAAAGGCTAAGGAATAGGGTGTGGGAGAAAGGGTTATCCATAATCCTTCAAGTGGAGTACTAAAAAGTCAAAAAGTCTTGGTTTTAATGATCCTAAGGCTAAGGAGTATGGCGTGGGAGAAAGGGTTATCCATAATCCTTCAAGTGGATTGAGTACTCAGTACTCTACTAGGTCATTCAACATTCCTCATGACACAATCTACTCAATATCTATTTCATCCCTATTGGCTAGTGGGCTCTTCCTTAATAATGCTATACATGGAGAGTATCTCTCGGTCAACGCTCCAGGTATCTATAATTGTCTCTACTGTACATGGGAATGACCCTACTTGAGATTTATGTCATATAAATTTTGCTTCCTCTCCGTTCATCCTCATGAATCATAACGCTCGGCACCTCTTAAGCCTTGAGATGTGCACTCAATTTTAGGATATGTGTTGAAAAAAAGAGGTATTTAAATCTAGAAAGCTGATAGAAGTTTATATATAAGATGACAAACATTTTTAAATTTACTTCATGAGAAAATAGATAGTTTTTTAATGAATGAAAGATGTAAGGTCCTTGAGGGGTTCAATAGAAAGCCTTACCTAGGACATATATTGAAGAGGTAATAATAAAATTCCAATGGATACATGGGCCAACTAGCCTCCTTCCTACTTAAAGGACTTTCAATTTCCTTATGTAAACACCTCTCTATATGAGATTTTGAGATTAAAATATCATTCTTGCACCTTCGTCCTATACATACTTTCTGTGTTTGCACCTTCCACAGTAAGAGATCCTTAAGACTTATAATTAATAGAATTGCCTCTAGATGCAATCTCAAAGAGGCCACTTTGCTTCGTCATGCACAATATGGTTCATACACATTTCTCAATGGACCTATCATTGTCTCAAGTTGCATTTTAAAAATTTTCTTATTCAATTGGAAAGAGATATAGGCCCTTATGCTTGGCAATAATTTTGAAGGAATCTTGGTTTGAATATGTCAAGCTCCAATGGCTAAGGGACTTGGCTGAAAAGACAAAAAAGATTGAATTTAGTAGCCTTGAGGGTGAGCAAGCATCTTATTATTTTGTTATCCTCCAAGTGGATTGAGTGATACCAACCAATTCACTAGGTCGTTCAACTTTCCTCATGATTCGAAGCTATACATGCAGGGATTTGCGGCGGTATTAAAATGTTAGTTTTAAAATGTTGTATTAAAACGTTTTGAACATTTTTAAATTAACCCTTGGGCATTTTAAAACGGTCCAGTAGCGAATTTTAACCAGGATCAATTACCGCATGGTAAATCCATACACCGCTCAGTATATCAGCGCATTACCACATGGTAAGATATTATACCACTCTGTGTTATGTACACTACACCGAGCAGTACACCGAGTGGTGTTTAGCTACACCGCTCGGTGTTAATCATTTATAAACCAGCGCCGTGCTGGTACTAGTCACATAATTGAGATTCCTAGAATTCTGTGGAGTCTTGGAAAAGACAAGAAGCATAGGAAAGAAGGATAAACAAAGCTTCAAAGAAATTTGTAAGTTTTGTTAGTCCTTGTAAGTTCAAAACTGTATCTGGAGCCAGTGGTGGGCTCGCTTTTGCCGGTCAGAATCCACGTGCACTTAGATACCTATTAGATAATTAGAATTTACATACTATTAGGTAAAGAGTAAGTTAGTTGCATGTGACATTGTACGTGGCATTGGAAAAATAGATGATTTTAACTTTTTGCATGAAGTATTTAAGTTGTAACTTGTCTAGACTATTTGGAAACACTTGTCACTTAGGATTAGCTGAAGAGTTTGTTAGTCGCATGGCTTGGGATTTTAGTTTAGTTGCATGACTTAATATTTCAATCTAGTTGCATAAAATATCGTAGGTACGTCTAGGAAAATGGAAAGGTAGACATTAAAGGTTGCATGAAATGATTCACTTATGGAAAAGCTTATGTTTGTGTGTATGTTTTTATTGATTTTACCATATGTATTTATTTATAAGCATGTAGCTATAGCCTATAACTATATTTTTAAAAAAATTCAATGAGCCGGTTGGAACGGTTGGAGATTTGCATAAGCCGACCTGGAACAACTCGCTCGTTGATGAATAATATTATACCATGTGCCATGTGCCGGTTTGAGGTTCTCTTAGGCCGACCTGGAACATCTCACATGTGGTTAAAATGTATACTATATATTAGTAAAACTCTACAAACTAGGATTTAAGAGTCATGAGGAAATATTTGACTTTGAGCCGATTGCGGGCTCGCTTATGCCGGCCATTTGCATCTCGCTCAAATTCTACCCAGTTCTTGGGCTCGCAATTGCTGGCTCGTAGCAACTCACAAAATTATGGCATGTATGTGTGGAGAGATCAATGTGGTATACATAGGTTTACTATCCTTATGTTTTATACATTATTAGGTGAAACAAATTAGATATGATTATGTTGCATACATTGCAATTTATAGCCCTTATTAGAACTCAAATTCCATAGTACATACATTCGTAGAAAAAATAATATTGAGGACTGAGGGTATTAGATTAACAAAGTCTCCTAGCTTAGAAAGTAGAAGTAAAATTGTTTATAAGTACTTGTGTAAGTAATGCTAGCTATTGCACTAGTGTGTGAAATACTAACATCCGTTAATAGAGAGGATGTTGCAGATGATCATGGTGCAAATAAATGCTTATGAGAGAGAGAGAGAGAGAAGAACATGGAAAAAGGCAATTTGCCATCGTACACCTATTTTGATAGGTAGATTACCACGTTCACAATCATGCAATCTTGAGGGGTTCAATCATCATATGTAACCCTATCACGTGAGTTCAACAGAAGGATATTTTTAATTTCTAAATTTTACAAAAATTAATTGACATAAGGGAGTTTTTAAAATGATTTTGGAAAACATTTACATATTTGTATAGAAAAAGGGTACATTTTATTAATGGAAAAATTACAGATAAGGGATTTTACAAATAGGCCTTGAACGCACGTGATGTTGAGGTTTTATACATAGTGACCCCCCCGAGCATGTAATTACGTCTGGAGGGGGCAAGACAGTTGGATGATTTCTCTCTCTTGAGGTCTATCAAGCGTGTATGGAGTACTCTAAGCTAGTGTCCCAAATCTAGCCACATTGATTTTGGATGTAGAATTGTAAACTTTTCCAAATATAGTAAAACCAAAATGATATAGTAGAATCTAGAACATGAAAATTTATGTGAATGCACGTATTACTTATATAAATTTTTGTATGTTTCTCTTACAACCTTCATTGCAAGCATGGCTCCACAAAAATGAGGAAGAAACCCAACATTTAAGCTCAGGATTACATTACAATTTTGCCTAATAAGAAGTGGAAATGCAACTTTTTTCATGAGGAGTACTCAGGATCCAGCACAAGAATGCAAAGGCACTTCTTGGGTGATGCCAACAAACAAATTGGAAAATGCAAGGGGCCAAGAGTTGAGAGAGTTGTAGCCACTCTAGGCAGACAAATGTCTAAAAGTTTGGACAACCAAGTAGATGATATAGTTGCACGCCACCAATCCTAGCCTCATGAATCCATGCCTGACTCACACCTCAAGCTAGTCAATTTGTAGATGTGCCACCTCAAAGTAGTGGTGTGGCCTTGTTGACACAACATCTTCAATTAGTTCATTTCTAAAAGAGCTTCCTCCATCAGTGAGAATTCCCAAAGGACAGCCAAAGCGTGAACAAATTTGATCAAAGAGAAATTTTGCAACTGTGCTTGCCTTGCTATTGACTGTGGCCTTGGCCTCTGCCCACTGAGTCGCATAATCTGTGGCCACCAATAAATAATGCTTGCCCTTGAGATGAGCGAGGGAGTGGTCCCAAAAGGTCCAACCCCCACCTCTCAAATGGTCCATATGTTGGAATAGGCTTCAAGGGCCTAGGAATCAACTGTCGCCTTCCAAACTTTTGGCATACTTTACAACTTCGACACCATTCATATACATCCTTATGGAGGCGTGGCCAAAAGTAACCTGCATTAAGAATTCTCCTAGCGGTGCTTGCTGAAGCAAAATGACGAGAGCATTCATGACACATTTCTAGGATTCTCCTAGTCTCCATGGGATGGACCACCAGACGGAGCACCTTATCTTTTCCCAATTTATAAAGAATGTCATCAACAATAGTATAGGGACAAGCCTTCCTTACCAATCTCTACTTCTGTTGTGGAGTTAACCCTCGAGGAAACATGTCTTCTTCCACATATTGCTAAACATCTTGCAGTTCTGGCCATCCAGTGTCTACCAAAGAAACCACCCCCGGGTCTTGTACTACAATGGCTTGAGTAGCTAAATCATCTGCCCTTTGATTTTCTTTTCTGTTTATATGAACAAACTTGCAAAAATCAAATTGACTACATAGTGCCATAGCCTTTTGATTAAGCTCCTTCAAATGAGGACTTCTTGTCTTGTAATGCCCTTATGATTTGCTTTATAATAAGCTGAGAATATCCTCTTACTTCCAATTCTTTAACTTGACTTTGAAAACAACCCTTCAAACCAATCCGGATGCGTCAATTTTACGAGCAAAAACCTATGAGCAGGTTTATCCGAGCGTGTTTTTCAAGAGATTTTTTAAAATGTTTTTCTTTAGGAAACATGGTTTTTACACTTTTATTTTCACTAGAACTAGATCCCTTTATCATAAAAATATACAGACTAGTCACTCATTCATTTTTACACAACATAATTTTCTTATTTAGAGACATGTGGTCAAAGGGATGTCTCTAAATAAGAAAATTAACTTAGGCTTATATATTACTCTCATAAATAAGTATTAACTTAGGCTTATATATCACTCTCATAAAATACATGTAATATTTAATCCTATATATGAAAGATTTTCCAAAATATAACTCTATAGATGTGCTCAAATGGGGTGTTCCGATCAATTTGAGTGGTTGAATGACTATATTTGGACATTGGATATGAAAGTTATGTCACTTTTAAAAGTGCTGTCCAAGGTAGTTTCGCCAGCGAAACTACCTTGGGAGACTTGCTTCAAAGGGGTTTCGCTGGCGAAACTACCTGGATGGCTTGCTTCAATGAGTTTTCTTTGAAGAAACTCTTTCATGAAGATAGGTTGAGAGAGGGTTTTCAATGTCACTCCCTATTAAGTAAAAGTTGTAAGAAAGATCATAAGGGAATTTTCATAGAGAAGTCTACTCTACATGTGGGTTTCTTCACTCAAAAGCCATCCCATTATGCTCTCACCATTCCTACAGATTCACCTAAAGATTTTTGTATAAAATAGGCATTGCTATAATACTTTGCATATTTCTAAGTGAAACTATGTTTTCTTCTGATCGATTTTTGCCATATTTATGCATAGTTGAAAGCTTTTTTTTTCCTTCGCTCGGACGCTCGGAAGATTTCGCTCAGAAAATGCTCGTCCCCAATCCTGGCCTCAAGTAGTTGTGTTACCTCTTTCTTTAGTGCCTCATCTTGGATCACGCCCAATCGCCTTAAGCATTGCACAACTGGCTTGCTTTCTGGCTTCAACTCAATCTTGTGCTCCACAAGAGAGATTGGTTCAACCTGCGAATAGCTTGTTGCAAAGAGACATGGAAAATCATCTAACATATCCAAGTATTGGAGCTTCTCACTACCTGATAGAGAATCACCAAGAAGCTCTTCATTGCATTGGTGTCGTTTAGTGTGCTCCACATCCTCCACATAAAGTGTCTCTACAGGATCTTCTTGTACCACCACCTTGTTCCCTCTTGACTCATCCCAATCAGCACCAAGACAAAGACCAAAGGCCACTCCTTCCACCTTACCCTTTGAGCTGGACTCCTCGGAGCTACACCCTGTCTCTTCTTCTTCATCGTTCAAGTCAGAGCTCGAACTCTCTGATGTTGAATCTTGACTCCTCCTTGACAACTTCCTTTTTGCGACTTCTCATGTTGTAGTGCACCTTCTTATCATTTCCCTGCAAAATCAATAGCTCCAAGACTACTCATAGAGAGAGAATGAACTAGAGAGAGATGGACTCAAGAGTCTACATAAGAGAATATCTACAAGAGGGAGAGAAGGCTCATGGAAGAGGCTTGAGGAGACTAGAGATACAGCAACATGAAGCCGAATGGTGGAAGAGATGATGAACAAGGGAGAGGAGGGCTCCATTTATAGAGGTTTTGTCACCCTCCTTCACCCATTTACAATTGCTACCTATAAATTCTTTTCCCCATCAATCACATAAGCCCGTATGTCACCATCCATGTCCTTTTTGGCTACTCTTGCCATGTGCCCCATCAAAAGATGCTCAATACTTTTAAAATATTGAGAAAGTCAAAAGTCTTCCCACATGGAGACCATAGGGACCCTCTCTTTTCCATATGTCCACATCCTCCTTATTCCACATGGGAATTCTAGAAGGATTCCTCTTGACTCCACACTCCTCCACATGCCTTCCACACGCTTGGCATGTGGCCTCTCTTATATTATTGGAACACATGGACATGAGCCCACCTCTTTATATGAGTCACTCTTCCTATTTTCTAAAAACCCCATAATATCCCATACACAAATAACTCTCACCCCATACCAAGGTCTTTATAATTCATACCTATGGTATTTACAATGATCCATTCCACTCATCCTCTCAATCCCATACAATATCTTAGAAAATAGAAATAAGTGAGAGCGGCTAGGCTATCACTTGATACTCAAATTCTTATCAAACATAGAAGAAAACAATACCAATGCCAAATAAAAATTATCAATTTTTGGCATGATAGTAGCAACAATGGCCTCATCTCTTGGCCCCTTGCATTTCACAATTCCTCTATGCACATTACCCAAGAAATGAAACCTCATTCTTAAGCGAGAGACAATTGTATTACTGACTGCAAACATTACATCTCCACCATTTGGAATCTAGCATCGTAACATTATTCTCCATGTTTGCAACAAATTAAACCACATTTGTAGATTGTGTTGTTGTCTCAATGTCAATACTAGTAGGTGGTTGTGCAATGTCTATAGACTGTGTTGTTGTCTCAACATCAATACTAGCAAGTGCCTGCAAGATGGCGGCCACTCTCTCTAAACCATCACCTTTGCACCGTGGCATTGTTCTATTAATATCTCTCACAAAGTGCCATAACATTCTTGCCACTGAGCCTCAAAATTCTTGATGGTAGATATCACATCTCCAACAATTACTTGCTATCATCGTAATGTAGTTGCATGCTACTGTTGATTCTACAGTCCTCTCTGGAGCCATCAGGTGCTGTCAAATTAAGGATTGTAGTTAATTCAATTGCTTTCATAATCATCAAAAACTTTTGAGCTCGTTGTAGCATTTTAGTCCTAAATTCCAAGTTCCAAGATGTGCGTACTCCATGCAAGCTTGCTAGACCTCAAGCGAGATAAATCATCCAACTATCTTGCCCCTCCCGAGATGATTGTAAACATGGTAATCTACCTACTAAAATAGCTATGGGATGGCAAATCGACTTTTCCCACATTCTTCTCTCTTGTAAGTAAGCATCTATCTACACCATGATCATCCACAAGATCATGCTCTATTGATGGATGTCGGTAGTTCACACACACTAGTGCAGTAGATAGCGATACTTACACAAGTACATACAGGTTGCAAGTAATTGGATAATACTTTCCAAGTTTCAACATGGAAATAAAACATTTGTAATACCATCTAACTGCTATAAGATAACTTCCAAGTAGCATGACTTCAATCAACAAAATTTAAATGGCACAATTTTTGATGAGTCATAATGTAACCACGATCAAGGATTTCAAGCCTGCGCATTTCTATACATCACAAAGTCATCCTCATCCTCATCCTTAGCCACTAGAGCTTGCTTTGGTTGTGACTTGCACTCCAACGATGGGAGGATCATGCAATGGGCCTGGGAGATCACAGTTTACCCACTTGGCTAGATCTTCATCATAATTCACTCCCTTAACATCATCCAAAACTCTACCATTTTCATAAACATATGCCAATTTCTCTGCTCTTTCTGTCTTCAAGAAATTTCTTGTGATCGAATGTACAAACTTTGAGGTGGAGGGTGGGCAGATCTGCAAATAGCCCCTATTGGCTACTCCTCTTACACCGGGGACCACTCAAACCATCCCCCCCCTTCAACGCATGCTTGACCCTTCTACCATATGCACCTCCCCCAAACAAACCTACAAGTCATTCAAGAGACGGTGGGCCCTTGTGGGAAAATTTTCCCCCTCTCTCAACTTGTTATAGGCTGCCCCCTCCTCTTCTCTGGTCCAGCTCCATTCTCCCTCCATTTTTCAAACCTGGGAACTCATTTGGCATCTTCTCTACCCCCTCCTGCTCTGGTCCACTGTGTTTCTCCCTCTCCAGCACCTCCTCTAGGAGCTGCTCATTCTCTCTCCACTCCTAGCTATAGCACCTTCTATAGCAGTAGCTGCTCATCCCCCTCTGCTCTTTCTTTCTCCATTCCTAGCTATAGTACCTCCTGTAGTGGCTGCTCATCCCCCTCTACTCTTTCTCCCTCCATTCCTAGCTACAACACCTCTTGGAGCAGTTGCTCATACCCCTCTACTCTTTCTCCCTCCATTCCTAGCTACAGCACCTCTTGGAGCTTCTCTTAAGCTTCAGTTGCACCCTCTATACCTTCTCCCTCTCTCTCCCTCTATCGGAGCTGCTCTCTCCCTCCAAGCTGCACTTTCTAGTCCACTATTGCTGTTGTGACCTCTATACAAGCATGGTGAGGAGACCATAGATGTACTCTATGTCCCACAGGAGCAAAAATGCACTGGGTGAATGGGTGCCTTAAACCTATAGCTTGAATGATTGGATAGTCAAGAGAGGATCTGCCAAGGGTCCACATAAGCTTTCCAAGTGCAAAAGAGGTGATCTTTTGCATGAATGGAAGGGCCGCATCATGAAGTTCAAGCTTGGGAAGAAAGGATTGCTTGCAAAGGTGCAACACATCTACATGGGGAAGGACATGCACCTTCCTCCATCGAGCAATCAATCGACACTACCATCGCATTGTAAGCCTGCATTAAATGGTGTAAGATTTTGAAGTGTAATGAGTCAGCTTGAAATTGTATTTTGAAATAGAACCAATGTAATGAGTCAATTTGAAATTGGATTTTGAAATAGCACTTGTGCATAACAGATGTATTTCCTTCAGACTTTGAGAAGTGGGAACCAGTCGAGTGCTTCTTAGGTAAGTTCACTACCATTCATGAGGATTTAGGAAGGCAAATGCATGTTGGAGAGAAGTCCTCTGCTTTGAAACAGAGAAATATCTATTGGTATAATGCCAAGTACATTACTCCAAGGATGGCATCAAGCTATGGCCATCTTCAATGAATTGCAACACCACAACTTGAAGACATGTATCGCAGCATGGTGGACACAAGAACAATGCAATCATACAAGGAAAAGATTGCAAAGGATGTGGGCATGGCCATGAAGTTTACATTTGGCTCTAAATGGGTAAGGTTGTCTTGGTTTATGCCTTTGCACATTTTTGCTTCTTGTTTTCATAATATCCAGATGCACAGAACAAAAACCATGTGGTCATGCAAGTGCCTACATGAGAATGCCCTTGAGGAATTGCTTGGGGTGAATTGGGGAAGTAGGTCAGGTGAACAAAAGGGTGATCTGTTTCAATGCCATGTATGTAAGGAAATGTGGTTGTCAAGTACCACATCTCCCACCAAATGTTATATTTTGCTTTCCAATATAGGCGCTGGAAGAAAACAGGTGGCAATTGGCTCCCCCTTGACTCTAACGATGATGATAATACAGGGGTAAGTTTATGTATTGGTTCTCATTTAGGAGATGTCAAGAATGTGACTATCATGTCACAGTGGACTATCAGGGACATGCGAGAACACCTATTGGTCATGGAGGATGGCATGTTTGAGTCCTTTCACTTTACCTTAAATGGTGAAAAGGTAGGAAAGCGTGCAGAGAAGCTCGTGCATAGTTCCACTTTTATCCCTCCTGCAATATTGAAGATTGTCTAAAAATGTGGGATGGAACAATTGTGGATTTTGACATTTCTTAATTAATAGTGCTGCTTTTGATGTTTTGAATGGTTTTGTTTCATGTCAATGTCAAGTTTTTCCCAAAAAATTTACAATTCTTTTTATTTTTTATATTTAGAACATTTGGGTTTATATAGGTTATAAAGTTACTTTAGTTTCAAAGTTTCACTATCATAGCCATAGTTCTCCTAGCTACCAAACTACCATGGATTCTGCTAGGTCTGCCTTCCATGATTTCATCTCCCATACTCCATTAATTGATAGAGAGGAGGAGTTATTTCCAGTCTTTGATAAGAGCATAGATGTCCTAGGCACCTACTTGGGAGCTCGAGGTGATTTTGAAGATCTCATCAAGTACATGCAAGACTACATCGCGAGTTTTGCATATCAACTTGATGAGTCTACAAAAAGATGGGTCCCAATTGATTATTTGAATTACTTGTTCAATCAAGAACCCAGGTTCGTGAAGCATTTAGATTGCTTTCAAGCCCAGCTCACACCCGTAGGGTTTAGGGAGGTGGAAAATGTGTTCGGCATAGCGCGGGGAGTCCAAAAATGGCAAAACCCACTATGGCACGTATGGGGCCTGTTTGACTTGGTAGCGGGTTTTGCCTTCTTTGGGCTCCTCACGCGATGTCGAACACATTTTCCTTCTGCACCACGGTGAAAAAACATCATTTGACCACTCAAATTCACAATGAACTTGAATAAACTGATGGAAAGCATCACGTAACATGTATAATAACATGGGAACAACAATAGAACATTAAAATATCTTTTATTCATTGGCCTCAAAGGGCAGAGATTTACAAAATGATTCAGGTTACACCAAATGAACCTAAACAACATCTAGGGCCTAAGGGAGGGATCGGTGTGCTTGGCAAGTGCAAGGTCCTTGTCCATCACTATTACTCTTTTGGCATGGATAGCACATAAGTTCGCGTCTTCTAAAAGACCTACTGTCATTTGCTCCGTTGCCTCCTGAATTGCTCCCATAGCGCTTGAAGTGAAACACACATCACTCTTGTAATGCTATGCTATTTCACATACAACACGCTGGAAGGGTGCACGGGGAATGAGATTGTCCATAGTGGTTTGGAACTTGCGGATCTCCTGAAGTGCCTTCACTCCTGATTTTTTGCACCTCTTAATCTTTGGGGGACCCTGCACTGGCCTTTGGACATGGCTCCACGGCCGCTTGTCTGCTTTGAACTTCTTTCGCCTCTCCTCCCTTACAACCACCTCTTCAGACTCCTCTTCCTATGTTTGCTGGGTCATTCGAGGTGGCCTCTCGCGCCTAGGGGTCTGCTTTGTCCTTGGTCTCTTTTCCTTTTCACGAGGCTATGGGACAACAGGCTGAGACTCTTGCTCAGCTTGTACGAGAGGCTCCTCATATCTGATAATCTCAAGGCACAGAGGGTTGATGGTGCTCTTCCGTGCGGTCTGCTTGGTTGGAGGATTGGGGCCAAGGTCCATTATATCTGCGAGCCCGCCAAATCCTTCCTCTTGTTGTGGCCCCTGTAATCTCTCCATCTCCTCACTTTGCCTTTCTTACTCCCCTTGTTGGTCTAGATGCTCCACGCCAGGACCCCATGGAGGAGGGAGGGGCAATTGATCAGGATTGACTAGACAATTTTGCCCCTCTTGGGAGACCTCTCTACTTCCATGGTTAGTTGTGTGGAAGGACTGAGACGACCCCTCATCGTGCTTGGATCCTTCATCGTGTTGGGATTCCTCATGGTGCTAAGATCCCTGGGATCCCCCATGAGAGTCGGATGGTGAGGACTCACGTTGCTTGGACTCTTGATGATGAGAACCGCCTTCAGATCCCTGGTGATCATTGCCCTCTTGGCCACTGGGGCTTGCAGTGTGTTCGGAGGCCATGGCGTTGTAAGGAGGACAAAGGGTAGTGTCTAAACGGCGTCCAGTGGGTCTAGCAGTTTGTTTAACTCGTGCCATAGAAATGAGAGATTTTAGGGTTTTGAAGTGACTATATAGTCTTTTTTAAAGCACTTTAGGGTTTTTCTTTGAAATTACGGTTTTTTGAGTGCACCTCCTCCCCCCCCAATCTTGTGTCGCTAGTTTGGTAATACTTAATCTTCACCACCCTCCCTCCCAACCCACTAACCCCTCCGCCCTGCCATGTCGCACATGCAATTCTGTGATTTCCAAACAAATTTGTGAATTGTGGAATCTATAATTGACTCAAAATAGTGTTAACTTTATTCATTAAACATTTTACATTTGGGGCTCTCTTAGGACCCAACGCCTCCCCTGTTTGACTCGACATTGCAACCAAAGCGCAACCCCTTGGCTCCTTGTTGAGGACTTCCAAGCAGCACATCTCCTTGTCTTCTTGACATGTTGAACCGCTTTTGCGAGACTTGAGACCTCTACCTTATCGCACTTGAGAGTCCTGGCCTCTAGACATCTATAAAACCAATTGAACATTTCGTGTAGTGCATTGCTTCGTGTGATACCACCCCCATGCCTTGTATTCTTGAAGTATGCTACCTTTGCTCTGTAGTGTGATTTCGCCATTCCTTCAGTATTCCAAATGGACATAGGGCCCCATTGCTCCACAAACCATGGTGCATGTGCATAAAGAATATGCTGTAAAGAAAAACATTGTATAGAAACATAAACTGACTCAACTTTAAAGCACAAAATTTCAACCTGAGGATTACCATGTAATGTGTAATATGTGACTCCCCCCATGCTTCTACCATCAATGATATGAATTCTCCCAATGCTATCCTAAATATCTCATAATAAAGCTCATCTGTTTGACCTTGTCTAAGCAACTTTATAAATGCATCAAGCTTTGTCCATAGTTTTGCTCTCAAAGTAGCAATTCGTGGATGTGAAGTTTGATTTGTGGTGCACTCACACAAATCTTTCCAGTACTCCCAACCTAGGGTGCTTTGAGCCAATGTATGTTTTTAATCCATTCCTTATGAGGCCCTTTTGAGACCCCAATTCTCCCCTAATGATCTAAAATATGAACAGCATAGTGAAGGTCATTGAGAGCATGATTCCATCACTTTCGAAACATATTCTACAAAGTGGGACGATGAATAGCCTGTAGCCAAATGTCATCACTTGTGGATCTTCTATTTTCCTTCAATAGCTCTCACTCAGCAATCCACCAAGCCATGTAAGCACAACCCAAACATGGACCTTTCATGTCTAGTTTTCGAATGGCAAACCATACCAGCCTCATTGCCTCAACCGCATCAGCTTTTCTCTTTTAAAAGCCAGCACTATGAGCGATTTGCTTCATCTCTGTGAATTCGTTAGAGGTGTTTTGTGAAGTCGACTTAGCTATCCAATCGTTAGCTTCTACACTGAATAATATCTCTGTTATAACTCCTTGTAGCTTGAGCAAACGGTCCAACATTATATAGTTTGTTCTCAGACGTGTTTCAATAGGTTTCAAAAACTCTAGTGGATGTTCAACAGGTTGGTGGTTTCTAAATATGCCCAAAAATATCTCGTGGTTGAGGAAGTACAACACCAATCTTCGTTAGTGGCTTTGAACCATAAGGTCTCCATTGATTTATACCAATCTTCAAGTACAAGGTCAAGGCAATGGAAAGAGCACATCGATGCCCAATTGGTTGGATATTTTTTATCAATAATTATTCCAATTTTCCTACAGTTATTTGCATTATTGGTGATTATCTAAACAACATTATGCTCCCCAACATCCAACATTATAGCCTCCAATTGTTCTACAATGTATTCGCCTATCTTGGCATTGCCTCTTGTGTCAATAGATTGATGAAAAGACTCTCCCTTAAATGTCACAACCATGTCATAGTATGCATCTAAGTAGTTGTTGCGGACATCATTGTAACTTGGCATCGTAAAGCCTGGATGCCCTTGCTACAGATGCCATGGATCTTTTCCAATGCGGATTTTGAACCATGCTTAGTGGGTAACTAGTGTGACAAATAGCCTCAAAACGTCTTGTTGCGCTTTCTCTATATGTTGTTGTTTGAATGACACTTCCAAAGATCTTTGTTGCAGATGCACACATGATTGCAAACAAGCCACATTGTTGCCTTGTCCATTCTCCATATACATCATAGAGCAGAAAGTTATGGAGCGTGCCCTCAAATGGGTATGCATCACGTGAGCCTCACTTTAGCACAACATTGGAGGCCCTTTAGCGCATGCGTAATGATCTCATTTAGGTGTGTCCTTGGGTTGAGGAGAAGCTCACGTAGTGTACTTTAGAATGATTACTTGGTTTAATGTATGTATAGAACAAAATTTTGATGTTTTTGAATAAATTTCTACATCCTATAGTCTTCAGAATGCATGCTTCACATGCAACATAGCACTTGTAATTCTTCAACGGTCTCATTCCAAATACTTATTCCATAATTTTTTGGTCTCATGTCCAAGTTTGGAATGTGTACTACAACTTGAAGACAAAGTTTACTGGATTCCATTGAGCAATGCATAAGTTATGGGTCATGCAAGATACCTATATACGGAAAAGTCCTTGAATCTCACCAAAAATGGCTACACCCAAGCAAACAATGACCCTTTAAATATTATATTCACCTAACATTGGACTGCCAACACATGCTAGAGGTTCTACTACCATGGATCTGGCGCTTGTCACATGTGGTTGGTCGCGTACTTTTAGCCGGAAAAGTTATCGAGATCAAAGGCTAGAGACTAAGTATGGCTACGCTCAAAGGCCATAGAGAAAAGGAGATCACGAGGGCGAAGGGATGTCATAGGGGTGAACAAGGAATTGGAAGTGGAGGGAAGGAAAAGGGAGGCTATGACACAAGGGGAAAGGGAGAGGGGGAAGAGAAGCATGTACATGATAGGAAGAGGAATGTTGAGATGTAGACATCAAGGGAAGTGATCCATACTTTATTGGAAAGAAGGGATGAGAGGGAAATATCAAAATACTAGCTAGGTGGCTTTACAAGAATGAGCGTGTCTCATCAAGGAATAGCACCTTCCTTTTATAGCCAAAAGAGGGGGTCTCTCCACATTAATGTATCCTCCCACATGCATGGTGTGTGTGGAAAAGTCTCCCATGTGGGCTAGGTGGGTACGCACTCTCAATTGTGTGCGACAACCCTTTGCCTCAATTTTCCACATAAATCAAGCCCCATATCTCAAGTCTATGATACTCCCTTGGTCTCTTTCCAATTTTATAATATGTTCAAACCTCTAGGAGGACAAGTGGAGGGTTGGCACAAGGAATCTTGCCACCTCATCCTACTTTCCCTATTATTTAACTAGCTCTCTTTGTCCTTCTATACCTCCCCCACATGGGCCTATCCCATATGGAGGGAATAACTCAATATAATAGCCATCTCCACACATTTTATATTGCTTCTCCCATGGACTTTGAGCCATATCTCACTTAATGCATCCTAGGTGGAGGGTTGGCACATGGAGGAGCCATGCCACCTTGCATTTTATAATATTACTATCATGGATTATGTACAACACACCTTATGGGTCCTCTTACATGGAAGGGTGGCACATGGTCATGCCCTACCACCTCAACCTTGGGCCCTATGCACACCATATTTTATTATACTATTGCCACATATACAAACACACACACATATTAATGCCTTTTTCCTTAGACAATTTTATCCATAACAGTTCCCCCCCCCAGGCAGGGAATGCATAGCATTTCCATGCCTGGGACCATCACGCACAAAGAAAGGCTTGAGGTAACGCTTGTTGATCACCTTCTTGCCATATGGTTCATGCAGCTCCTGAACTTGTACAGACCCATTGCTACGTTCTTTGATGACTTTGTATGGACCAGCCCACAGTGGCAGAAACTTCTTATCCATTTGGTGGTCCAATCTGTTATCAAAGCATAGCACAACATCCCCCTCAGCAAAGTGTCTTACCCATCCCTTGCGAATCTTAGCATCCAATCGGGCCTTTTGTCGATTATTTTGGATCTCTGTTTGGTGTAGTGCATGGCGTCGGGTCTCATCTAACTTCTCAAGTTGTACCAATCTGGCCTCTACCTGTTCATCTTCTGTCATCCTCTGTTCCTGTGCCAATCTCAAGGCCGGAATCTCTATCTCTAGTGGTAAAACTGCCTCAGTACCATACACCAACTCAAAAGGGGTGTGACCTGTAGATGTTTTATGAGTGATGTTGTAAGCCCACACGGCTTCAGTGACCTTCTGATCCCATTGGCTCCTATTCCCTGCGGCCATTTTTCCCATGGTTTTACAAAGGAGGCCATTGGTCCGCTCTGTTTGACCCATGGATGCTGGATAATAGATGCTAGAAGTGTGATGATCAATGCCCATGCGATCCATGAGTAACTCCACTGCTTCATTTAAGAATGGACTCCCATGGTCAGAGACTATCTCCATGGGTGTCCCAAACCTTGTGCAGATACGTTCAAAGATGAAATTTGAAACTGCCTTGCCATTTGCAGCAGAGAGGGCGATAGCTTCAGCCCACTTAGTGACATACTGTGTGGCTACCAAAAGATACTTCTTTTTGTGGGTAGTCATGGGCAAGGGTCCGACAAAATCTATGCCCCACTTCTGAAACGGATGGATGGACATCACTGGGTGATGTTGCCCGGGACGCAAATCCTTCCTACCGAAGAATTGACATGGTTCACAGGTTTTGCAATGCAAAGTGACATCCTTAAACAAGGTCGTCCAATAGTATCCAGCATGTAAAATCTTCTTAGCTATATAGTCACTGGCTTAGTGGCCTCCACAAAATCCATCATGATAATGCTTCAAGACCTTAGGCACTTCATCTGCATCAATGGCCCGTCTGAGTACCCCATCCATGCCTTGACGGTACAACACCCCATCAAGGAGGGTATAGCGCCTACTATCTCTGCGGATCTTCTTTCTCTCATAGCTTGTACTTTCTGAAGGAAAGGAGAAAGCGGTCAAAAACTTATAGATACCACCATACCAAGGATCCCCAACTTCTATGGCTGCTACCAGGGTTACATCAAGGCACTCCTCTAAATCAATCAAAGCATTCGTCAAGTTGGAACAACCCCCTTTTACAATTTTGAAAGAAAAATCATATTCTTGTAGAACTGCCAACCATTTGGCCAACCGGCCCATGGGATTTGGTGATTGAAGAACCTGCTTTGCGAGACCAGTGTCAGTGAGTATAAAGAAGGACCTTCCAGCCACATAATGCTTAAATTTCTCAATGCAAAACACCAAAGACAAGGCATGCTTGTCGGCCTCTGAATAGCGTCGCTCAGTGTCGAGCAATTGTCGAGAAGCAAATCAAACGGGATACATGAACCGATCCTCCCTTTGCTGGAGAAGAATACCTGCCAGAGTATGCTCACCAAACCCAGGATTGATATAGAAGGTCTTTGACCAGTCTGGATTGCGTAGAATGGGTTCTGAAGCCAGAGCATTCTTGATTTGTGCAAAACCATGATCACAATCCTCATCCCAAGAAAAATCAACCCCATCTTTTAATAGCATAGTCATGGGCCGTGTCAAAGCAGCATACTGATCAATGAAGCGGCGATAGTATCCTGCTAGATTGACAAATGAGCATACCTATCGTTTGGTTGTAGGTGGGGAGAGTTTGAGGATGGCTTCTACTTTCTCGGGGTCAGGCTTGATGCCCTCGGATGAGACAACATGTCCCAATAACCTCCCTTGAGTGGCTCCAATGGTGCATTTCTCAGGGTTGAGACTGCCATTTGCATCATTGACCCTTTGGAAGGCCAATCTAACCTTCATGATGTGCTCCTTACATGATGAGAATATACAGAAATCATCTAAAAACACCTCCAAGAAATCCCCCAAATAAGGATCAAACACCATCTGCATAAATCTTTGAAAGGTGGCAGGAGCATTGGTGAGGCCAAATGGCATTACTTTGAATGCAAATGTCCCCCACGGTGTGGCAAATGTGGTTTTAAGCACATCTTCCTCGGCAATTCTGATTTGATAAAACCCAGAGTAACCATCACAGAAAGTATACATCTCATGACCACTTACCTTCTCAAGAATGAGGTCTTGAAAGGGTAGAGGATGATGATCCCTCTTGGTGGCAGCGTTGAGCTTCTTATAGTCGATGCAGACCCGCCACTTGTTGTTTTTCTTTGGGATGACTACCACTGGTGAAACCCATTCAGTATTGTGAACCGGAACAATAAACCCAGCCTCTACAAGCTTCTGCAACTCTGAGCGCAAAGCGTCGGTCTGCAGGGGCCCTAATCTCCGATACTTCTGAGCCACTGGCTTTGCATCAGGCTTCAGCTCTATCTTGTGCTCTATGGCAGTCACATGGCGAAGGTGGTGGTAACTAGTTGCAAAGAGGTCAGGGAAATCTTTGAACATTTCAAGAAACTCATCTTTCTCACCTGGAGTGAGGTCTGGAGAAAGCATTGATTCGAGCTGTTATCTTTTCTACAGGTGGCAGGGTCGGAGACACCCCCATCATGTAAACTTCCTCCTCTGAGAATTCCTCCCCCCCCGTCTGATTCTTCCATGGACTCAGACCATGGACTCAGACACTGAGGATGAGAGAGTATCACTGTCATGCTCCTCATCTTCTTCCGGTTCCATGGCACCAGGTTGCATAGGGATTTTCTCCTTGGAAGCACCAAAAGACATGTGTCCTATCTTCCAATAGCTGACTGCATCACTCTTTCTCAACCATGGTCTCCCGAGTATGGCTGGGTAACTTCTGCCTGTATCTTCAATGTCCACTACATAGAAATTGACAGTGGTGGTCAACCCATTAACAGTGATGGGCAAATCCTCAATGACTCCCATGGTGGAGAGTCGTCGACCATCTGCTACCTTGATTCGAGTGGAGGAACGCCTTGTACATTTCAAATTCAATTTCTTCATGATTCGGGGCACCATGATATTACATGCAGCTCCCCCATCAACACACACATTTTTGACACGGCAATTATCTATGATGACATCTACGGTGTGTGGGTGCCGATCAATTTCTTCAGAGATAGAAGATACCTCTCGTACCTTTCCCTTTTGCTTGCTCTTTCTTGTTGAGAGACCTTGCTGCAGCTCACGTCTCACCTTAGGGCTTAATGCTATTAGTTGAGGGAGTGTGATGCTCAAAGAACGATGAGCAAGGTCTTGAACGACCGAATAGTCCTCTTGCCCTGAGCCCATGGGAAAATCCAAGGGTGACCACTTACTCCTGCGAGATCTTTTAGTCTTCTCTGTTGGTGGGTCTGCCATCTCAGCATCTGAGGGCTCTGAGAAGGACACCTTCTTTTTGGGGCGGCCCGGTTGGAGAGGGGTCCGAGGTAGCACGAGTTCTTTTCCCGAGATCAAGGATCTCTACATCAGAATCCTCAGTGCCCGACTCACTTAGAAGATTCACCCTTGGAATATTGGGGCATTCTTTGCGATAATGACCCTTCTGGTGGCACTCGTAGCATACAACATTAGCACGATCTCTTGGAGGGCGGTTGGCTTGATTTCTGATGCCCACCATCTCAAGCCGAAGATCATTCAGGGCCTTGGCTAGGTCATTGACTCCAGGTTCTGTTGCAGGTGGGGCCTCTTTTGTTGGAGGGGCCACGGGAGTAGAGAGGAGGGGAGCTCGTGGGCGAGGCTGGGGAAATCTTTGAGGCGGAGGATGAGGATATCCACCTTGTTGAGGGTAAGCATCTAAGGGAGGACCATACATTTGAGGTGGAGGCGGTGGATACATCCTTGATGAGGGGTGGGGGTATGCCCCTGAGTTAGACCCCCCAGGTTGTTGTTGCAGGAATGGAGGGGGATGCGGAGGGACAATCGTCTTCTTTGAAGCGGGGTCAAACTGAACTTTGTCAAACTTTTGAGCAATCTCATGTGCTAGCACCATAGTTTCTGGATTCTCCCATTTAAGCTTGAGGCGGAATTCATCACTCGCTCTTGCTACAAGGTAGCCCAGCACATGCTGAGTCATCATTCTAGCTCGAAACCCGGCATTGTCCTCCTGTGTGGCAATCAAACGGTCCAGGAGCACGGCCGCTCGATCCACATATCGACGCGTCGTCTCACCTTTTGACTGCTTCAAATTTGCCACCTGCAGGTACACATTCTCTGGCTCCTCTTCTTTGCCGAAATACTCAATCATTGCTGCTGTCAACCTTGGCCAGCTTTGGCGAACATCTTCGGCTTGCTTCTCATACCACACTTGAGCCAAACCTTCTAGAAATGTGGGGAGAACCAATAGCCATCTGTCTTCAGTAAGAAAGTTGAGAGAAACACAACGGCGCTTGAAAGCCACAAGATACTCATTTGGATTTTCTTCTACCCGTCCACAAAACACGGGAATGTCAGCCATGCTTGGAAGATGGAAAAGAGGGGCTTATCTATGGACGAACAATAGTAAGAGGAAGCTTGAACTGAAAATAGGGTGAAGATACCTCCAAAAAGCACACATAGGCAGGGTAGGGTGTGACTGGTGTAGTGTGAAATATTACACGTGAAGAATCTTCAGCATAGAATAGCACATAGACAATCTTAAAAGGACCAATCCTCATGATATCACTTTGATCATTACACGCGAGGGTTAGCGGCGTCGCATGAGGTTGTTCATCAAGGCAAACAAGAATGCCATGACAAATGTCAACAGTTGGAGAGCTTGCACATCACCTTCAGCTTCTTCCAGTTCTTGTAGTAGCCATTCTATTTCTTCAAGGGGTGTGCGGTCTGGCATCCTTCTTTTGAGCAATGTCCTTGAGAACCCTCCTGATGGTCTGCCGAAGTCGGTGAACTCGTATCAAGTAGGCCCAACACTTAGTTTCATGATGACCACAACCTTTGCATTCCTTACAAATGATTACCCTCCTTCGTGGCTTGCGGCTTTGTTGGGGTGGCGCTTCCACTCGCGTCATGCGTGATTGAAGTACAAGCTTCACGTGCCAAGAAATCAGCAACAAGATTTCGAGCTCGAGGGATATGCTGAATTTTTACCTCTTCAAACTGGTTGCAAAGTTCCAAGGCTTGTTGATGTCGTGGAACCAAGCCTTTGCTCCGCACCTTCCACCTTCCACTAACTTGTTCACACACTAGTTGAGAATCTCCTTGCACCTCCAATTGCTTGGCATGATGTTCTTGTGCCTTTTGTAGCCCAAAAATGAGCGCCGAGTACTCAGCTTGATTGCAAGTACTTGCGGGCGAAGACTTGCTGTAACAAAACTCCTCACCACCCGGTGAAGTGAGCTTCACACCCACGCCAGCCGCCTTGGTCGAAGGTTTGTAAGCTCCATCAAATTGAAGAATCCAAGATGTCATCACACCAAGATGAGAATTCGGACATCCCAAGTTTCTCGGTAGTCCAAGATACGTAGGAGGAGAGGGTGGGGAGAATTCAACACTTGAGCCAAACGTTCAGCACCAAATAAACTTGCAATTCTTTGTTGATAGTTTATCTTAAGCCCAAAAAGAATTACAATTTGAAGCTCGAAATGAGGCACAAAAGGCTGATTAGGTACAAATGGATTCCTTGGTCGAAACATTACCAACCATAGCCAAGGCCTAGAAACCTTTGTAATGAGATTGTGAATAAACCATTCAGGACGAGCTTTTCCACAGGAATCAACAAGCAGATGCGCCAAATCTCCCCCCAAGCTTGGGGAGCATCCCACCCTTCGAAGAAGGAAACCGTTTTGATTACCTCTGAAGCAGCAAGTAGTTCGATCACCGCACAATGAGTAGAAGTAAAGTCAAAATCCTCCCAGCGTATCAGTAGTTCGTCACCATGAATCATCCATGGTGTGTCATTCCACCCGTCATCACCATCAATAATGCACTGGACAATCAGCCGTTGAAGGTCGACATGAAGATCAAGGAAGACATCTCGTGCATTGGTAGCTATAAGGTGCGGAGGAACAGGCACCAATTCCTTAAACGCGTCGAGAAGTGACATAAATGTCCACCCTTCTCGTGAGGCGTGCGTTCGTGAAGTGAGCTTGGAGAAGTTCTGAATTGGCAATCTAGCAAGAGAAGTGGATAGAGCACATAAAATAAAATATTTCTGCTTTTTACAACAAGAGCAAACTCCTTATGGTTAGAGAGTTACAGCTCCCGCAATTTCAATATATGAACAAAAATCATTACATCTTTACCACTTCCAACTTGTTGGCCCAATGGTAAGACTTTCTTTTGTGAAGGGGGAGGTCTTGGGTTCCAATCCTACTCTTTAATAAAAAGAGAGGAGAGGAGAGGAGAAGGAGAAGAGAAAGAGAAGGAGAAGAAGAAGAGATAGGGGGGGCACGGGATCTGCTGTTACTCTTTTGCAGGGGCTCAGAAAACAGAACAGTCCACGACCAGAGGCTCAGAAAAAAGAACAGTCCGCGACTAGAGCAGTAGACAGAGCAGTCCGCGACCAGAGAACTGTCGCACAGAAAACTGTCCGCAACCAGAAGTCGCAGCAGTCCAGAGAACTATCACGCAGGTGAGCACAGAAAACTGTCTGCAACCAGAAGTCGCGGAGACGCACGAATCGAATGCACAAACAGAACAGTCCGCGACCAGAGCAGTAGACAGAGCAGTCCGCGACCAGAGAACTGTCGCGCAGAAAACTGTCCGCAACCAGAAGTCGCAGCAGTCCAGAGAACTGTCACGCAGGTGAGTGTAGAAAACTATCTGCAACCAGAAGTCGCGGAGACGCACGAATCGAATGCACGCGCAGTAGCTTAGAAAGAGCACAGATGGTATAGTTTTGTTGATGTAACCCGTACGAATAGAAGATTCGCCACCAGCCGTGGAGATTCGTATCCCAACAGCCACACCAAAACTTTTAGACAATGGAAAGAGGTAGCTTGAACTGAAAATCAAGTGAAGATACATCCACAAAGCACAATAGGCAGGGTAGGGTGTGACTGGTGTATTGTGAAATACTACACGGGAAGAATTATCAGCATAGAATAGCTCATAGACAATCTTAAAAGGACCAACCCTCATGATATCGCATCCATCTTTACAAGCCAGGGTTAGAGACACGGCACTGCATGAGGTTGTTCATCAAGGCAAACAAGAATGCCATGACAAATGTCAACAACATCACCTTCAGCTTCTTCCAGTTCTTATAATCGCCATGCTATTTCTTCAAGGGGTGTGCGGTCTAGCATCCTTCTTTTGAGCAATGTCCTTGAGGACCTTTCTGATGATCTTTTGAAGTTGGTAAACTCATATCAAATATGCCCAACACTTAGTTTCATGATGACCACAACCTTTGCATTCCTTACAAATGATCACCCTCCTTCATGGCTTGTGGCTTTGTTGGGGTGGTGCTTCCACTCGTGTCATGCGTGATTGAAGTACAAGCTTCACGAGCCAAGAAATCAGCAACTATATTTTGAGCTCGAGGGATATGCTAAATTTTTACCTCTTCAAATTGTTGGCACAGTTCCAATGCTTGTTGATGTCATGGAACCAAGCCTTCGCTCCACACCTTCCACCTTCCACTAACTTGTTCACACACGAGTTGAGAATCTCCTTGCACCTCAAGTTGCTTGATGCGATGTTCTTGCGCCTTGTTTCACCAGTGGTAGTCACCCCAAAGAAAAACAAGTGACGGACTATAAGAAACTCAATGCAGCCACCAAGAGGGATCATCATCCTCTGCCCTTTCAAGACCTCATTCTTGAGAAGGTAAGTGGTCATGAGATGTATACTTTCTGTGATGGTTACTCCGGGTTTTATCAAATCAGAATTGCTGAAGAAGATGTGCTTAAAACCACATTTGCCACACCCTGGCGGATATTTGCATTCAAAGTAATGCCATTTGGCCTCACCAATGCTCCTGCTACCTTTCAAAGATTCATGCAGATGGTGTTTGCTCCTTATTTGGGGGTTTTCTTGGAGGTGTTTTTAGATGATTTCTGTATATTCTCATCACATAAGGAGCACGTCATGAAGGTTAGGTTCTCGGGGGGGTCACTCATCATATGTAACTCTATCACGTGAGTTCAACAAAAGGATATTTTTTATTTCTAAAATTTACAGAAATAAATATACATAAGGGACTATTTTAAATAGTTTTGGAAAAAAATTACAGATTTGTATAGAAAGGGGGTACATTTTATTAATGAAAAATTTTACAGATAAGGGATTTTAAATATAGGCCTTGAACGCACGTGATATAGAGGGTTTGTACATAGTGACCCCCCTGAGGTTAGGTTGGCCTTGCAAAGGGTCAGTGATGCGAATGGTAGTCTCAACCCTAAGAAATGCACCATTGGAGCCACTCAAGGGAGGTTACTGGGACATACTGTCTCATCCGAGGGCGTCAAGCCTTAACCCAAAGCCTTGACCCGGAGAAGGTAGAATCCATCCTCAAGCTCTCCCCATGAACAACCAAACGTTAGGTACGCTCATTTGTCAATCTAGCAGGATACTATCACCACTTCATTGATCAATATGCTGCTTTGACACGACCCATGACTATGCTATTAAAAGATGGGGTTGATTTCTCTTGGGATGAGGATTGTGATCATGGGTTTGCACAAATCAAGAATGCTCTGGCTTGAGAACCCATTCTACGCAATTCTAATTGGTCAAAAACTTTCTATATCAATCTTGGGTTTGGTGAGCACAGTCTAGCGGGTATTCTTCTCCAGCAAGGAGAGGATCGGTTCATGTATCCTGTTCGATTTGCTTCTCGACAATTGCTCGAAACTGAACGACACTACTCTGAGGCTGACAAGCATGCCTTGTCTTTGGTGTTCTATATTGACAAATTTAAGCATTATGTGGGTAGAAAGTCCTTCATTATAATCTCTAGCAATGGTCTTGCAAAGCAGGTTCTTTAATCACCAAATCCCATGGGCCGGTTGGCCAAATGGTTGGCAATTCTACAAGAATATGATTTTTCTTTCAAAATTGTAAAAGGGGGTTGTTCCAACTTGAAGAATGCTTCGATTGATTTACAGGACTGCCTCGATGTAACCCTTGTAGCAGTCATAGAAGTTGGGGATTCATGGTATGGTGGTATCTATAGGTTTGTGACTGCTATCTCCTTTTCTCCGAAAAGTACTAGCTATGAGAGAAAGAAGATCCGAAGAGATAGTAGGCGCTACACTCTCTTTGATGGGGTCTTGTACCGTCAAGGCATGGATGGGGTACTAAGACGGGCCATTGATGCAAATGAAGTTCCTAAGGTATTGAAGCATTATCATGATGGATTTTGTGGAGGCCACTATGCCAGTGACTATACAACTAAGAAGATTTTACATGCTGGATATTATTGGCCAACCTTGTTCAAAGATGTCACTTTGTATTGCAAAACCTCTGAACCATGCCAATTCTTTGGTAGGAAGGATTTGTGTCCTTGGCAACATCACCTAGTGATGTCCATCCATCCTTTCAGAAGTGGGGAATAGATTTTGTCAGGCCCTTGCCCATGACTACCCGAAAAAAGAAGTATC
The DNA here is from genome assembly GCF_047967505.1 of Dipteris shenzhenensis. Taxonomy (NCBI): domain Eukaryota; kingdom Viridiplantae; phylum Streptophyta; class Polypodiopsida; order Gleicheniales; family Dipteridaceae; genus Dipteris; species Dipteris shenzhenensis. The sequence goes on along the minus strand of NC_141617.1, from coordinate 19,088,114 downwards.
TTTTGGTAGCCACTCAGTATGTCACTAAGTGGGCTGAAGGTATCGCCCTCCCTGCTACAAATGGTAAGGCAGTTTCAAATTTCATATTTGAATGTATCTGCACAAGGTTTGGGACACCCATGGAAATAGTATCTGACCATGTGAGTCCATTCTTAAATGAAGCAGTGGAATTGCTCATGGATCGCATGGGTATTGATCATCGCACTTCTAGCATCTATTATCCAGCATCCATGGGTCAAACGGAGTGGACCAATGGCCTCCTTTGTAAAACCATGGGAAAAATGGCCACAAGGATCAAGATCCAGTGGGATCAGAAGGTCACTAAAGCTATGTGGGCTTACAACATCACTTATAAAACGTCTATAGGTCACACTCCTTTTGAGTTGGTGTATGGTACTGAGCCAGTTTTACCACTAGATATAGAGACTCCGGCCTTGAGATTGGCACAAGAACAGAGGATCACAGAAGATGAACACGTAGAGGCCAGATTGGTACAACTTGAGAAGTTAGATGAAACCCGACGCCTTGCACTACACCAAACAGAGATCCAAAAGAATCAATAAAGCACCCACTTGGATGCTAAGATTCGCAAGGGATGGGAAAGACACTTTGCTGAGGGGGATGTTGTGCTATGCTTTGATAACAGATTGGACCACCAAATCGATAAGAAGTTTTTACCACTGTGGACCGGTCCATACAAAGTCATCAAGGAACGTAGCAATGGGTCTATACAAATTCAGGAGCTGCATGAGCCATATGGCAAGAAGGTGATCAACAAGCGTTATCTCAAGCCCTTGTTTGTGCGTGATGGTCCCAGGCATGGAAATGTTGTGCAATCCCTGCCTGGGGGGGGGGGAACTGTTATGGATAAATTTGACCAAAGTAAAAAGGCATAAATATGAGTGTGTGCTTGTATGTGTGGCAATAGTATAATAAAATATGGAGTGCATACGGCCCAAGGTTGAGGTGGCAAGGCATGACCATGTGCCCCCCTTCCACGTAAGAGGACCCATAAGGTGTGTTGTACATAATCCATGGTAGTAATATTATAAAATGTTAAGGTGGCATGGCTCCTCCATGAGCCACCCCTCCACCTAGGTGGTCCCATGCTTGCATTTAGTGAGATATGGCCCAAAGTCCATGGGAGAAGTAATATAAAATAGGTGGAGATGGATATTATATTGGGTTATTCCCTCCATATAGGATAGGCCCATGTGGGGGAGGTATAGAAGGTCCAAGAGTGCAAGTTAAATAATGGGGAAAGTAGGATGAGGTGGCAAGATTCCTTGTGCCAACCCTCCACTTGTCCTCCTAGATGTTTGAACGTGTTATAAAATTGGGAAGAGACCAAGGGAGTATCATAGAATTGGGATATGGGAGTTGATATATGTGGAAAAATGTGGCCAAGCATTGCCGCACACAATTGAGAGTGTGTAACTGCCTAGCTCACATGGGAGACTTTTCCACACACACCATGCATGTGGGAGGATGAATTTATTGGGAGAGACCCCCTCTCTTGGCTATAAAAGGAGGGGGCTATTCCTTGATGGGACACGCTCATTCTTGTAAAGCCACCTAGCTAGTACTTTGATTTCCCCCTTCCCTTCCTTTCAAATAAAGCATGGCCCTTTTCCCTTGATGTCTCCATCTTTACATTCCTCCTCCCATCATGTACATGCTTCTCTTCCCCCTTTCCATTTTCCCTTGTGCCATAGTCTCCCTCTTCATTCCCTCCCCTTCTAATCCCTTTTCCCCACCCATGTTAACGCTCCTCCCCTCACTGATGGGAAAACCCTATAATTTTAGATATTTCATACACCCAAGCTTAGATTACACCAACAATCTAGAAGTTAGAGCAATCATATCATGGATTATCCATTGCACCTAAGTCTTGACTCATGATATGATAGGATTTATGCAGTTTTTATGGCTTATGGTTTAGGTAGAACTTCAAAGTAGGAGTATATAAACTTGCATGTAATCAAATCTTTCATGAATCAAATCATCTTTCAATAATCAAATCATTGCACCAAATATGTGGTTTATGTAAGTTCTTGAAGGTAGTGGGTGCTTGAATTTTTTTGTGATAGTTGAACCCTAATTTTTAAGACGATTCATACACTCAAACTTAGATCACACCAAAACCTAGAGTTTAGAGTAGCCATATCATGAATTATCAATTGCACCTAAGTCTTGATTTCGATATGGTGTTGCACATTTTTCATTAGTTATGAGTAGATTGGTAGTTTGATAAAAACATAAGAATTTGAGTGAGTGTACATACTTAGTCTAAGGATTCCTGGGGATGTTGTTGCTTTCGCATGTGTTAAGGTAAGATGCTATGTTGTTTCTACTCTTTTTTATCTTTGTAGGTAGAAGGGGTATGTATTCAACATGGCTATTATAGTTCTTTCTATTATGAGGAAGCCTTAGGTTTGTTTGACGATTCCATTTTGGCATTTCTACTTAATGTAATCTATGAATTATGTGGCCTAAGAAAAGAACAGGTTCTGGTGACGTGGCTTTTATAGGTCTTCTAAGCTAGAGGGGTTGGATATTCATCGTGGATGATAGGTTCACTCACACGACTTTAAAAACCTGTAATTTACATACATGAAATGAATTATAATGGTTAGGACGTGAATTTAAAAATCAATTATTTGGCTATCATGTGGTATCTCTACTAGATTAACAAATTCATGGATTTAATAAGTGTCTCATTAGCATAAGAATTCCTTTAATGGATCATGATATTTAGGATTACATTTAAAATTCTACATTGGCAATTTATAAGTGATAGTCTCAACAAAGACCATCATTCCAACACAATTCTAGCAGGTGGTTTGATGAGAACATGTCTGTGTTAATGGATTTACACGATGTTCCAATTCTTGCTTTATTGTGTTTGATTCAATGGGTTGTCTAATACCATATTAATTACTTAGTACACATAATCACCAAAGCCAACCTTGTGACTTCCAACACAATACTAGATTCGAACCATTAAAGTTCCAACAAGTGGTTTGATGACTTGGAGAATCGAGTCACAATACCACAGGGTGTGTGTCCCACATATTATTAGACTGAGTGAGGAGAAATTTAAGAGATTCCTCATACCAAGTCTATGCTGGATGAAATGCAAGAGTGCATATTTGCTCAGTTTGAATGCGATTGGCAGAGAGGTGGAGCGGGCAGAGGAGAAAGAGGTTGTATTGAACTTTCTACCTAGAGTGTTGGGTGATATTGTTGTGCAATGGGAAATGGGAAATGTTAAAGCAATCAAAGCCCTTGATAGATAAAGCAAGGACGACGAAGCTGGATATGTGGCTCATAGAATGGAAAAAATCCCGCGCTACCATTCATAGAAAAACCAAAAGGACAAAGGGCCAGTAGAGGTATACTATCAAATGTCATCATCCAATATTATACCTAGTTTTCTAGTGGATCCTCTGAAAGGATTGACATAAGAATCCAAGACGGCAAGGCACAAATAGATCTATGCACGAAGTTTGTGGACATGTGCTCTACAATAGTACACTTCCCATTAGTTGCCTTGAGAATTCTGTAAGAATTGGGTGGGGGAGTGGAAGGAAGAGAGTACCAAGTTAAGATAGAGGGTGTGCCAGGTTTCAAGACAAAACTATCTTACGCTAGCAAAAAGTTGAGGCACGATATTGCACAGATGCATAAATCATTGAAGACAGAGCTGGCAATGCATAGGACCATGTGTCAAGCCATTGGTTACACATAGATTGGCAACCTATGGTTGATCAGTCCATACTTCAGTGGAGGTTCCATGTATCATGATTATCTGAACCAAGCAAGGTGAGGCAAACCCTGCGAGCAACCTCAGAATGGGTGGCATGATATGCGGAGTCATATGCAAGCACGCTTGTTGTGTGAGAATGCTGAGTCTAGCAATTTGCATTGCTATTGCTAATGTAATGAAAGCGGTGCACAAGTGGGGGTCACACTAACTTGAATGCTAGCAAATACGTGCTTGATTTCACACCAGATGGAAAATTTTTGCATGTGGGCATTATCAACTAAGGAAGGTGTCTCCACAAGACTGAGAGCAAGTAGGCGCTTGCTCCAAAGTCATGATTTACTTGGTTTGCACCAAAGCTATATGAGAGAAATGATGCATACCCTCAACCAAATGGCGCATGGTCAGACATGTCAGATTGCTATGTTGTTGGTTGGTTACTTGGCAAAATATCGAACTTTCATGTGGGCTGCAGGTCTACAATGTCAACTAATCAAATGTACCCAAGGCATGTAATCAAGCTATTGTGGGATTGCAGAACACACTTGTGTCAGCCGCCAGAAAGGATGACAATGGACTTGTTACTAACCAAACTACATGCACACAATGTTGACAAAATTGTTGCAATGCGACCAATTGATGATGTGAAAACCTATTTATAAAATGTGCAATTTTGGCATCTCATCATGTCTCCATTTACAATGTGGATAGTTTTGTATTTAGAGAATGATGTTGGTTTTGTGACCTTGTTCCTTTATAAGTCGTGTACTAAGTTTCAAATATTCTTAAATCATATTCTGCCCTATTTTCGAATGGATGTTGGATAACATGATTAGATGTTTAGGGTTTAGGGTTTGATATTTCAACCATTGGTTGTATGATTGCAATCTCACGAGACGATCTTTTACAATTGTATGAGAACAAAATGTTGGAATGTAGGTATGGCTCAGGTTATGAACTTGTATATTTGTTAGTAGGTTTAGCATTTCCAGGATCACAATTCACAACAATGGCATCATCATCAAAAACACCCTCTCAACCATCCACACAAGCCAAGTACCAAGCACAAGATGCACAAATGCATGCTAGTGAAGCCATGAAGTGCATGATTGATGTGGCTAACCCCACCACGCAACCTATGAGGAGAGACCACGCAAAGGCAATTTCCGTTGCCAATCCTTTCCATAACCCTGAAGGCTTGAAGTATGCGCAAGTAAAGACCCTTGTTTTGAATGACAATGTTATAGCTATATGGGAGGGAGGCTCAGCTTGCATTAACCACAAACGATGGCCCATTGTATGCTGTCTTAACCAAGCCATCAAAGAGAATGCACGCTTTGTTAAAATTTTAAAATATTTTTTGTTGTTTTTGAGGGGATCCAATAAGCTTGATAAGAGAGAATTTAAATCTTAGTGATAGGGATATAAGAATGGTGGTGATTTTTTATATATCTAACATGTATCGCATGGTAACCCACATGTACCACATGGTATTAATTATAATAACCACATAATATCCTAGCATTACCATGAGATATTATTATATGATGTAGTAAAATAAAATACCACATCGTAGATATAAATCATTACCATGTGGTTGTAAGTCATTAACACACCTAGACCAAATCTTTTAATGTTTTTTTCATATTAACTATAATGTTTCAATCAATGTAAACTACCCATTTAATTAAGGAATTTGAATCTCTTGCAAGTCCTTGGCCACCAAACTTATATGCATTTACTAATTTGGGAGCTCTAAGTAATCAATATTGGACCATCTAAATCTAGACACTATAATGGGTGAGGTAGGTCATCATATTTGAGGATGAGCACCACCTTATTTAAGGTAGGTCATCATATTTGAGGATGAGCACCCCCTATTGGAAGACAATCCAACTCCATCCAACATCATGGAGGATGTGGTCCACTGTGCTGGTTTGAATTACATGTTGGCATGAATGTGACTATGAATCAAAATCCATCCATTAAACTACTTCAAATTATATGCATGCCTAAATGCACATGTGTGTTTAGCTAAACAAGGTCAAAATATGACAATAACAAGGATTTTGTATTGATTCAATGCAATGAATGCCTTTGTATCAAAGGCTAATGCATAAGCACAGTGGTCCACAAGGATTCCACAATTCCATTTTCTAGCCATTGTGGTGTTCTACTTGGGCCGATGGGCTCCTTTGGATTATATGCATGATTAGACATGTGCCTGCATGTGAAAGGATGTGGCTACATAATTAGACATGTGCCTACATGTGAAAGGACGTGGCTTAAAATATGATCATAACAAGGATTTGTACTAACTACATGTAATGCATGCATTAATAACAAAGGCTAATACATGATCAAAATAGTGCACTATGATATCAAGTAATGCAACTTAAGGCCACGATCGTGGCTAACTTGAGCAACAATCCACCATGCTAGCTTGAATTACAATGGGAAAAAGAAGCAAAGGAAAGACCTTGTGATAAAGGAGATGGATTGAAGCGCTGTTCTACAGTTAATTAAGATACACCTCAAAATATTCATCAAGCACAATTACACCTATAAGTGGCAGGCTGAACAGTTCAAAGAGTGCATGCTAAGATTTCTTGAAGATGTGGTAGTTTCGGTGGTTGACCTCCCTTTGACCTCGCAGAAACCTAATCTTTCAAGGAGCAAAATGAGATTCAGTCAATGCATTCAATTTGTACACATAACATACATTTGTATCAAAAGTGAGGTGGAGAAGACATTTCACTTCTTTACTTCCGATGACAAGGTGCATGACACCCTCTTTGCCTAGCATTTCTTAATGCTACATCATAGGTGGTTCAAAGATCAAGGGTTGGAGCTGGCATTGGGTGTGGTCAGAAGGCCTTTCTATTTCATATCTATATTTGAACAGCTCACAGGTTTGCAATTGACATCGAATTTCTTTGGATCTGGGCACAACAAGGGAGAGAATGATGGAGTTGGGGCTGCTATGAAGAGAGAATTGACACATGAACATCTTAAGGAAAATGGAGCCACCTTAAATTGTGCATATGATGTCGTGGGTTTCTTGAGGACCAACTTGTCTCATGGGGCTCAAGCCATCTATGAATCTAAGGAAAGGAACATAGCACGAGTGTTTCGGGAGGTTAAGGAAGGTGATGTTGATAGATCTATATAGCGGGACTGTCAACCTGTGCCCAAGACAAAATCCATGCACTGTGTCAGGGGAGCCACACAAGGGGCTAGCAAGGAAATAGCAATGGAAAGTTTGTCATGCTACTGCAATGCTTGTATCTAAGAGTCTTGGAGAAATTGCACCAATAAAAATCATGTGTCCAACTGGGAATATCACATCATTGTTCCTAATGATGCTGGTGATTTGGGTAGCAATGATGAGCCTTGATGAACCTATGTATGCAATGTTGAGATATCGAGCTCCACTCGCGATATGCCAGGGTGACTGTTGTGCATTTATGTCACCGACTTGTTAGCTGGAGATGCGGTTGGTACACTGCCCAAGAATAATAGCTGGATGACAACTATCCTTATCTACACTAGTTCGTGGCTCAGTTAGTATGCCACCTTAGTTAGTTGAGTTTGGTTTGAGACCCACATATAGGGTTCTTCTATTTCTTTGTATTAGAGTTCTTTTGGCTTTCACAACTAAGAAGAGGAAAACTGTTTTCAGCCTCCACCTTTGTGTGTATTCCCCCATTGTGCATGTGAGAAAGCCACAAGTGAGACTCCTTCCCTCTCTCCCACAATCTTCACATGGTATCAGAGCCTTGTTCGTGGTAAGGAGCTCAAGAAAGCAAGCCAAGTTCGTGGTGTCCTGGTAAGAGGACCAGTGTTGCTTTCCTATTTCGAGTTTGGGAGCAAATCTCTGCAGGTAGCACAGCCAGAAGTGCAGGAGTGCACTGTTTCAGATTGAGACGCCCTTCGCGGTGTGGCGAGAGCGCAGTACATGCAAGAGTGCACTGTTTCTGATTTGAGGACTTTATTTTTTTGATTTGAGGCCGTTTCGGGGCCCGTTTTGAAGGCGGAAGTTCTTCGCAGGCACTCAGAAAAAGGCCCTGTTTTTTGCTGTGCGACCACTGCGCAGCTAGTCGGTGGAAAGGTGCCGCAGAAATTGCATCGTATGCCTGTGTGCAGAGATATTGAGAGCTGCCGATTCATGCCTGTTGCCTGTTGATGCAAAATCGTCACTAGGAAGTGACTGTGTGGTGAAATACCACTTTCGTCAGTTTTGCAGATCTGCCCGTGCGAGGCAAAAGCTGTGTTTTGTGCAGTGACAGAATATTTTGCAGTGTTCTGTAATGGCATCTAATTCTCTTTCACAGATTGTCACTGAAAAGCTTGACAAGAACAACTTCCAGGCATGGAAGTTTAGAATGACGAATTTCTTGATGGGAAAAGGCTATTGGGAATTCATTACAGGAAATGAAGAAGAACCTGTTCTTCCTAATGTTCCCAGTCAACAGGAAATGCAAGCATTCAAAGGATGGCATGAGAGAGCCAGGAAAGTTATGTACTGGCTGTCTATCAATATTTCGGACTCCATGATTGTGCATATTCAGGATGCAAATACGCCAAAGGAGGCATGGGATACTTTGGCAAAAATGTATAGCACAAATATGCAAGCCAGGAAAATGCAACTCAAACAGGAGTTGCATAATGTGCAGAGAGAAAACATGAGCATCAATGACTACCACATGAAGGTGAAGAAAATTGCGGATGCACTTGCTTCCATTGGGTCGCTAGTGGATGATGACGATTTGGTTTCTGTGACCTTGAATGGTCTAGGAAAGGATTATGCACAGTTTCGGACATCCATTGCCGTCCGTGAAAAATTTCCTGATTTTGAGGAGCTGATTGCTCTTCTAATTTCTGAAGAGCAAAGAAATGGTGGTGCATCTTCTTCAGCAGGAACTTCAAAAGAAACTGTCTTCTACTCAAATGCTGGTAGAGGTAGAGGCAGAGGTAGAGGAGGCCGATCTGCACGCCGTGGTAGAAATCAAAATATGCAGCAAACGCAAGAAAACCAGTCCTATGCAGGAGGACGTGGTAACTCTAGAGGCAGGGGGAGCCAAAGAGGCCGTGGTGGATGGCAGAGAAGCCAAAATGCAAACAGCAATGTTGAATGCTACTATTGTGGCAAAATGGGTCATATGGCTAAGGACTGCTATAAAAACCAGAATGACATTATGAGTGGAAAATTGCAGCAAGGCAATTATGCATCTTCTAGCAGGCAGGGTGATGACAGAAATGAGCATCTATTTATGGTGCAGCACATGACCAATTCTGTGACAAGTGCAGAAGAACAAAATGATGTGTGGTATGTTGACTCAGGTGCGTCAAACCACATGACAGGTCATGCAGAATGGATGCAAGATGCAAGGAAGATGGAAAAGCCAGGATTTGTGGAGACTGGTGATGATACTGCACATCCTATTGTGCAGATTGGCAAAATTCCTTTGTCTATGCAGGATGGGAAAAAGAAATACTTGTCTGATGTATTTCATGTCCCGAACATCACCAAGAACCTGGTTTCTGTTGGTTAGATGGTTGAGCAGGGCTTGCAGGTCAAATTTAATCCTCATGGATGCTTTGTTGAGGATATGAAAAATAATGGTCGCTTGATAGCAAAAGGAAAGAAGAAGGGCAGGATGTTTACGTTGGATGCGGACATGCCTGAATTGAGTGCAGCAATGTTTGCACATGGGACCGGTGTAGTTGCAGATATTGATATCTGGCACAAACGCATTGGTCATGTTAATATACAGCGACTTAAATCAATGCAAGCCCAAAATATTGTTGCAGGATTGCCTAAATTCAAGGTTGCAGAAATGCACAAGGTTTGTGAAGCCTGTCAATTTGGAAAACAGGCAAGGAAACCTTTTCCTAGGCATGTTCAAGAGAGTAAAAAGCCATTGGAATTAATCCACTCTGATGTGTGGACTACAAAAGCTGCATCTATTGGAGGCTGTCACTATTTTGTCACATTTATTGATGACTTCAGCAGAAAACTGTGGGTGTACTTTATGAAAAAGAAAAGTGAAGTGTTTGGGCACTTCAAAGTTTTCAAAGCTATGGTGGAAAAAGAAACAGGCCTGCAAATAAAATGCCTAAGGTCAGATGGAGGGGGAGAGTACCTCTCAAATGAGTTTGCAAGGTTCTTGCAGGAGCATGGTATAAAGCAGCAATATTCATGCAGTCATACCCCACAGCAAAATGGAATTGCAGAAAGGAAAAACAGGCATATTGGAGAGGTATCTCGGGCTATGCTAAATGAAAAAGATCTACCAGATTGTTATTGGGCTGAAGCAGTTGCTATAGCAGTCTATATAATGAACAGGACTCCCACTGCAGCAATACATGGCATGACGCCAGAGGAGATGTATACTGGTAGGAAACCAGATATTTCTCATTTGAAGATTTTTGGTTGCATTGCCTATGTCCATGTGCCAGATGAGTTGAGGTCCAAGTTGGATCCAAAAGCTGAGAAGTGCGTCTTTATTGGTTATTCTCTGCAGCAGAAAGGGTATAGATGCTATAACCCTTCTACACGCAAGTTCACAGTGAGCAGAGATGTTGTTTTTTATGAGATGAGCAGCTGGTATAAACCAGTAAATGTGATGATTGATGTAGATGCACAAAATGGTAATGCTGCACAGAATGCACAGCAGCAATCACAAAATATCAATGGACCTGGAGTGTCCTCTACCAGTGGTTCACATACTTCGCCATGGACAGGCAGATTGAGATCAGGAGAATCCCCTCAAAGCAATGCAGAGAGTGGTACGCAGGTATCACGAAAAGGAAAAGAGAAGGTAGATCAGCCCATGTTTGATGTGAATGTAGGTCACTCTTGTGTGGATGGTGAATCCAGTGGCTCAAAGAAGAGCATTGATGATGAGTTGGGTATTCCTTCTGTTGTTACACCTGGAGTAAGGAAGACCAAGGATGTTTTGAGAGCACCTGGAAGTGAGCCTATTTTGCGCAGGTCTACCAGGGTTAGGTATCCTGTGGATAGGCTGAAATATGATGGATTTACAGCCATTCACTATGCCTATATGGTCAAAGTGATACAGGAACCAGAACCCACTTCTTTTGAGCAAGCCATGGGAAATGAAAAATGGGAGAAAGCCATGGATGAAGAAATGGATGCCTTGGATGCAAATGCTACATGGGAATTGGTGCCTTTGCCTAAAGACAAGAATGCAATTGGCTATAAGTGGGTTTATAAGATCAAGCACAATGCAGATGGTTCTGTGAATAGATACAAGGCAAGATTAGTTGTCAAGGGGTATGCACAGACATATGGCATTGATTATGAAGAAACTTTCAGCCCGGTTGCAAGGATGGCAACCGTAAGAGCAGCCATTGCTATGGCTGCATCAAAGGGATGGTCTTTACATCAGATGGATGTAAAGAATGCCTTCTTGCATGGTGATTTGCAAGAAGAGGTCTTTACGGAGCAGCTAGCAGGTTATGTTCATGCTACTCATCCTGAGTTTGTTTGCAGGTTGAAGAAAGCCTTGTATGGCTTGAAGCAAGCACCTAGAGCATGGTCTGACAAGATAGGACAGTATCTTGTCACTATTGGCTTTCAGATTTCCAAGGCAGATTTCTCACTCTATGTGAGAAAAACAGAGATAGGGATTATGCTGCTGGTCATTTATGTTGATGATTTGACCATCACAGGTGATAGTGATGAAGATATCCTTCATGTGAAAATGCTATTAAGGCAGAAGTTTGAGATGAAGGATTTGGGAGAGTTGCGTTATTTCTTGGGCATTGAGGTGATTAGATCACTAAGTGGGATACAGCTCTTGCAGAGGCAGTATGGACTAGACATGCTGTCGAAGTATGGGATGACAGGCTATAAGCCTATTTCAGTTCCTTTGGAGCAGAATGTGAAGCTGAGCGCAGATGCAGGTGAGCTTTTAGAAGACCCTACTATGTACAGACGCATAGTAGGAAGTTTGATTTACATGACTATTACCAGGCCAGATTTGAGCTATGCTGTTGGGTTGGTAAGTCAGTTTATGCAGGCTCCAAGGAAACCGCATTTCGATGCGGCTAGACGCATACTCAGGTATGTGAAGTCCACATTGCAGTATGGACTATTTTATGAGGCTGGGGTTCAGATACAGTTGCATGGATACACTGATGCTGATTGGGCTGGTAGTGTTTCTGATAGACGATCTACCAGTGGATATATGTTCTCTTTTGGGAGTGCTGCAGTCACTTGGAGCAGCAAGAAACAGCCTACAGTTGCCTTGTCGAGCACAGAGGCTGAGTACAGGGGTGCAGCAATGGCTGCATGTGAGGTAGCTTGGTTGCATAAGCTACTCTATGATATGCATCAGTCTATAGATGGGCCAGTTGTCATTTATTGTGACAACATGAGCAGTATACACTTGGCAAAGAACCCAGTCTTTCATGCCAGAACAAAGCACATTGAGGTGCATTATCACTATGTGCGGGAGAAGGTTTTACTAGGTCTTATTGATCTAGTTTATGTCAGCACAGAGGATCAGGTAGCTGACATATTCACGAAAGCATTGGGCGCAGAGAAGCTGCGCAAGTTCAGAGACCTGCTTCGTGTGCAGGAATTGGGATTGAGCTTGAGGGGGAGTGTTGAGATATCGAGCTCCACTCGCGATATGCCAGGGTGACTGTTGTGCATTTATGTCACCGACTTGTTAGCTGGAGATGCGGTTGGTACACCGCCCACGATAGCTGGATGACAGCTATCCTTATCTACACTAGTTCGTGGCTCAGTTAGTATGCCACCATAGTTAGTTGAGTTTGGTTTGAGACCCACATATAGGGTTCTTCTATTTCTTTGTATTAGAGTTCTTTTGGCTTTCACAACTAAGAAGAGGAAAACTGTTTTCAGCCTCCACCTTTGTGTGTATTCCCCCATTGTGCATGTGAGAAAGACACAAGTGAGACTCCTTCCCTCTCTCCCACAATCTTCACATGCAAGACATCATGATGCAATTAGTGATGCTCTTTCCATGGGGGACAATTTTGTAGTGAATGCAGAGGTAGACAATGAAGAAGGTGCCGACTTCTACATTTTGAAGTGTACCAAAGCTAAAGAGTGGAGTGAAAAGACTATGCAAGATGGTTGGTGGCAAGTAATAGCAAAAAACTCCTATGTTGTGAAGGATTTATTCTATGACCATCAAGGTCACCACTGCTATAAGCTTCTTGATGATCAACCTGAAGTCTTCTTATACTCCCATCTTATAAGGTCATTCAAGTTTCCACTAGAAGCCATTGATGGAGAGAATTGTACTTGCTTCCACTTGAAGTGTATGAGGCAGTCTACAATAGCATGCCTTATAATCTTTAATATATTTATTTCCCTACCTTGCTTTCATTTCTGGCAATGTTTCTTTGTTGCGATATCTTGGACAAGGGTATTGGCTAGTCTATGTGCTGGTATATATATTGTTTGTGGATATGCAGTATCATAATAGTGAATGAGGGATTTCTCTTATAAAAGAAAGAAATCTATGTGAGTGCTTTGTGATGACTGCTTAGAAGTGCCTGATCAATGCTTTGTGACTGTTATGAAATTGCTTGGCAATGCACTGTGAGTGTTATGAGACTTCTTGGAAGTGCTTTGTGACTACTTGGAAGTGCTTTGTTGCTTTGTGACTCTTATATGACTGCTTGGTAGAGTTTTGTGATAGTTATGTGAGTGCTTTGTGACTACTTGGTAGTGCTTTGTGAAAACCAAGCAGTCTTGGTTTAGTGAAAACTATGTGCATGCCTTGTGACTACTCTATGAGTGCTTGATCAGTGCTTTGTGACTGTTATGACATTGTTTGGTAGTGCTTTGTGAACTTTATGAGACTTCTTGGAAGTGCTTTGTGACTGCTTGGAAGTACTTTGTGACAGTTATGTGAGTGTTTTGCGACTATTATATGACTTCTCGGTAGAGCTTAGTGACAATTATGTGACTGCTTTGTGATTGCTTGGTAATGCTTTGTGAATACCAAGCAGTCTCATAACAGTGATAACACTTTGATTATGAGATTTGAGTAGTGCTTGATTATGAGATCTTAATAGCACTCTTTTCAAGAACATCCCATGCGCACTACTATATTTCATAAATGATCAAGGGGTGGAATCTATGCTCAATCTATGTAAACAAAATTAGAATCTATGAAGGTTGAACAACTGGACTATAAAATTCAGCCTTTATTCTTCTTTTGGCATTCACATTTTAGTTTATATTCATGCTATTATCTTACAAAACATTATGCTTTGGTGAATTTATGCAAATGTGAACATGACATTCAAATCTTTGGTCAAAGGACAATCGTTAATGCATGAATGCCCAAGGTCAATGATAATATTACTTAACAATACATTTTACAGGCCTTTGAAAGACTGGAATTCAGAAAGTACATATATAACATCATATAGTTACAATCCATACATGACAACACATTTTGTGCCAAGGTACTATTTTTCATCGCAGTTTTGGGGTTTGACATATGTTTGGGGTGTCTCAGGATTAGCCATCTCGGCTGGCACCCATCTTGGATGTACAACAAGACTTTCTGTGACTTGCAGGATTTCCTAGTCGAACCAAGCCCCAAAATGGTCTCCAGAAGCAAACTCTAACCGATTCTCTGACAGTAACCAATGTCATAACCATGGTGCCAAGTGTCTGATAAAAAAATTACAGTGCATGTGTGCAGGAACTATTGTCATCTTTGGAAGTATGGAGAATGCCCCTAATAGATTTCCTGTACACTTGTAAAAGCTGTCATCAATAAGTACGGTACATGGTGTAGGATCCCGTAGGATAGAATAGATGCATCTTGCAAGAGGTGTGAGAGCACAATGAAATCTCTATTTGATTGTGAGAGAGAGGACTCTCTCTTATAGAAAAGGAGAGAAGGTAATACCTTCTCTACATAGTGGCAATCAGCCCCTACATCAGTGGCAATCAGCCCCTACATCAGTGGCAATCAGATGTGCCTTTACAATACACACAAACACACATGTGACTCCCCTAGATGCACACATGCACCATAGAACAAGCCCTTGATCATACTTACCCCAACAACTCAAGGGATTGCCTCTTGCAGTGTCAAGGATACATCTAGTCTCATAGTTTCTCATGCCATCTCATGGTGGTCAAGGATTGATCTAGGGCTAGGATCTCATGCTAGCAAGGGTTCCCAAGGGTGTGAGGTTTACAGAAATGGGATAGTCAAAACACATATCTCATGGTCTACATCATATGGTGACCAGAGGTGATTTACATATTCTTTTTGGAGTACTACTCTAGGCAGAGAACCTCAAAATTTGACCAAGTGATGATAAACAAAAAGACAAAGTGCCTAAAAAGCATAGTCTTCATCATGTAGAGACTCATCAAATAAAAGTAGATTGGCATTTTCTGACTTTGTAGTTTCTTCCTTTTTGGCTTTACAATACTTTTCATGGTGATTGTTTTTGCCACAATGTTTGCATGGATTGATCTAGAAGCAATCTTTTGAGAGGTGATTAGTCTTCCCACAATGTTTGCAAGGTGAAAACTTGCTCCTTTGAATTTTTATGGCATAGGCTGTGTCATTGCCTCTCTGGTAGACTGTGTCATTGCCTCTCCGGAGTTCCATGTGCCTTTCTTCTTCTTGAAGAGCAGTAATAAGAACCTTCAAGAGTAGGATTAGGAAGATTTTTAAGAGTGGTAACAACATGATCATAATCTTCATGCATACTTTTGAGCAATACTTCCATTGCATCATCTGTAGTGATTGGAGAGTTGATAGAAGCAAGTTGAGTCATGAGACTCCGCATATAATTGACATGGGCAGCCAAAGGAGTGCCACTAGCCATCTTCAATTCCAAGAAAGCAATCTTAAGTGACAATTTTGAGATGTGAGAGCTAGCACCAAAAATAATGTCAAGCTTCTGCCAAGCTTCAGAAGGAGTTGCAGATGTAGGATTGGGTGAGCTTTAATCATGTGCTATGGCTATGGAGGCTATTTTCTTAGCTAGGGCAACAGATCCGAGTCCAAGTTCTTTACTATTTGATGATGATGATGATGTCGCTAAAGCAGTAACAATTAGAGATAGTCTTGCAGATTTATTTCTTCAAAAGAAACGAATGAAATCTAGGAATGAATAATATCTTGCAACCCTATGTGATTAGATGGAACATCAACCCCCAAGAATTGAAACGGATTCACTCCTCAACTTGGTTTTCGGCATACGAGCTGACAAGCTGATCCTTGTGTGCCTTGACCCATCTAACCTTCTTTCGTCCACATTCACAGTGAGGCTACTATGTTGTTTTTCGGCATCCTTCTGTGCACATGCAAAAAGGAATGCATCATCTGTTATAGAAAGCATGCCTAGCTGTGTGAGAGCCTAACCTTGCAGTAGATGACTTTCGTAGGTGGACCTCTCTCTCTCTCTCTCTCTCACACACACACACACACTACACATAAAGGTTTAATGTGGGGAAATGCTTGTTCCTCTCTCTCTCTCTCTTTCTCTCTCAACTTGCTAGCTCCACTTTTGAGTGTAGGAGGGGATGTCTTGATAATTTCACTATTATGTGCACGCAGCTCCACAATGGTGGAGGCATGGTGGCAATGGGGGTGTCTGCAAAGCACACAGGATACAAAGAAAAAGCAAGCACATAAAATGCACGCAATGGCGATGGTGGCAGCAGTAGGAGCAGCAGCAGCAGATGATGCAACAGGAGAGAGGAGTGCAATGGCAGATGCATGGTGGTTGCAGGAGCAGGATGTATGGCAATAGAGGCAGAGCTACGGTAGACTACGATGGTGATGCTGCATTGTGTGCACGCAGCTCCACAATGGCAGAGGCATGGTGGTGATGGGGATGCAGGGGCGTCTGCAAAGCACACAGGGTACAAAGCAAAAGCAAGCACATAAAATGGACGCAATGGTGATGGTGGCAGCAGTAGCAGCAGCAGATGATGCAACAGGAGAGAGGACAGCAATGGCAGATGTTCCAATGGTGGTGGTTGCAGGAGCAGGAGCCGGATGTATGGTGATGGAGGAAGAGCTATGGTAGACTCTAGTAGAAACTCTACAAGCAAGCCGATCATCTCTCCACATTCTGCTGCTGCTGCTAGTCTTCTCCATCCTCCTCTGTTTGCTCCCTTACCCTTCGCCTTCGTTATGGGCTCCATGTTCCTCTAATCTCCTCCTCCTCCTCTACTCGTCCCTTTTCCCCTCTCTACCTTCCACCCCAGATCCAACCTCTCCATTGAGGAACCAGATGTTGTATTCAGCCTCTCCATTGAGGAACCAGATGTTGTATGCAGCATATAAGTACTCCTCAAATCTAGCCCAGAAAAGCAACTTACCAAAGGATGTGTGTCTGCCATTTGTCTTAAAATCTGTACTTGTACTCCCCAACAATTTTAATATATTTGTACTTGTACTCCCCCAACAATTTTAATATTTTTTTTTCTCAAAAGGGAACAATGAAAAAATCATGATTATGAAACATGTGTGAGCTGGTGACAAATGGTTTGGCTGAAGATGATATACTCCCCCCAAGTTGTTACACGCGGATTGTGCCTGCTGTTTGATATTGAGACGTTGTTTTCCTTGATTGGACAATCACAATGGCTTTATTTGAAAACCAGATTTGCAATCAATAGAGGGAGGTGGCCCATTGTTGTGCTTCATTGCTTTATATTTAAAAGAGTTTTTGTCAGTTGTCAAATGCTTGCGGTCTGTAAAAGGGGACCTGCTTTATCTTGAGCTGAATGTCCTCTCTTAGCTGTTCATGGTCACATGCTTTATCTTGAGCTAAATGCCCTCTAATAGCTGTTCATGGGCTCTCTTTCTTTGCTAAGGGCCTTGCACTAATTGTTTATATGGAATTTTCCATCCATAATCCTAGGTAGCTCCTCAAACGTAAAGATTTGAGTTACTACCTCCTTGACCTCCTCCTACTACTATAGTGACTCTAGAGTCACTCGATGCATGGGTAGTCTTTGTTGTGGTTGCTTCAAGTAAAGTACTTACGGGATGACAATAAACATGCTTTTTGGTGGAGTCTTGCCTTAGACCAATACCCAACATATAAGTAGTCAAGCCGCTTCAAAGATCATGTTTGTGTTGCCCAATAGAATAAAGAAAACTACCCTATAAGTGAGAAAAGTCAAGCTCATGACAAGGGTTTCTCTTCTTATTGGAGAATATAAATTGTCCCAAGTAGTAAAATTTGAAGGCAAGATCTATGAGAAAATGGCCCCTCCCACCAGGTTGTCCTTTGCGAAATGCAAGTTGTCGAAATTCGAGTTGAGATTTCCTCCACTAATCTAGGAATCCACATGAGGCAATAATTTCTTGTGACCTCTCTCCAAAAGGGTCCTCTTTGCTCTCAATAGACTATGGCATATATGTTTAAGGATGCCAATCTTGAGCTCTCGAGCTCATTATGGAAAAAGTATTTGCATTTGCAAATGTTCGAATCGAGTGTGCCCTTGAAGCAACAAGATGCCCACCATGCTACCTTTCATGCCTTATTTAGACCCACCATTGTGGTGGTGCTTGTTTTTGACAATAGGGTTAATTGTGTATGTTACGTATACGGCTATTGTTTAGACTCCTTAGACCATATAAGGCCCTCAAAGTTGCACTTTCTAATGTTCTTAAAACCTATCAGTTTATGGTACTACCAAATTATGAAGTAGCATTTACATGCAAAGCTTCTGTGTCTGCACATGCCAATATATAGGCAATCTTGCATCCAGTTTTGCAAGCCTTCTCTCACCCAACTCAATCATTTGATTTGACAGAAAGCTTCTTTGTGGTAACGTTATGGAACTCTGCCTTACTCTCTTTAAAGCATGTTCATCACAAGGCAATAGAAAGGATTGTCTCAACCCAACTTCATGCAAATTGGCATCACGTCTCCCTTTCTGAGAGGCAATAGCTAGAGTTTTGTAGAGACATTCAGTGTACATTGCACTTATACCACTATTGTGTTACCATAAAGACTAAGAATACAATGCTCGCTTTATACTAGTGGAAATGAAACTACTTGTAGAATAAGCTCACAACCATTATAGAAAGTAGAGATCTATGATCAATGTTTTAGTTTGTTTAGATATGTATTTCTTCAACCTTTCAATTTGGATGATTGTAACTTATATTGTGACATCAAGATCTCCTCGCTTCAACTAAACATGTTAGAAACTGTTAGAAACAGCTCATGGGCATATTGTGTTAGAAACAGCTCATGGGCATATTGGCATTTGGACTTTCTCACTTCATTTGGACCTTTTTTTGGAAGTGGTCACCTCCACTCAATATCAATTGTTGAACTTCAAAATCAGGTTTTTTGGGGCACTAAATGGGTCACTTTGGCACAAAAATGGCCTAATAAAGCTCGAAACTCCCCAAAGTTGTAAGTGGTGACCTCCACTCAATACATCATGATAAGTAAATTTGCAACAAAATGGTCACCTCCACACAAATATGGCCTAATAGGTGGTGTGTAGATATACCATTTGATTGGAAAGAGTTTCTTGAATTCAGCATATAGGTGGTGTATAGATACATGATTTGATTGCATTATATATTGTGGGTGCACATGTGTTCTAAGCAGGGATGTTTTTATCGAAGCTATTCTTATATATTAATATAAAATCTTGGCGAAAGTTTATTGGGCTAATTTTTTTAGTTTCATAATGTTGATAGAAGATATTACAAATTTATATCTTTTCTTTTGAAATTCGAAGAAAAACTTGTAAATCTTGGCGAAACAAAATTTTTAATATAAAAGTTTCAAATTGTGGCGAATGTTTTAAACCTTTATTTTTATTAGGACATACAAACTTTCGACATCAATATAAAAGTTTCACTTCTTAACGAAACTAACAGGAAAACATCATCGATGGTTCTAAGTGGATGCCGCATAAGATACACGATGTTTCTTACGTGGCCACATAATATACACAATTTGTTTGGAACAAGGCATAGAATATGTTATCCTACCTCGTGTTGTCTATTCGGAGGAGACAAAGTTTAGGAGGTGGAGGGAGAGGCGGGGGAACGGGGGAGGAGAGGGGAGGCAGTGAGGGCGAAAGGGGGGAGGAGAGGGGGGGGGAGGAGGGGGGAGGGGGAACTAGGGAGGAGAGGGGGACAGGGAGAGGACGAGAGGGAATGCATTTATTGCACAAATCAAGAAAATTTGATGATTTGTGCAACAAGTTGGGTGCACCCCCAACCTGTTGCACATGTAACAAGTTGGGGGTGCACACAACCCGTTGCACATGAAATAGATTAGCGGTGAATACAATTTGTTTCACAAATCATCAAATTTTCTTTATTTATGCAACATGTTATATACCCCCAACCTGTTGCACATGTAACAACAAGTTGGGGGTACACTCAATCTATTGTGCATGCAACAGGTTGGGGGTGCACACAACCTATTGAACAAATCACCAAATTTTCATAATTTGTGCAACAGGTTATATGCACCCCCAACCTGTTGCACATGCAATAGTTGGGATTTTATACAACCTGTTGCATATATAATCAAATTTTATTGATTTGTACAATAGGTTATCTGTACCCCTGACTTGTTGCACATGCAACAAGTTGGGGGTACATCAACCTGTTACACATGCAACAGGGTAGGGATGCACACAACTTGTTGTACAAATCATCAATTTTTTTTGATTTGTGCAACAGGTTAGGGTTACACTCAACCTGTTGCACATGCAATAGGTTGGGGGTGCACACAACCTGCTGCACAGATCATCAAATTTTCTTGATTTGTGCAATAGGTTAGATGCACCCCCAACCTGTTGCATATGCAACAAGTTGGGGGTACACACAACTTGTTGCAGAAATCATCAAATTTTCTTGATTTGTGCAACAGGTTAGATGCACCCTCTCGGGGTTCACCTCCAAAAAATTTAGTGTACCACGTGCATTCAAAAGGAGGGGTATTTTAATCCCACTTTTGGAAAAAAATTAACAAGATTACAATAACAAGAGGGTTTTTCAATTCAAATTTAGAAAAAATCCCGTTAGTTCATAAGTAAAGAGGGGTGGTTTTATTGGTGAAAAAATTTTAGTCAAGGGGTTTTTAAAATACCCCTTGAATGCACATGATACCTAGGACATCTTAGTAGTGCACCCCCCGAGGATGCACCCCCAACGTGTTGCACATTGCATGCAACCTGTTCCACAAATCAATATATTTTATAAATTATTGATTATAATTTAGGGTTTAGCTAGGGTTTAGGATCTATGGTCTAGGGTTTAAGGTTTAGAACCTAGGGTCTAGGTTCTAGGGTCTAAGATTTACATTTTAGGGTCTAGTATGTAAGGGCAAGCGGCCAAGGTCATGAGTCTAGGGGTCTAGGGTTTAAACTTTAGAGTTTGCGATTTAGGGCTTACAGGTTAGTGTATAAGGTTAAGATTTTAGAGTCTAGACTGTAGGGTCTAAGGTCTAAGGTCTAGGGTTTGGGGTATATGATTTAGGGTTTAGGGTTTTGAGTTTCGAGTTTAGGGTTTAGGGTTTAGTTAAGGGCTTATTGATTAGTGTATAAGGTTAAACGTTTAGAGTCTTAAATCTAGGGTTGAGGGTCTAAGGTCTAGGGTTTAAGGTTTAGGGCCCGAGATTTAGGGTTTAGGGTTTAGGACCTAAGGTCTAGGGTTAAGGGCTTAGGACCAGGGCTTATAGGTTAGTGTATAAGGTTAAGAGTTCAAAGTCTAGGATCTAGGATCTAGGGTCTAGAGTCTAGAGTTTAGGGTCTAGAGTCTAGGATTTAGGGTTTAGGGCATAAGGTTTAGGGTTTAGGGTTTAGGGCTTAGGGTTTAAGGTTTAGTAAAAACTATGTAAAATGCATTCCACCTATGAAATTTATATCCAATGGGTACGATGCTTTGCAAAGGCCTTAAAATAAATAAGTTTAAGAGTTGTGCAAAGTATTATACCTATTGAGGACAAGCACATATGCCAAAAGCACACCGATGCATATTTTTTAACACTCATGCATGATGTAGGCATGATGCATGATAAGAAACAAGGAAATATGCATTTCAAATCATGCAAATGGTATATTGTGGGTGGTCTTAAACTAAGTGAGTTTAAAGCTTTTGCAAATTATCACACCCATCGGAGCCAAGCATATACCCTAGAAGCACAATGAAGCATATTTTTCAACACCCAGGTATGATGCATGGTAAGAAACAAGGATTCAATAATATCCATTCCAAACCATTAAAATGATATTCAATGGTATGGTGCTCTGTAAAGCATTTAAATCTATTTATTTTAAGGCCTAAATAAAGTAACATATCCATTGGATACAAGCACATAGGCTAGAAGCACATCGATGCAAATGTTTCTACACTCATGCATCATGCATGTATGAAACAAGGAAATACTATGCAAATGATATTTGATGAATATAATACTTTGTAGAGGCCTCAAACTAAGAAACTTTAAGGCCTCTTCAAAGTATCATACCCATCAGAGATATATACATGGGATGAAAGCACACCGATGCATATTTTCTAACACCAAGCTTACAAATTCATTTACTAATTTTTAAATTAGTTTTGGAATTATATGTACTTCTTAGTTTATGATTCACTAATACTCTTCAATTTTTTGAAGAAAATTTTTTAATCTCTTTTATTTGAATTTTTAAAAATATTTAAAAAAAATTAAATGTTTTACTAATAATTTTAAATTAACTTATAATTTATTGTAAATTAAAAATTTTCAAACATTGAATATCTTGAAAAGTTTCAAAAAGTGCAAATCAAATCAAGGTTCTTGACATTGTTGTGAATTTAATAAAACTAAAATAAGTTTTTTTAATAAAAATAAAACTAAATTATAATATTTTAAAACAAAAAGTCAATTTATATATTGACTTTAAAAAATATATAAATTGACTTATTTTTTAAAATATTAATTTAATTATTTTTTAAAAATAACCATTTATTTATTTATTTATTTTCTGGGATGAGACGGAAGAGACCGAAGCTTGGGGCGGGCAGACATCAAGGCACGTGAGGATGGGAGGTGGAAGGGAAAAGTGGGCGAAGCCACATCGGGTGGAGGAGACGTGTGTGGGCAAAGACCGGTGCAAGCGAGGCTGAGAGGAGGCCAGGGCAGGTGGAGGAGGCTAGGCGAGCGGAGGAGGCTATGGGTAGGCATGGTTTGAGGAGGCGACTAAGGAGGGACACCCTCAGCTTTACCCCCCCCCAAAACATGTTGTGCTAGTAGCAGCCTTTAAATTTAATGTTTCCCTATTATTAATATTTAATAGCCTAGTGGTAAAGAAGGATTTTGCCAACAAAGAGGTGATGGGTTCTAATCCTCATTTTGCATTGTTGTGCCCCCTCCCCACCCCACCCACAATAGGCCCCCCCTAAAACCTGTTGCACGTGAAATAGGTTGGGGCCCATTAGGGGAGAATTGGGGTCTCAAAAGAGCCTCCAATTAGTGTTTCCTAATTTCAAGGGATTAGAGAGTGATTTGAGGTGTACCAATGAGAGTGCTAGAAGGTGTGGCACAATGGTATGTTGAGGTGGAGGGTGGGCAGGCCTGCAGAGAGTCCCTATTGGTTGCTCCCCTTACACTAGGGACCACCCAAACCATCCCCCCCCTGTTAACCCATGTTTGACCCTCCTACCAGGTGCACCTCCCCCACATGAGCCCGAAATTGCCTTCAATGGGATGGTAGGGCCCTTATGGCGAATTTTTCTTCTCTCCTCCCTCTTTCTAGGGCCTGTACCCCCCACTATTCTTGTCCAGCTTGCCAAATCACTCATATTTGAACCAAATCCCATGCATTTTTCCTCTTCTCCCTCTTTCTCTACTCCCTTCTTCTCTGGCTTGCTTGCTGCAGCTCCTCTTTCTCTCTCTCTCTCTCTCTCCCCTCTCCCTCTCCTGTGCCTCTACTGGAGCTGCTCTGTCCCTCTTCTTCTCCCTCTCCTGTGCCTCTGTTGCTATTGCTCTGTCCCTCTCCTTCTCCCTCTCCTATGCCTCTATTGCTACTACTCTGTCCCTCTCCTTCTCCCTCTCTTGTGCCTCTGTTGTTGCTGCTCCTGTCCCTCTCCTTGTCCCTCTCTTGTGCCTCTGTTGTTGCTGCTCCTGTCCCTCTCCTTCTCCCTCTTTTGTGCCTCTGTTGGAGCTGCATTACCTTGAGTAGGAGTCCCATTCTTGTTGTTGCAACCTCTACAAGCATGGTGAGGAGAAAGGCTACAAGACCACGCAATGTTGTGACCTCTTGTGTCTTCCACAACACCAGAAATGCATTGAATGAGTGGATCCCTTGCACCTACAGCTTAAATGACTAGATAGTGATAAAAGGATTGGCCAAAGGTCTACATAAGCTTCCCAAGAGCAAGAGAGGTAACATCTTGCATGAGTGGAAGGGGCGCATCTTGAAGTTCAAGTTTGGGAAGAAAGGATGGCTCGCAAAAGTGCAACATGTTTACATGGGAAAAGATATGCGGCTTCCTCCATCATTCAGTCAATCTAGGATACCATCACATTGTGAGCCTTTCTATCTATGTACCTTTTTCACCTGTAAGTGTAATGAGTCCATTTGGAAATTTTGTGTTTGGTTTCTAAGAGCTCTTATTCATGGTGGCATATGTTTTCCCTTCGGACCTCAAGGAGTGGGAACCAATTGAATCATTCATAGGCAAGTTCACTGCGATTCATGTGGATTTAGGTAAGCAAATGCATGCCGGGGAGAAGTTGGCCTCCTTGCGAATGAAGAATGTGTATTGGTATAATGCAACATACATCACTCCAACGACATCATCAAGCTATGGCCGACTGCAAACCATTGCACCACCACAACTTCAAGACATGGATTGCAGCAATGTGGACTCGAGGACATTGCAATCGTACAAGGACAAGATTGCAAAGGATGTGGGCATGGCCATGAAGTATTCATTTGGATCCAAATGGGCAAGGTTATCTTGGTTTATGCCTCTGCACATTTTTGCTTCTTTATTTTATAATATACATATGCATAGAACAAAAACTATGTGGTCCTACAAGCGTGTAGATGAAAATGCTCTTGAAGATTTACTTGGGATGAATTGGGGAACTAGGTCAGGTGACCAAAAGGGTGATGTGTTTCAATGTCACGCATGTAAAGACAATGTGGTTATTAGATACCATTTGTCATGCCAAATGTTGTATTTAGCTTTTCAATACATGCGCTAGAAGAAAACAAATGGCCGGTGGCTTCCCCTAGACTCTACAGATGAAGACAATACAGGGGTAAGTTTGTCTATTGATGTTGAAGAGGGAGATGTCAAGAATGTGAATGACACATCGCAATGGACTCTAAGGGATGTGCGAGAACACCTATTGGTCATGGAGGACGGCATGTCAGAGTCATTCTACTTTACCTTAAATGGTGGTAAGATCAGCCGCCGTGTGGAGAAGTGCATGCATAGTGCCAATTTCATTCCTCATGCAACTTTGAAGATTGCTAACAATGTGTTTGACTAGTGCAACATTTAATTTTTTATCTGTCAAATCCTAGTTATTGCTTCAAAAGATGATGGACAATTTAATGAAAATGTTATTTCTTTTAATGTTTTCTCCTTTCAATTCATGGTGGTAAATGTTTTTCAAAAAATTTGGGGATTTTATGATTAATTTTAATTTTTAGGGTTTTGATATATATTAAGGAGTAAGAGCCCTTTTACATCACATTCTCACTTTCACATTTAGAGAGCCATAGAAAGTCCCGTCCTTAGAAGTTACTCCCTCCATCAACTGCTATTTGCCATGGATTCAGCTAGAACTGCGTTCCATGACTTCATCTCACGAACTGCATTTGTAGATCTTGGGGAAGAGCTATTTTTAGTGTTTGATAGGACTTTAGATATCCTAGGCACATATATGCGAGCCAAGGATGACTTCTTAGATCTCATCCTTTACATGCAAGATAATTTCTCAAATTTTGCCTATACACTTGACCACACTTCAAAGAGATGGGTTCCCATAGATTACATAAAGTATTTGTTTGTAGAGGAACCCAAGTTTGTAAAGCGCTTGGCCAGCTTTTGTGACAACCTTACAGACGAAGTGTTTAGGATAGTCAAAGTTCAAGACATCCTAGATGCAGGGATCACAGGAAATACAGGCACCAAATTCCTTTCATGGAAGATGACATTCATCTTCCTTCTCCAAGAAGGAAATTTAGAGGAAGAAGCAAAGTGTCCGACACGTTGCCAGGACCCCAGAAAGCCCAAAACCCACCACGGTACGAATTTGGGCACTCTGGAAAGTCCAGAATGCCCAAATTCGTGCACTTTCTAGAATGCCCAAATTCACACCATGGCGGGTTTTGGGCTTTCTGGGGTCCTGGCGACGTGCCGGACACTTTTCCCTTCTACACGACGGTGAAATTCCTTCAGGATTTGACAAAATTCAAAACTTAACTTAAAATGATCATTTACTTGCAAGCATTGAAATGGAAAATATACAACAATGCGATAGTGTAGAGAATGTCAATACATTTTATTTAAAATAATCAGCCCTTGGGCCTTAGATACAAGATAGTGCCTTCAAGGGCAGGGGGTGGTGGTCTAAGTCCTAAGAGTGGGCTACAAGAGAATCTAAGGCTTCAAACTTGGGTCACTCTATAGCCGCTTCGCTAGAGAAATGTCCTTGTCCATGATCGTGACACGCTTTGCATGGATGGCACACAAGTTGGCGTCCTCGAACAGAGCGGTGGTCACTTGCTCTGTAGCCTCTTGGAGCACCCCCATAGCTGCTGTACTAAAGCGCACGTCATCCTTGTATGCCTGTGTGATCTCCCATACCACACGTTGGAAGGGAGCACGTGGGATCAAGTTGTCGGTGGTCTTCTGCATTTACCTGATCTCCCTCAGGGCCCGCGCTCTTGGTTTTGCTTGGTACGGCTTCCTGACTCTTGGTGGGGGCCTTACAGGTACCCGAACACCTTCCCACGGCCTCTTGTCTACCTTGAACTTCTTCCGCTGCTGCTGTCTGCGTTGGTCCTCCTCCGAGTCTTGCTCTCGCTAATGTTTGGAGCTTTGGCCTTTTTTGGAGTCTACTTTACCCTCCACATGGGCACAGGGGTCATCTCTGCCATGGGCTGTATCTCTGGGAGAGGGAAGATGGTGCTCTGCCTGGCAATTGGTTGACCAACCCTCTCTATATCCAGGAGGTTATCGAACACATTTTGTTCGATCCGGAGAGGGATCTCATGGGGAGGGGAAGGCCGAGGGGAAGGTTGAGGGGAACGTTGAGGGGAGGGCTGATGGTCAGGCTGAGCCTGAGGTTGAGGGGAAGGCTGAGGGTCATGCTGAGGTTGAGGCTGAGGGGAAGGCTGACGAGAAGGCTGAGGGGAAGGCTCATGCTCTCGGGGTTGGGGAGTGGGCTCACAGGACTTGGGAGGAGAAGAAGGCTCAAGAGACTGGGGAGTGGGCTCACGGGACTTGGGGGAGGGCCCATTGATGTGCTCAAATGGGGTTTTTCGATCAATTTGAGTGGTTGAATGACTATGTTTGGACATTGGATGTGAAAGTTATGTCACTTTTAAAAGTGCTGTCCAAGGTAGTTTTGCCAATGAAACTACCTTGGAAGACCTACTTCAAAGGGGTTTCGCTAGCGAAACTACTTTGATGGTTTGCTTCAATCAGTTTTCTTTGGAAAAACCCTTTCATGAAGATAGGTTGAGAGAGGTTTTTCAACATCACCTCCTATTAGGTAAAAGTTGTAAGAAGGATCATAACGGAATTTTCATAAAGAAGTCTACTCTACATGTGGGTTTCTTCAAAAGCCATCCCATTATGTTCTCACCATTCCCAAAGATTCATGTAAATATTCGTGCATAAATAGGCATTAATATAATACTTTGCATATTTCTAAGTGATACTATGTTTTCTTTCGATACATTTTTGCCATATTTTTGCATAGTTGGAAGCTTTTTTTTTCCTTTGCTCAGATGCTCGGAGGATTTTGCTCAAAAAATGCTCGTCCCCGATTTCCCTCCCCATCCTTCCTTTCAAATAAAGCATGACTCTCTTCCCTTGATGTCTCCATCTCTACATTCCACCTCCCATCATGTACATGCTCCTCTTCCCCCTCTCCCTTTCCCCTTGTGGCATAGTCCCTCTCTTCATTCCCACCCCTCTTAATCCTTTTTCCCCACCTATATTAATGCTTCTTTCCTCACGTTCTCTTTTCCTCTATGGCCCTCGAGCATCGCCATGCCTCACGTCTAACATCATGCATTGAATTCTTTTCTAGCTAATAGAATGGGTGTGAATGCTGGGATCGAAATCTCCATGGCTAGTGGCGTAAAATTCGTTACTCCTATGGCTGGGTGTAGTTCTGCAGCACCTTCATGTGCAGTTCTCTGCTTCTGCGCCTCCAATCTGCATGTCTTTTGCTTGCAGTTCTCCGTCTCTGTGGCTGTAGAACTTCTCAGTTTTTGTGCCTTCAGCCTATGGTTCCTACGCATCTTCTGGGTTCCTGCGTGTCTTCTGTGTAGCGCCATGCATCTTTTGGTCGACCGTGCTTGCAAAGCCGCTTTTGCGCATCTTCTGTGCGACGCCACGCAAAAGTGCTCCTAAGCATCTGGGTTCTTGCGCCTTTAGCCTGTGGTTCGTGCGCATCTTTTGGGTTCCTGCACCTTCAGCCTGCGGTTTCTTGTGCATCTTTTGGGTTCCTGTGCGACTTCTGTGCGATGCCACACGTCTTCTGGTCGACCGCGCCTGCAAAACCGCTTTTGCGTATCTTCTGTGTAGCGCCATGCAAAACTGCTCATGCGCATCTGCAATAGACCTCGTGCCCCCCCTATCTTCTTCTTCTCCTTCTCTTCTCCTCTCCTCTCCTCTCCTCTCCTCTCTTTTTATTAACGACTGGGAATTGAACACAAGACCTCCCCATTCACAAAAGGAAGACTTACCAATGGGCTAGCAAATAGGAAGTGATGAAAGTGTAATGATATTGCTTATATGGTGAAATCTTATGAGCTATAACTCTCTAACTGTAGGGAGTTTCCTCTTATTGTAAAAAGCAAAAGTACTTCATTTCATGTGCTCTATTCATATCTCATACTAGATCACAGATTCTGAACTTTTTCAAGTTCACTCCTTGGACGCACGCCACATGAGGAGGGTGGATATTTATGTCACTTCTCGACGAGTTCAAGGATTTGGTGCTTGGTCCTCCGCTCATTACGGCCACCAATTGGTGAGATCTCTTTCTTGATCTTCATGTCGATCTTCAACAACTGATTGTACAATGCATGGTTCAAGGAGACAACAGGTGGGATGATACACTGTGGATGATTTAAGGTGAAGAAGTAGTGATACACTGAGAGGACTTTGATTTCAATTCTACTCATTGTGCGGTGATCAAGCTACTTGCTGCATCAGAGGTAATTAAAAGGGTGACATTCTTCGACGGGTGGGATGTTCCCCAAGCTTGGGGGGAGATTTGGCGCATCTGCTTATTAATTCCTATGGATAAGCTCGTCTTGAATGATTTCTTCTCGATCTCACTACAAAGGGTTCTAGAGCTGGTCGGCTATGGTTGGTAATGTTTCGACCAAGGAATCCCTTTGTCCTAATCAACCCTTTGTGCCTCATTTTGAGACTCTTCCACACACACCATGCATGTGGGAGGATGCATTTATTGGGAGAGACCCTCTCTCTTGGCTATAAAAGGAGGGGGCTATTCCTTGATGTAACATGCTCATTCTTGTAAAGCCACCTAGCTAGTACTTTGATTTCCCCCCCCATCCTTCCTTTCAAATAAAGCACGACTCTCTTCCCTTGATGTCTCCATCTCTACATTCCACCTCCCATCATGTACATGTTTATCTTCCCCCTCTCCCTTCCTCCTTGTGGCATAGTCCCTCTCTTCATTCCCACCTCTCTTAATCCTTTTTCCCCACCTATATTAATGCTTCTTCCCTCACGTTCCCTTTCCTCTATGGCCCTCGAGTGTCGCCATGCCTCACGTCTAACATCATGCCTCGAATTATTTTCTAGTTAATACTAGTAGTATGAAAAATACTACAAAAACCAATTGTACCATTTGACTTGACCTACAAAATGTTGCAACTTCTTAATATTCTGAGGAACCTTGACAATTTGCATAGCTTTACCTTTCAAGGATCAATGGCCATTCTTTCTTTTGAAATGGTATTCCCTAATAACACCCCTTGTTTCACTACAAATTCACACTTTTCTAGATTCAAACTTAGCCAGGCTGATAAGGAATTAGCAAAACACACTTGTAAATGATCCAAATGATCACTCTTTTTTCCAAACACATTTAAATCATCTAAGAATATCTACATGAAACTAGTGAGTATGCTGCAAATACCTTCTGAATCCATGACTAAAAAGTAGACATTGGAATCTTTAATCCAAAGGTCATCACATTATTGGAAAAGATTCCCCATTCTATTATGAAAACAATTATCTTTATCTTCTTTGGCCATCTATATTTGGTTGTAGCCCATTGAAATTGTCTGTGTAGGCTCCAATGGTGACTCACATGCCATGGAGATCTTGAAGGAATGCCAATTGATTACTCCACCAAGCTACTCTAGGTTGAGAGTAGTGGCATGCAAACGGCGTCCACTAGTTTCACTCTAGTGACTCCCAACTTGTTGCGATCATGAATACATACAGAGAAGAAAAGGGAGAGGGGAGGGGAGTGGAGAAGGGAGAGCAGGAGGAGAAGAAGAAGAAGGGAAGAGGATCAGAGAACATGGCATCCACAAAAGGCTCTATGAAGGAACAAGAGACAACTCCAAAGAGTAGGAGGAGAGCTTGTATTCCAATGTATGCAACCAACACGTGAAGACTAAAGTCAACCATTTGTCCTTTTATTAATGCCACATTTTGAAGGGAGATCCAACCCTAATCTCTTTATACCACTCTCTTTCGTCATTCTTTACAACCACTTGGGCCCATTCGACCCCAAGGGAATGATCACTGGCTACTTCTCATGCTCTTTCCTACATTTTTGCTCACTTTTAACTGACGCGATGCCCCCCTTCTTGTTCACAATGGATTATGTCCGGTGCATGATGTCAGACTTGAGGGTGTTGTTCATAATTCTGCCAAAGGCATTCCCTAGTTGTTAATCAAGTGGGGAAGGACTAATGTCCTTTATATGTGGAACGTGGTAAATAAAGATGGCGAATGGGATGACAATCAAAATACTACTTTGTATGAATTAGCTATTCATCATCCCTCTTGTTGGATCCACTATTTTAAGTAAATTAAATTTTGAATCTAGAAAAGCCACACTATAAAAGAGATGGAATAAAAACTAGTCCTTTACTCCCAATATAAAGATTGAACTTTGTTGGACAAAGGATAAACCAATAGATATATGACTAAGTGTTATTACAAAGAAGGAGATGCAATAAATACTAATCATTTAACCCCAAGATAAATATTTGGCTTTGTTGGAAAAGAGATTGAGGCCAATTGTCATGAAAATAGTGTTGGTAAGGATATGGTTCCATTTCTAAGATTGGACAAAGATTGGGCATAATCAATAATATACATGGTTGATAGTAGCGGAGTGAGAGAGGGAGAGAGAGAGGAGGGTTGTTTACACCATTCTCAACACCCCCTCTTAAATTGCACTGCATAAGAAGAGGGTTCTTTACAAAGAACAAAATTTGGATTTTTTGAATGTTGAATGATGGCAATAGAAATAAAGATTAGTAAAAATGCACAAGAGTGCAGCTGTAGTAGTTTTGCTGATATGCCATAAGAGGAGTTGTAGAGGTAGGCTCGGGTCTCTTTTCATCTTTTGTCACAATGTCCCACAAGCTCTTCAGCTGAAAAACGTTCAACATTTCAAACTTCTGATTGCCATATTTGTTATCATTGAGCTTGCTACTCTAATCAAGAAATATGACATCATCATGTGATTTCTCCATGGTGGACCAAGAATCAAATTTTGTATACAAATAGAAACTAGCAAGTGTGGGTGATAGCCAAGGGCTTTACAAAGATTTAAAGAAGTAGTGCAGTATCCAATGCCAAATAATCAACGAGTGACTTTACAAGGTGGTAGGTGAGTGCAAATATGTACAACCATCCAAAATCAGTAACCTAAACTGCCAAGTGACTCAACGTGAGTGAATCTACCCTCTATCAAAGAATGGAATAGGTATCGATATGTGTGAGATGTGAATACTGATGATAGGTTCCACAAGGACTAGGGAACAAATCAAATTTTTGGGCATGGCTTTGGGTCAACATTTTCTTGGGTGTAACCAATCGCAGAACTATTTTTTGAAACATTTTGGGGTCGCAATGTGATGCATTGGTGGGTGAGATTTTGAATTTTACGCGGCCCCGTGCTCTCGCTCGAAAGTTTTTCCAGCATCATGATTGCCACATTGGCATAATAATGAGACGCAATCTTATCATTGTCAACAGCGTAGAGCTCAACACATGGCACTATATGCATTTACTCATGAGCATAGAGATTGTTGCTTAACTGCATCACACAGCTTTTTCCTTGCCACTTGTCATTGCGGAGCTTCGCCATGTCATTGCGCAACACAAACTTTTGTTGTGCTCACCACCATGCTGGTTTGAGCAATGATGTTGGCATGGAGCGACTGCCACATTGGCCTAACTACAACACAAATTTTTTTCCTTGCCACCTATCATTGCATAGCTTCGCCATCTATCATTGTGCAACACAATATTTTTGTTGTGCTGACCACACCATGCTGGTTCGAGCAATGATGTTGGCATGAAGATACCACCACATTGGCATGAAGACCACTGTGGCATGTCAATCTCTAAAGGGGACCCCTCAAGGTCCATGTCTACAACCACTATGCTGGATGTTGGAGCTATTTTAGTTCTAAACTAAGGAAAATATAGTCTTATTTTGGAGATATTTTAGTTCCAAGCTAAGGAAAATGTAGACATTTGCAATTTATGATAGTTTCCTTGTAGCCACCACTTTGTTATTGGAGTTATTATAGTTCGAAACCAAGGAAAGTATAATCCTATTTTGAAGCTATTTTAGTCCTACTAGTCCTTGTGCAACAATTTCTGCTAGCTCTTGGAGCTATTTTAGTGCTATTTTCTAAGGAAAATGTAGTCCTATTTTAGATCTATTTTAGTCCTTTTACAAACAACTGCTTGTGCAGCAATCACACCGGTTGCACTGGTTGCAGTAAATCCTAAATGAGGGAATTTGTGAACCATTTTCACTACAGTAACAACAAAATTTTCAATAATTTCTTGTGCAACGATCATCTATGGTTGTAGTTAAATGTAAACGAGGGCATAAATATTCCATTTGTGCTTCTCTAGAGCCACTTTCACTACCGAAGCAACATCAACAATAGTTTTGGCAATAATGGTACTACATTGAAATTGAAACAAAAGAAATTACATCCAATAGTTTTTGCGATAATAGTGTTACATTGAAATTTAAATAAAATAAATAACATCCAAAGCAAACATTTAACAAAATAGATAACATCCAAAGATGCTAGCACTTTGTCTTTGTGATACTTCTTTAAACAATTTTAGCATTTGTCAACATGACCACTATGGCAGGATTTGGTGTCACTTTTTGCCCTTGTTAGCAATTTCTTACACTTATGATTTGGTGCCTCATATGTAGGGCACAATACGAGCACCTCATAGTGCTATCATCTTATAATTTTGACCTAGAACTCCTCGTATGCATGAGACAATACGAGCACCTCATAATTGAGCATAAGCTTCTTCATAGAAACTTATTTCAAGGCACTAAGAGAGAGAACTCAAGTTGGTGGTGAGCTCAATCAAGCACAACATTCGAGAATGGACATGGAACTCAATCTAGTAGTGAGCTCCAACATGATGATGCATGCTCTTAGTGTGTTAGATTTGATCACTAAGTTGAGTTCTCCTTCTCCAGTGCCAAAGGTTGTGCTCAATTATGAGAGGCGCATCACCAAGTTGAGTTCTTTCCTAGTGCCTGATGGAACAATGATGATGGAAATTCATAGGCTGAGAACAGGATCAAATGCGACGGGCCTCAAATCCATTCTGCAATCTCCCCCTTAAGACATGTTTCTCTTCGCTCCCCATCCTACAACTCCCTTGGTCATGGCTATGGCTGGTGGAGTGTTAACAGCAAGATGGAGAGGCAAGGCAAACAATGGATCCCATGACTTGGGCAACATTATGAAGGGGCATTGAGGTTGCAGCAGGAGATTCATCACAAGGGTGGAAGGGGGCTTGGAAAGCGTGGAAGGGGTAGGTGAATTGTTTCTCTTCCCTTAAGGCATTTTTCCCTTTGTCTCTTATGTTAGTTTGTATGACTCTGGGTGCCTATCATTGCTAAGAGCACACAATCCACCCACTAGATTTTGGTGGTAGCCTAGCCTAGCTTAAGCGGTCATATACATCATCGTCTCGCCATGACGTGCATGGTAGAGTTTCTTGGCCATCGGAGCCACGATCATAATAATTCAATGATATGATGGGAGAGGAGTGGTAGCACATGCACCTAGCTTGCTGGTAGCCCAGTCTAGTATAGACAGTCATATACATCATCGTCTAGCCAATGACATGTGATTATATGGTTTCCATGGGAGAATTTCTGGGTCATCAGAGCCAAGATCATAATAAATCAATGGGATGAGGGGGGAGGAGCAGTGGCACATGCACCCAACTTGCTGTGGTGAGCTGAGCCTAGTGTAGGCGGTCATATACATCTTCATCTAGCCATGACATGTGATTAGATGGTTTCCATGGGAGAATTTGTCGGTCATCGGAAGATTCTAATAGTATGATATTTTCTTACAGTCTACTATCTTCAGCTTAATGCTAATCTGAGCATGAAAATTAGATGGTCCCTCATGAAAAGTCATTGTTAAATTACAGTTTGATTTCGACTGAATGCTAATCTAGGCCTATGAACTAGATAGCCCCTCATGCAAAGTCATTGTTATTACAATCAACTGAAGAAAGGCAAGATCAAAATAGGACAACAGATTAGCATTTATTTGGTTCATCAGACTATAATAACAAAAGTTATCGGTCATAATAAGGAGAACTATTGTTATTACATTTTGATGAATTGTCTGAATTCTAATCTAAGCTTCTGAGCTAGATGGTCCCCCCATGCAAAGTCATTGTTATTACGTAGTCTCCGGCTCAATGCTTATCTAAGCCTGTGAATTAGATGGTCCCTCATGTACAATCATTGTTATTACAGTCTGATTCTGACTAAATTCTAATTTGAACCTATGAATTAGACGGTCCCTCATGCACACTCACTCTCACTAAAACAAGCACGGGGGTTGTTTGGGATAGGTATACTGTTTGGGATTTACATTTTTACTTGTTTGGGACTTATTGATTGGGATTTACTAAAACAAGTGCAGCGGTTGTTTGGGATTTACTAAAGGTTATATTTTGTTGGGGTTGCAGTTAATCCTAAACCAATGCAAATGCATTTCCTTGCCAATGCCTACCTCCTCTAGCCGTAACTATCATACAACTAACCTGTCATATTTACCAATGTAATGTGTGGGGAATCTATCGGTACACGGGTCTTCAAAGATGGCAAATATCTCACTAGATTACATCATTGAGCATGTCAAGACGGCTTGATTTGATATATTAGAATATGTGAACAATTATAGCTTGGATAGTAGGAGAGCAAATTGGTTAAAAAACGTGATAGGTCTCGAGTGAAGAAACAACCGAGGAACAGAGATGGACATCCACAACAGCAATGACATTTTTTCTATCGCTTTTCTTGAGCTTGATGAAGCCATTTTGCAAGGGGTCCCTTGGCAACCCAATATTGTCGTAGATGAGATTTATCACTTGGAGAAGGAACATAGAGTTTCCAAGAGTGTCATTCACAAGATGGTCATATTGTAGGAGGAACTGTGGGAAGGCCTTCAATACTATAAGAGTCCACAGTTTGCAAAGTATGCTGCTAAAGAATGCCAAGTGCAAAGTGTCAAGCCCTTGTCCTAGAATCCTTGCATAAATATAAAGTCCTTCAAAGATCTCGGACTTGGTTGATCTCTTGGAATCTTGAATATATATTACCCGGGACTTTTTTAGGGGCTGGAATCCTTGCGTAAATATAAAGTCCTTCAAAGATCTCGAACTTGGTCTCTTGGAATCTTGGATATATATTATCGGGGAATTTTTAAGGGGCCGACTACCCCTCTAAATATATAGTCAACTTTTCAATAGAACTTGAGTTAAGCATTTAATACAATCATATATAATAAGGTACTAGCAAAACAAAACAAATTCAACCACTGCATTGGTTTAGGATAGTCACAATTTCAACCACCGGCCTAGTTGAGGACACAGTCACAATTTCAACCACCAGGATGGTTTAGGACAGTCACTTTCAACTATCGGGCTGGTTTATTACCTGACGGTCACAATTAGACAATAACAAGTATATTTCTTTTCATTTATGAATTTCACAATTAGAAAATAACAACATATTGCTTTTCATTTCTATACCAATATATTGCTTTTCATTTCTTTATTTCTATTTAACCACAATTTGAATCAGATACTATTGCTCTACTATTGTTTGACTTGAAATAGCATTGGGCTAGCTCAAGACAATCACAGTCACATTAAAAGTCCAAGCCATTCTGGTCTAAAAATTAAGTGGTATATGAACTAAATAGTAATTTCAACCATTGAGCTAGTCAACAACTAATGTCTGTTCAACCACACTAGTGTTTGGGCTAAACCAGCCACGATTGCATGACATTCCAACCATCGAGCTGGTTTAGTAAAATAACAATATATTGTTGTTCTGTTGCAAGATATATTGCTGCTACTTTCTCTTCAACCACACTGGTTCAAGACAATAATATAACTAGTGTTTGGGCTGACCCAACCATGATTGCATGATGTTCCAACCACTGGGCTAGTTTAGGACAATCGCATTAAGTCCAAGCCAACCGGGTTCTGGTGTTTGAGCTGAATCAGCCATGATTGCATGATATTTAAACTACTAGACTAGTTTAGGAAAATCACATTAAGTCAACCTAGTAAAGTATCCCAAAGCTCAATCACAAACAACCACCAGGCTAGTTTAGGCAACCACTGACCTATGTTGTATCAAGAAATGAAACAAGTAAACTATCCCAAAGCTCAACCACAAACAACCACTGGGATGGTTTAGGAAACCACTAACCTGCGTTGCATCAAGTGATGTGCTCATCAAACATCTGCATCCCATTTGCTTTCTACATATGTCATTATTTGCAGAAATTCTCGTATTTTCATGCCAAAATGTCACCACTATTGTAATTACTTCTACACTTAGGTTGTGTCTCCTTTTCTTGCGTTCTATTGGAGCCCATAGACTTTTCGGATCGGGATGATCAGGCATTGCTTTCACTCTGTGTGCATCTCTCGAGGTGTTGGTAGGGTTTTCACTCTATGAACTTTAGGGTGCATGCCAAAACTTGTGAAAACTCGAGACCTAGTATTTACCTGAATGGCCTGATGTTGCTTCCTTGAATGCTACCACCAATCGTGACATCATAGCTCATGTTCTTTGCTCTCATGGAAATGATTGAATGCGTGCATCTGCAGAGCTACTTCTTGTTGTTTATGGAAGGAGTCTTCTATTCCTTGTGCCCTGACCAAGCTTTTTAACTTTTCTATCTCGCAGCCTCTGTCTGCTTCTCTTGCAAGCCATGGTAAGTTGCATGTTTCCATGGCAATGATCGGTAAAAGATGAAAATCCCAAACCAAAATAGAGAGAAGCTAGCTTGTGAGGCAAGCAAAGAATAGAAGACAACTTACCCGAAATACAACAATGCCAAACCAAAGATGGCACAAGGTCACGCCGAGGTGCATGTGGGTTACAAGGCTGGGGCAGGTTGCAAGTACTTAATCTTCTAAGATTTGACAGGGTGAGAGACGTGAGAGTTTGAAATTTGCAGGAGTAGCAAAATTTTCAGCCCTTGGTGTTCCCCCCTTCAGCGATACACGTTAGCAGAATTGGATATCCCAAACAAGAGCAATGTGGCCTCAAATGCTTGAAAACACAAATAGGCCAAAGGGCATGATTTTGATGATGCAAAAAGGATTCTAGTATTTCTTGGAAATGTACAACAGTAGATGCAAAGGGTAACACTAGCAATTCCATCTATGCTAGAAATCAAATTAGCTCAAGATGATGTAGCATTGGCTCAGGTCAACTCTTCTTTTTCCACATAGTCATAGTTTCACGTGCAGCAAAAGGGAAAATTACGATAGATGGGTGAGTTGTTGGATGAGTTGAATATTCAAAGAAATAGGGACAGGCATGAGAAATTTAAGAATCATATCCATAACAAGGTGACAAGGCTGCATTCCAAAATCTAGTCCTTAAATCAAAATGGTTATAGGAGAGGGAGTATCTAATCAAGGTGATAGAGGATGTTAAAAAATAATCTTAGAAGAAAATTAAGGAGGCCCAATCTTTTGTGGTTTCCCTACAGAACCAAAATAAGGTGATTAAAGAGAAAATCCAGAAGCTACAAGGCCTATTTATTGCTAGTAGGAGCACTATGTAGAGGACATATAGAGGTGGGTGAATGATACCAAGGGTGCCCTATCTCGACAATTGGATTAGATAATAGAAGAGAATGTAGAGCTCAAAACTCAGAATGTATTGCTCTTGGAAAGAGTGAATGCATTGGAAGTAGTGGAAACCAAAATCAAGACTATGGTGGATGATGACATCATAGAAGTAGATGGTAAATTTGTGAGTGTCTAGGAATTACATGATATATAGAGACAATTGAATACATATAGGAAAGAGATGTGGAAATAGGTCAAGGGGAAAATAATTGGGACATTGATCCATCCCTTTGTAGATCACTTAAGAAATGAGGGATCAGTTAGAATAACCATGTTTCAAGAAAAGCTTGAGGCCTCACTAGAAGAATTATTTGAGGTGAAAATGGGTTTAAAAAAATTGTGTTTTTCCTCAATATAAGAATTAGGTGAGCCCATCTACATTGAGAATGAGCAAAAGGCCTCAAGGGTACTAGTCATTAGTCAAACAATAACACGATATTGTTGTTTCTTTTTGTTGCAAAATATATTATTGTTCCAACCATCGAGTTGGTTTAGGATAATCACATTAAGTCCAAGCCATCCCAAGTTAGAAATTAAACAATGAGACAGCTATACCAAAGCTCAACCTAGAAAACCACCTAGCTGGTGACATATATTGTTGTGTAGGACAATCACATAGCTGGTGTTTGACCTAATTCAAAATAGTGATATATTGCATGATGTTCCAACCTATACTAGGATGGTTTAAGACAATGACATTAATTCCAAGCCAGTACAATTTAGAAATTAAACAATTAAACTATACCAAAACTCATTCATAGACAAACACTGGGCTGGTGAAATATGTTGCTATTTAACCACGATGGTTTAGGACAATCACATAATTGGTGTTTGACCTAAACCCAGCACATTCCACCACTAGGCTGGTTTAGGACAATCACATTAAGTCTAAGCAAGCCTAAAATAAACAATTAAACTATTCCAAAACTTATTCATAAACAACCACTGAACTGGTTTAGGCAATCTCTCACCTGCATTGTGTCAAGCATGTGTTTGATGTGCTCATCCCATTGCTTGTGTCCCATCCGATTTCTATAGATGTCCTTATTATTTGGAGAAACTCTCCTATTCTCATGCCATAATGTTGTCACTTGAACAATAACTTTTGCACTTAAGCTATCTCTCCTTTTCTTGCATTTTCATGAATCCCAAAGACTTCTTGGATCAGGATGAGATCCCTGCATTGCTTTTTCTCTATGTCCAACTGCCGTTGAAGCCATGTTGGTCCTTTTGATTGAAAACATCTTTGACATTGTGCGCCCAAGCCGTTTCTCCTTTGTTGTAGAGGATACCAACATAGCCAATGTCACCCTCTTTGAAGCTAAGCTGTGCACCTCTTTCACTTACTGTAGGCCATTTCTCAAGTTAGAGAGCATCATCTCTTAGATGTGCATCTCTTGAGGTGTTGGGAGGGTTGTCACTCTATGAATCATTAGGGTGCATGCTAAAGTTTGTGAAGACTCGAGACTGATATTCACCTGAATGGCTTGATGTTGCTGCCTCAAATGCTGCCACCTAATGTGAGACCATAGTTCGTGATGGTCACCTGATACCAATGATTGAATGCATGAATCTACAATCATTTCCTCCTACTGGTCTTCAAGGAGTCTTCTTTTATCTTGTTATTTCTCCCTCCGCAAGCATTGCAAAAGTGTTAGTCATTGCCATTTTGATAACATGATAACATGCCATTTCTTTCCTTAACCCGCAATCTGTTCCTCGTTCCTTGACCAAGATTTTTATCTTTTCTCACAACCTCTATGTGGTTCTCTTGGAATACATGACAAGCTGCATCATGCCATTGATGATGTGGAGACTATAAATGAAGTGCCACCAGAATAGAGACCAGCTAGCTTGTGAGGCAAGAAAAGAATAGAAGATGTAACTTAGTTGAGTAAAGAAGATAATGCCAAGCCAAAAGAATGAGCTCACATTGAGTTGACTCTACATGGAATAGGATGCATGGCGTCAAGAGGAGAATGTACTTTGTAGGGTGGCAGGATGAGGATGCACTTTAATATTCAAAGGTTAGTAGGACAGGAGGTGAAAAAATTTGAAAGTGCAGGGGAGCAGAATTTTTGGACGTCATGATTTCCCCCCTGTTGAGAGTTGTGGTGCCATGAGCACATGTAGAGCAAAGGTATGAGTAAAGGGTAAGCTGCCACATGGCATGGAGGAGATATCCCACATGTGAGCAAGCAAATGGATGTAAGCACCCTCACCTATAAAAGGGAGGTTCATTTGAAGTAATATCAATCAAGCACTTTGCACTATTGTTATGGATACATTTGACCAATGAAAAAGGCATAAATATGTGTATGTGTTTGTATGTGTGGCAATAGTATAATAAAATATGGTGTGCATAGGGCCCAGGGTTGAGGTGGCAGGGCATGACCATGTGCCACCCTTCCATGTAAGAGGACCCATAAGGTGTGATCCATGGTAGTAATATTATAAAATGTAAGTTGGCATGGCTCCTCCATGTGCACCCCTCCACTAGGCTGCATTTAGTGAGATATGGCTCAAAGTCCATGGGAGAAGTAATATAAAATAGGTGGAGATGGATATTATATTGGGTTATTCCCTCCATATAGGATAGGCCCATGTGGGGGAGGTATAGATAGTCCAAGGATGCAAGTTAAATAATGGGAAACGTAGGATGAGGTGGCAAGATTCCTTGTGCCAACCCTCCACTTGTCCTCCTAGATGTTTGAACGTATTATAAAATTGGAAAGAGACCAAGGGAGTATCATAGACTTGGGACATGGGAGT
Organism: Dipteris shenzhenensis; assembly: GCF_047967505.1. Classification (NCBI taxonomy): domain Eukaryota; kingdom Viridiplantae; phylum Streptophyta; class Polypodiopsida; order Gleicheniales; family Dipteridaceae; genus Dipteris; species Dipteris shenzhenensis. The sequence goes on along the minus strand of NC_141617.1, from coordinate 19,046,900 downwards.
TGATATATGTTGAAAAATGTGGCCAAGAGTTATCGCACACAATTGAGAGTGCGTAACCACCTAGCCCACATGGGAGACTCTTCCACACACACCATGCATGTGGGAGGATGCATTTATTGGGAGAGACTCTCTCTCTTGGCTATAAAAGGAGGGGGCTATTCCTTGATGAGACACGCTCATTCTTGTAAAGCCACCTAGCTAGTACTTTGATTTTTCCCTTCCCTTCCTTTCAAAATAAAGCATGGTCCTCTTCCCTTGATGTCTCCATCTTTACATTCCTCCTCCCATCATGTAGATGCTTCTCTCGCCCCTTTTCCCCCTGTGTTATAGTCTCCCTCTTCATTCCCTCCCCTTCTAATTCCTTTTCCCCTCCCATGATAACGTTTCGCCCTCACGTTCTCCTTTCCTCTATGGCCCTCAAGCGTCGCCACGCTTAGCCTCTAGCCTCTGGTCCTAATTTCTTTTCCGGCTAATAGAAATGGTGTGGCTGCTGGAATTGAAATCTCCACGGCTAGTGGTATAAAATCTGTTACTCTGACTGGGTGCGGCAGTGCGGCCTCTTTCATGCATAGTTCTCTTCTTTTGTGCCTCCAAACTGCGTGCCTTCCCTGTCTCTACGGTTGCAAAACCGCCCTACTTCTGCGCTTCCAGTCAACCCACTTTCTGCTTGCGGTTCCCACGTTATTCTGGCTGGCGAATCTTCTGCTCATACCGATTGCAGCTGCAAAACTGCAACATCTGTGCTCCCGTGTGTGCATTCATGCATCCACACTGTACACCCATGCGCTTTGCAGACAGATCGCGACATTTTTCTGGGCTCCTGCTTCTTTTGGTCGTGGACTGTTTTTTCGGGTTTCTGCAAAACTGTAACAGATCCCGCACCCCCCTCTCTTCTCTTCTCTTCTCTCTTTCTCTTTCTCCTTCTCCTCTCCTCTCTTTTTATTAAAGAGTGGGATTTGAACCCAAGACCTCCCCCTTCACAAAAGGGAGACTTACCCTTGAGCCAGCAGATAAGAACTGATGAAAATGTAATGATTCTTTCTTATATATTGAAATCTCGAAAACTGTAACTCTTTAACCGTAGGGAGTTTTCACATGCTGTAAAAAGCAAAAGTACTTCACTTCACGTGCTCTACTCATATCTCCTACTAGATTGCAGATTCTAAACTTTTTTAAGTTCACTTCATGGACGCACGCCACATGAGGAGGGTGGATATTTATGTCCCTTCTTGATGAGTTTAAGGATTTGGTGCCTGGTCCTCCGCTCATTACGGCTACCAATTGGTGAGATCTCTTTCTTTATCTTCATGTCGACCTTCAACGGCTGATTGTCCAGTGCATTGTTCAAGGAGACAACGGGTGGGATGATACACCGTGGTTGATTCAAGGGGAAGAACTATTGATACGCTTGGAGAACTTTGATTTTAATTCTACTCATTGTGCGGTGATCGAGCTACTTGCTGCTTCTTCGGAGGTAATTAAAAGAGTTTACTTCATCGAAGGGTGGGATGCTCCCCAAGCTTGGGGGGAGATTTGGCGCATTTGCTTGTTAATTCCTGTGGATAAGCTCGTCTTGAATGGTTTATTTTCAATCTCACTACAAAGGTTTCTGGCTGACCAAGGAATCCATTTGTGCCTAATCAACCCTTTGCACCTCATTTTGAGCTTCAAGTTGTAATTCTTTTTGGTCTAAAGATAAACTATCAACAAAGGATTGCTAGTTTATTTGGTCCTGAACATTTGGCTCAAGTATTGAATTCTCCCCACCCTCTCCTTCTACCTATCTTGGACTACCGAGAAACTTGGGATGTCCGAATTTTAGTCTTGGTGTGATGACATCTTGGATCCTTCAATTTGTTGGAGCTTACAAACCTTCGACCAAGGCTGCTAGTGTGGGTGTGAAGCTCACTTCACCGGGTGGTGAGGAGTATTGTTATAGCAAGTCTGCACCTACAAGTACATGCAACCAAGCTGAGTACTCAACACTCATTTTTGGGATACAAAAGGCACAAGAGCATCGCATCAAGCAACTTGAGGTGCAAGGAGATTCTCAACTAGTGTGTGAACAAGTTAGTGGAAGGTGGAAGGTGCGGAGAAAAGGCTTGGTTCCATGACATCAACAAGCATTGGAACTTTGCAACCAATTTGAAGAGGTAAAAATTCAGCATATCCCTCGAGCTCAAAACCTAGTTGCTGATTTCTTGGCAGATGAAGCTTGTACTTCAATCACGCATGATGCGAGTGGAAGCACCACCCCAACAAAGCTGCAAGCCACGAAGGAGGGTGGCCATTTGTAAGGAATGCAAAGGTTGTGGTCATCATGAAACTAAGTGTTGGGCATATTTGATACGAGTTTACCGACTTCGGAAGATCATTATGAAGGTCCTCAAGGACATTGCTCAAAAGAAGGATGCCAGACCGCACACCCCTTGAAGAAATAGCATGGCGATTACAAGAACTGGAAGAAGCTGAAGGTGATGTGCAAGCTCTCCAACTGTTGACATTTGTGATGGCATTCTTGTTTGCCTTGATGAACAACCTCATGCAGTGCCGTGTCTCTAACCCTCACTTGTAAAGATGGATGCAATGTCATGCCGACCAATAAGGATTGGTCCTTTCAAGATTGTCTATGAGCTATTCTATCTCGGGGGGGTCACTTAGTGTAATATGTCTATATCACGTGCGTTCAAGGGTTCTTTTCTAAATCCCTATGTAACCTATTTGTAGTATTTCCTAGTATCCCCTCTGTAAATTTTGGGAAATTTTATAAATCCCCTTCTGTAAGTATATTTATTTTCCTAGAGGAATTTTAAAAGTCCTTATGTGAGTCATACACTACTACTTTTGGAGTCCCTTTAGGTAGCATGAGATATTTAGACTGCAAGATCTCTACATCACCTGCATTATTTGAATCTACACAAAAAAAATTGAGGTACCAACTGCAATAATGGGCAATGCATAAGTTTAAGAGGGGTTTGTGTCTTGATGATGCCATAAGGCAAGAGAAACAAAGAATAAAGACATATGTGCAAAAATTAAGAGGAACAAATATCAAACAAGACAAATCATGTGTGCCATACACCAAGAGCAAAGAATTGTGCAAAGTCACTTGAAACACGTAAAGAGCTCAAGAAACAACCTTTATAAAAATACTACATGAAAGATTGGGAGCTTTTATAAATGCTTTATATCTTTCAATTTTTTACAAAACCATATGTATGGGTGTTTTAGCTAGGAGAAGGGATGATAGATTAGCCAATTTTACAAAGCATTCAATGACGATATATAATATTTATTTCTTGCCAAATACAAACATCTACTAAGTCATATCAAACCATGGTATTAAAACCATAGAGGCTACATTCATACAACATCTTGTTGTACCCGATGCCAAAATAGCATTTTCAAACTTGCTTAATGGCATTCATATAAACAAAAGTACCCAGGCGGTTGCAAATCATCCACTTCTGTGATTCAAGGTTCTGTAAAAAAATAATTTAAAAAATCCATGAAGACAAATCAAACTAAACTTAGCGCATAGTAATAATCGTAATAAAGCTTTTATCATATTAGAAAGATTACAAAGAAGACCCTACCAAGTGCGTTTAATGCCCCTTTACAAAGTCATTGAATACATTCCAATCATTCTCATCTAAAGTATACTTATTGCTATTACACTCATAGGTGAGGTTTGCCAATGCAATTACGCTCTCAATATTTATCATGTCAAGGTCTGTAAGGTCATATGTGAAGCATCTTGAACCTTTTGCCTTTTGATACCACCCAAGCTGGACTTCTACTCCAAAAGGTCTATCTGAAAGGTTGAACCCTCTTTTATATTCCACATACCCCCCACCAACCTTTCTCCTCATTTTTTGAACTCGTCCAAGGTACCATATAGCTTGTGCTTTCTTTTTTTGCAAAGATCTTGGATTGCATTTCCTTTTGCTTTTCCTTGTTTTGTGTTCTTCATGAAAGAATACGGCACAATCGGAACCTATTCCAAATAGGTTCTCATTTGATGTAGCAAGAGGTATATCTTCCTTAGAGTAGTATACTCCTTGGCGAACCCTTGTGAGTCTATCTTTAGAGAGTGGGATTTCCATTAAGTTGGCTTACCAATGTGGACTTGAAGAGAGTTTTACCATCAATGGTAACAACTGGGCTCACTGCTTCTTGTTCATCTAGGAGAGAATCCACCACATGTCTGATTTCACTTATGGAGGCATCATTGTCATTATCATCTATTTCTAACACATGATCTGCTTGACATTGGTCTTCTTCTTCAGAATTAGATTCTTGTGAATATGCATCTGCAAATCCATTTGACCAAGGTTCCATCCACCACTTCATATTCTCACCCTTTGGCTTCATATGCAAACTTTCACACCTTTCTTGAGCACTTTTTAGTCCCTTCTTCAATGCTTCGATGATTTTATCATCAGTTGACACACACTCATAGTCCCCTAGATTAGCTTCTCGCATGTTCTCTTTGAGATTCAATTCTCTCCAAACATGTTCTTGCTTCTTATGTGCCCTTGTAAATAGAGGACTATCCTCTTTGCATTCAAAGTGAGCAAGCCTATTCATACTACCTGCACTATGTAGCATATCCATCAAGTCATAAGCGCGTTCTTGTCCCACCATGCTTCCAATCTTACTGAAGAAGATTTCAACTGCATCTGAACCTATAAGATGTAAAGGACACCTTAGGCCTGGACAAAATTCTCTAAAGTACTTGATCAGTAGGACCACAAAATGGCATGAGAGTTGCACATCTAAGAAAGCTTCCTTAGTTATGAAGTTTCTATTCAACGTATAGTTGGCATGATGAAAAATCCAAGACCTCCAAATTTGAAAGAAAAAAGAGACTTCACAATATTGCACAACCTAGACATCATGGTTGGATTGATTTTGCGATTGCATCCTCGACAATTCTTCTCCTATGGTTGATAGTGAATGGGAGAGGACTTGTGAGAACGTTCCAAAACAAGATGGCCTCATTGTTGAATTTTATAAGGGATTTTGGCATGTCATTTAGGATGTTTTGGTTAGTATGCTTAATTTTATGTGTTACAATGGTGTTCTATTAGAAGGCATGACTAATGATTTGAGTTAGTAGACAGAGCTGTGATGCCCATCAAGGAGGCACCAAGGCTCCAACTGAGGCAACATTGAGCCTTGGAACAGTGGCTACCTCTCTAGCCAAGACCAGACGAGAGACCAGATCAAGTTCCCTCTCATTGCTCTATGCCAGGTTGGGGATGAGGCAAGGTGAGACAAAGGTCTCTTGTAGAGCAATGGGTGCTAGGGCCTAGCCAAAGGAATGAAACTTCATGACCGATGATGGCAAATAGATTCTGAACACAAGAGTCGCATTGTCATTGGTGTAGAGATGATAGAGGGAAGAGGATGGAGATGTAGGCATTTAGCAAATGTAGATTCCACCCCATAAGATCCATAGCTCATAATGGGTGGAATCAATGTCAAGAATTAAAAATCTTAACAAGGCAATAGCAGTTTGATGGTGAAAAGTACAGTGCACCAATGCATATTTTCCATAGTTTCCACGCACACCAAATATTTGTGCATATAACCATGGTGGCTGCCCCTTGGCCTCCTTTGCCCCACTCTCTCCCAGTCCTCCTAGCAATGCCTTGTGCCTCCCCTTGCCTCGTGGAAATAGTAGCCCTCTTGGCGAGCATTTGCTCTCTGGTGCACACCGACCTCTGCTCATCCATTGCTTCAACTTGCCTAGCCATGTGGTTGCCCTGCTATCCACCAAGATTCCTAGCTATGGTGAAAGGGAGGTGGCTCAACGGGTTTCCTTGTGCCCCCCTCAACCCTGTGTACATTAGGTTAGCTACTTCTTGTTAAATTATGCTAGGTTTCATTATTACTGTACATTGTGTTAATTGGAATAGCTTATGTTAGCTTCTGTTAAGCAGAAGTGCCAATACCTTAATGCCAATTTATGAAATTTAATGTGGATTGGTTTTATGCATGTGAATTTTCTACTTAGAAAATGAAAAATATAGGTGCTTGAATCACTCTCATATCATCTAGATTACAAGAGTTACAAATTCTCAACAAAACGCTCACAAAATGGTGCTTATTATGTTCGAGATACACTATGCAAAATAGTGCAAAACTACAATTAGGCCCATTAAACAGATTTCTATAACTTTGCAATCCGGAAACAAGATTTCTCTTCATGCCATGTTATGAATTGTAGTCATCTATATGTTCTATAAGTTGTACCATGAGATGCTCTTGGAAAGATATTAGTCACTAAAAAATGTAGCCTTAATGTCATACCAGACTCTTATACACTCCACCTATGTCAAGAAGATGTAGAATTCTTCACAATTGTTTAGACCAAAAGTAATGGAAAATAAGTTGCCCAAGAAGAATGCAACTCATAATAGATTGCAACAAAGAAAACAATCGAGTAGCCACATCTTCCAGTCTTCTATGTCCCTTCATCACAAAATCAACATATAATACCTCTCTAATACATGACAATAATATAAATTATATCTCAATTATATATGCACATAGCTTATTGCATCACTGCATGTATGACTATAATATAACTGCATTTAGGACCTATGCTCCAACGCCATGCTAACACCTATGTGTAACCACATCCATGACAACTCGGGGAGATTTTAGCATTGTCCTTCTAATAACTAATCCACCACTAGATGCCACAATCAACAAGACGCCATTTCTAGGCATTTTTAGGCATTGTGTAGCATATGCCGCAAACAACAAGATGACATTTCTAGGCATTGTGTAGCATAAATAATACCTCGAGAAAAGATATGGTCTAAGAAGCTAGAAAGGGTCTTCTTTAATCTTTGAAGATACCATATATAAGAGCCTTCTTTAGCTCTCAATGTAGCAGATACAAGGGCTTATGCTCTCCTAACCTAGAAATAGTTTTATTCTTTCATTTACTTTAAATTGATCATGTTTACCATATTCTAGTTCAAACTGTAACTGGTAGTGATGCTCATGGTACTTGCTAATCTACAACTCTAGGCACAAGTGCGTGAAGAACCCTCAAACATAATAGGATTCTCACTCAATGACAATTTTCCTTTTGCTTTGATCCCTTGTTGCTATATGGATACTATATTTTCCCAAGTGGGAGAATCCTTTTAAATAGGGCTATCTAAAAATAAATACCTTACTTCTTTACTCTCACAGGTTTTATCCGATGGATTTAATTATAGAAGTGTTTCTCCCCTATCTGTCCATTTTCAAATAATAGATCAATTGTTTGAGAGCCTGAAGGATCTTTACAAAGGCAGTGCTAAATAGACTAAGTAGAACTAAAGAAAATCAAGTATAAGAGGCATCAACTTCAAAAATACTCCTCCACCATTGATTCAATGCAATCCCTCTGTGGATAGAAAGAAAAAGAAAGAGAGTGACGAGATAAAAAAACTTCAAAAAATAAATTCAAAATTAATGGTGTTCATCAAGATTAGAGATCAATGTATGCAAGAAAGCATAGCATCCTAATCTTATCCTAATGAAAAGGCCAAAAAAGAGCAATAAAGAGAGAAAATTATAGCATCATAATCTCATCCTAATGCAAAGGCCAAAAAGAGCAATAAAGAGAGAAAAGGTTTTCAGAATTCTCTAGAATTCAAGAAAGCATAGTAGCCTAATCTCATCCTAATGCAAAGGCCAAAAAGAGCAATAAAGAGAGAAAAGGTTTTTAGAATTCTCTAGAATTCAAGAAAATGCAAGAGGAGCACTTACTCATTTCAAAAGGAAAATGCCAGTAATAGCATTTCAAAATGTCCCATGACATAAGCCACTCTATGCAAATATCCATGTCACATGTTGCAAGCTTCTGGACAAATTTTAATATAAAACGCCCTTCTGTATATTAACCTTTGGGTATTAAATTACTTCCTTATGTATATATAAATCTATAAGTAATTGAATTAATAAAAACCCATCTGTTGAACTCACGTGATAGTAGGGTTACATATGATGAGTGACCCCCTCGAGTATTCTATGCTGAAGATTCTTTCCATATAGTATTTCACAATACACCAGTCACACCCTACCCTGCCTATGTGTGCTTTGTGTATGTATCTTCACCTAATTTTTAGTTCAAGCTTCCCCTTTCCATTGTTTGCCAATAGATAAGCCTTGTCTCTCTCTTTTCCATTTTCCAAGCATGGCAGACATTCCTGTGTTCTGTGGATGGGTTGAAGAAAATCCAAGTGAGTATCTTGTGGCCTTTAAGAGCTGTTGTGTTCCTCTCAACTTTCTTACTGAAGATATATGGTTGTTGGTTCTTCCCACATTCTTAGATGACTTTGCCAAGGTGTGGTACAAGAGGCAGACTGATGAAGTTCAAGAAAGCTGGCCCCATTTGACTGCAGCATTGGTCGAGTATTTCAGCAAAGAAGAGGAGCCCGAGAATGTTCATCTATTGATAGCGAGGTTGAGGCAAGAAGAAGGAGAGACAACACGTCGATATGTGGATCGAGCGGCTGGGCTCTTCGATTGCCTAGTAGCTATGTATCCAGATAATGAGGGGTTTGTTGCCAGAATGACTCAGTGTGTTTTGAGTCATATGGTGTCTGGTTCAGTTGATGAGTTTCGTCTCAAGTTGAAGTGGGAGGACCCGAAGACCATGGAGCATGCAAAGGCAATTGTAGTGAAGTTTGATAGAATGTATAGTGATTTAGTCATCATTCCTCCTTTCCCTTTTGCAATGACAGTCAAGGTGTCTCATGGTGGATCCATCTTAGCAAAACCTCTTCCTCCCCCATCTTCTCCCCCTCCTCTGCAATATGTATCCCCTACCCCTATTGGTGTACCTCCAACTCCTGATATTGTGAAGATTATTGATGAACTCTGCATTGAATTGATGGAATTAAAAAGTAAGGCTACTCATGCTCCACATGATAAGTCCCAATTGGTTTGTCACGGTTGCAATCAAAAGGGGCACTACCACTAAAGTGTCCAAATGTTCCTCAAGTGCATCTCATGGAGACTTCCGGATCAGTTACTAGGGGGTGAGATAATGATGAGATTGAATGTGGCAATGATAGTGAATCAATTCCCTCTGAAAGTTGTAGTGAATTTGCAGATGATAATGAGCCATATGGACTTCACATACCCTACCAGATTGCATTGAATCCTTCAGGTTCTCTTTCTCCTCCTTTGGATTTTTCTTATGATAAAGAATTCAAGGGTCTTGATGGACTGTTCGATGATGAAAGCATCAATGAGCTCGAAGTCTTGACAATAGGTGCCGATAACGGTGAAATCCTCACCCCTTCTTCTCCCCTTGATGTTGTGAGTCTCTTGGAACCTGATGTGATTATATGTGGTGACAGCATGGTAGAGATGTTTGAAATGTGCTCAGAAGATGCTTTGATGGATATTGAAGAACAATGCAACCAACTATGGGCTGAGCTTATTGATGAGAAAGTCATGGTGTTAGATGAAGTGTTGAGCACTAATGATGAAGTTGAGGCCAAGAAGTTGATGGATGTGATGCATGTTGAAAAGGTCTTGATGGTATCTCTTGATGATTTCACAAGGTATGATCCCATGATTGATTTGGAAAGGAGCTTCGAACTATTCTTGCAAGAGTCAATGTGTTTTCTATCAAATGATAGATTTCCCTCCATATGAGGGGCAAAAGAAGAAGAAGAAAGCAAGGAAGAAGTAGATGAGGAATATCAGGAAGAGGAACACTGTAGTAAGAAAAAGAAGGCATCTAGAAGGAGAATTAGCCAATCAAACTTTCCTTTAGGATAACGCATTGGAAGCTACGACTTGTTGTCTGACCTTAAAGAAAAGGCCATTAAAAAAAAAATTGTCAACAAATTTCCGACAAAAATTTCCATCGAAAAAATTCCCGTCGCCACCGCTGCGGGTGGTGGTGGAGGGGGAAGAGGGGTGGGGGAGGGGGTGGAGGTGAGGGGAGGAGGAGGGGGGGGGAAGAGGGAGGGAGGAGAGAGGGAGGGGGAGTGGAGGAGGGGGTTCGGGGGGGGTGGAGGAGGGGGGGATGAGAGGGAGAGGGAGGGGGGGGGGGAGGAGGAAGGGGGGGGAAGGGGGTGGGGGGGGAAGGGGGAGGGGGGGGAATGGGGAGGGGGAAGGGGGGGGGAGTGGTGGTGGTATGGATTGGTAGTTTGCATAAACACGATAGTAAAATCAAGTGGAAACATCTATCATGAAGAAATATAAAAAGGTCAAGGATGGGTAGGTTCCGGGGAAACATTGCACCTCCTTCATAGATACCTTTACAATTATCTCAAAACACTTTGCAAATTGTCATCATTATAACTTTGGGTAGAGAAATGATATCAAAGATTAAAACACATATAAAGATGCATCTTGAGATGGGCTTCGCACTGATATATGTTTCATAAGAAACAAAGAAGCGGCTAGAAATTTATGAGTGGTTTACTAGACGGGGGTAAAAAACTGTCATGGAAATAGATTGTCAGACATAGAGACTACCAGCCCTCACACCTAGCTTCTTCCCTTCCCTTGCTAATCTACCCTCAAGGATTAATAAGCTTCTCAAACCAATTGCCCAGTTCTTCCCTCCCTCCCCTCTGATTCCCCTCCCATAACTAACACTCTTCCATATTACCCCCCCATGTCCCCAGATTTTCTCCATTCCCAACCATCACCTCTGATACTAGTGATGCCATTAGCAAAAAATGACTCAATATTTGATTTTGAATATCAAGATCTAGATAATCCAATTAGTGAAGCTTGGATTAGCAAATTGGATCCCCAACCTATTTGCCACTGCCCCAAGCTTTTTGATGTAATCTTCTTGGAAGAATACTTGCGTGCAACTCCATGCCTCAGAACTCGTCCCAAGTTCTATACAGTTCCATGATGGCACATATGGGAGGCCAACATACACTTTGGGTGAGGATCGCACCATTAATTGGCTAATTATCAATCCATACTCTAGTATAGAATGGAACATCCAAGGCACACTGATCTGAGCACTTCAATAGCATGAGAAAATAATGCGCGACAACATTGACCGCATCCTTCACCAAAGTGCTATCTTTTGAAAAACCTTGGAATACATTCTGGAGGTCCCCATCCACATCGACCACCATTTTCCTACACTCACTTTCAATCCCAATGAATGGATTGATGCTCAGACTACAAGCTGACTCTATCAAAGAGTCATATTCTCAGAAGCATACCACATATCTCTAATCGAACAAGTGGTGGATACAAGCTTCCTAAAAACAGAGCAAAAATTGTATGGTGCCAAGGATTTACATCAGGATCGATGGGCATGCCATAAGTTCCACAGCCACTAGGATACGGGTATGGCATCCCAACTCTATGATCAAAATAAGCCATAACCCAAGGATGGGTAATAAAATGGATCGTGGGTTATATTGTCTCTATGCCAACATGGACTTACATAGCACATAATGTGTGTGTAGAATAGCAGCAAAGCTCCGCTTGTACTTGCATAAGGCTAGGAATAATCTCTCTTAGGAATCCTCAACTTGCATCTTCAACATGCAAGTCCTACATACATGTTCTACATGCAAGTTCTACACCCATTCTACATATGAATCCTACAAGCAATTTGTACGTGCAACTCCTACGTGCCTATTCTACATGCAACTGCTACATTCAACATGCAGTTCCTACATGCAACTTCTGATATGTGCGTTCTAGATGCAAGTTCTACATGTAGAGAGAGAATGTCTTACAATTCCTACATGATGCAGAGAGAGAAGCTCTCCAACTTGTATAAATACCCCATCATGGAATGAAGCCCATGCTCTTTGGGAAATTTTGTTGAGTTTTACTTTGGTATTCCAAGCAATTGTCTCCAAGTGTCCATGCTTCCTTGCACTCCACATCCAAAAGCATGTCCTAACCTTGCCTCCTACTCCCCTCTCCTGCAACCTTGCAACTCCTCCTCCCTTATCCTCCCTTCTCCTCCCCCATGCTCTCACGCCTTTTTCCTCTCGCACTCCTATGCTCCTCCTACACCCTTCTCCCTTAGATTAGATTCTCAACCCTTGATCTCCATGATCTTTGAGGGAGACAATTTCTCCATCATGTACTCTACTCTAAACCTTGGATCCTCCTTCTAACCCTTAAACTCCTTTTAATCCCTAGAACCTCTCTAAACCTTGGAACTCCTTGTGAACCCCTAGGGCGCCAAGTCCCTTTAGTAAGAAAGCCTATCAAAATCTTGAGTATGAGATGAATTTAACAATATGCCATGAGTAGAAATTATTCAAATTAACATGGTTGTATTCTACACTAAAAGAGCTTCAAATATGTCTTTACACCTTGAAATTTGGGTAACACATGAAAAAGCTACATTAATTTGAAAGGAGATGGGTTTTCATATTCTAGTGTATTTTTTGTTTTACCCCCCCTCATCCAAAAACCCCCCTCCTTGGGCCTCATATATTATGAAAAATATGTGCAAATCTTAAAATCTTGCATATTTTTCAAGGTATATACCTTATATTTTGTGGGAGGGGGGACATGAAATTTTCATATTTTTCCCTTGCATATTTGAAATGTTTTGATGAAATCTATGCATATTATAAATGGACCTTGTCCCCCCATACCCTAGATTTTGGATGAGGGTAGTAACATATTACATATTGAGTTGGCGCCCCAGGTGTGAACCCTGGAACCTCTTTTGAACCCTGAACTCCTTTTGAACCCTGAACCTCCGTCTAACCCTTAAAATATTTTTAAATCTTTTATCCCCCAGTGGAGGAAAAAGCCTTCATTACCCAACCATGATGATGCACATTACTTGCATACAAACATGCACGATCTTTGCTTACCACACTTAAGCGTACTTCTCTCACCGGAGGCTACACTTATACTACAAAAAATGATACCAATATATCTGTAAGTGACAAAAAATGTTGGAACCTTGCATACTGAGAACACCCTACTCTTCCTACGAAAGCTGTGGGAAAGAGCCAACATATGGGCATTTTCACCTATGTCACCAAGAAGGCAACAAGTCTGGCCAAAATCTAGAGGTTTGGCCAATTGGTTCTCGACCTTCAAACTATGGTTCTTCAAACTCGTAAAAGACTGGGGGTCCTCATCTAGAGCTTGTTGCCAAGTAGGGCCTTTATCAAACATCTTATGACGTAGGAGAGCCTTTCTTGACGATGCTCTATTTGTGACTATCTCATCCACCTTATCCAGAGTAGGCAAAGGATTAAAATCCCTTTTTGGGGGTCTGATGGTTGGCATAGATGGTGTCCATGTTTTTGTTAAGACTGAGCAGCTTCTCAAATCTTTCGTGACATTCCTATAATAACCGTTGTGCCTCTCCTAGGCATTGCTTACACATGGATGGATTGAGGTATTCATTTTGACCTTCTGGGCTTACATCCCATCTATGTGGATGTGCTTCACCAACCCTACCCTTCTCCTCATACCATTTTGTAGTGGAGTTTAAGATCAACCGTGTAGGTCTTGATGATGTCGAGGTGGAGACCATTGTGGTCTCATCATTTGAGTCACTGTGGATAATGACCCAATGTGAGACTTTTCCTACCTTAACTGCACTTACATGGCCCTTACTCTTAGAATGAGATGCGGTTTCTTTTTTGTTATTAGTCTGTTTGTGGAGCTCCTTACTCATGGCCTTAGCCTGGGCCTTCATGATCACATTCAATGGTACTAAGGACACTTGGTCTTGATACTCAGTAGGTTAATGTAGCTTTAAGGTCAAGAGATGATATGAGAGTCCTCCAAGTACAATATTTATAAAGATGGTCCACCCCCACAGCCAGAGCATAAGGGGGTGTTTGTATGGTTACTATTGTCCCGAGGTTGGTCGTCCTTGTATGGGTAGTCTTTAAGAAAGTGAGGTCCCTGGCAACTGTCTTATATGTACACTCACTTGAATGGTGAATAGCTTTGCAATTGTAGCATTGGATAGTCAGTTTGCAATTCATGGTGTTCGTTTCCCTGGCTCGTCGTTGCATTGTGGGAGCTGTTTGATACATCGGAATTGATTGCTCGTCTTGCATGACGTAGTGACTTATCTAGATTTTTTAATATGAGGAATTTCATGAGAGGTGCCATCGAGTGCTGGTAGAACATAGTTAGGGTCCTCCCACTTGCTTGTTGATGGTTCTTCAATGATCAATTGGATTGTGGGAGTAATTTGTGGTGAGACGGGGGTTGTGGACCTGCAACTGGCAGTGGCAATGGTAGGTTTTGAGCCTATAGTGGCCCTTGTTTGGTTGTGGGGGATCCTTGTATGGCTAGCTAGCCCTTGTTATATTGATTTGGTGGTGCAAGTAGAGACAATGGTTGCCTTTGCTGGTACATGGGAGGGGGCATTGACTTGGGGTCTGCACACTGCAAAGTCTCATGGTTTTCCCATGTAGCACAGTGGGCACAATAAATCCCTAGCCTTGCCTATATGTAAGGACACTCATGCATCCATGCATATTTCATAGCACATGTTGTCCCACCTTGAAAACAAGTGCGGTTACTTAGACCTTCTCTACCCATCCAACCCTTGAGCTATTGAGCCACTTGATTTAACAGATCCATGGCTACCTCATCTATGTTTGTGACTTTAGCCCTTGGGTGGTGCCCTTGGCTTTGTCAATGCTAATTTTCTTGCAGGTATGCGATAATACAGAAGGAGAAATGGTTTATTTTCTCAATTGTGCTTTATCCTTCATATTATCTCCACGAGCATGGCGGTCTTGCTGCCCAGCTAGAAGGATGTGAGATTCAGGGTAAACAAGTGGTCATGTAACTTGGCATCCCTTAATCCAATGAGGAATTGAGGCATAATCCATTCATCGCTCATCCTATCCTATGGTTCACAACATGAATTTATTTGTGAAATCTTGGTGATGTATTCCCATAGGTTTTTGTGTTCTTTTCGCTTAACCTCATACAATTGGTTGATCGGACTCCATTTCGGCCCATTGGAGTGAATCCCACTATAAAGGCCTTCCTCAATGTTTCCTAGTTGATCTTTTCTGCATTTCCTAAGGATCTATACCATTGGATTGTCTTACCATCGAGGCTAATCCCGAATGCATTGACCTTGTCCAAGTCACCATTGTCTCCAAGAGTCTCATAGATTTGCTCGAACCTTTCGACGAGCGAGTCGAGACCTCGTTGTCCTAAAAAATTTATGATGAGCTTAGAGATCATGATTAGATGGCTCCATGAAGCATTGTTTTCTCTTCCCATGACCACTTGGGGCATGGCCCCCTTCCTAGTTCTTGCAACATGATCATCATTACTTCATCCATGAGCATTGCTTGGGGTGCAGGTAGAGGTGCTTGAGGGATTGGCACTGTACCATAGTTGGGTGGCCCTTAGGTTGGATTTTAGAAGTTTTTTAGCCAAATAGGAATTCGGTTTACTAGTCTTGGACTCATGGGACCTAAAGCCGACATGCATGGTGGGATCAGGTCTACTAGCCTCACCAGTATGGGCCATGGCATAGGTATGTTTATGTTACACACAGGCTTGTAGATTGGCAAAACTACGAAAAGAATGGGGAAAGCTAGCAAGCACAAGAGTGTCAAAGAAGAAAAAGAATAAAAGTGCCATTCATGTTGCTCAAAAGGTATATATAGAGGTTCGTGATGATGTACCTGTGGTTGATGTGATCATTGATGGTCAAGTGATTTCTAATGTTTACATTAATAGAGATGCATCGATTAATGTCATGAGTGAGAAGACCATGATAGATGCTGATTTAAAATACTCTCAAAATACTATAGTACTACCTCTCCCTATCGAATCAAATTGCTGCTGACAACACTAGGGTAAAAACCTTGGGAGTTGTGAGGAATCTAGAAGTGGATGTATGTGGAATTTCTATGCCGACTACTTTTCAAGTGATCCCTACCAAGCCAGATGCACATGTCTATCCTTTGATTTTGGGAAGGCTTTGGCTACGCAAGGTGAAGACTGTTCAAAAGTGGGATACTAGAGAATTGATTTTGCAAGGAAATGATAAGAAGATGTGCTACAACATCAGAAGTCGTAAAAAGGAAGTTGTCAAGGAGGAGTCTTCAACATCAAAGAGTTCGATTAACTGATGAAGAAGAAGAGACAAGGTGCAGCTCTGAGGAGTCCAGCTCAGAGGGTGAGGTGGAAGGAGTGCCTTTGGTCTTTGTCTTGGTGCTGATCGCGGACGAGTCAGAAAGGAACAAGGTGGTGGTACAAGAAGGTCCTGCAGAGACACTTCATGTGGAGAATGTGGAGCACACTAAGACACGAACATAATGAAGAGCTTCTTGGTGATTCTCTATCAAGTAGTGAGAAGCTCGAGTAGTTGGATATTTTAGATGATTTCCCATATCTCTTTGCAAAAAGCTATTCACAGGTTCGACCAGTCTCTCTTGTGGAGCACAAGATTGAGTTGAAGCTAGAAAGCAAGCTAGTTGTGCAAGGCTTAAGGTGATTGGGAGTGATCCAAGCTGAGGCACTAAAGAAAGAGGTAACACAACTACTTGAGGCAGGATTCATCTTTCCTATTGATGATTTAGAATGGATATCTCCTGTAGTTGTCACACCAAAGAAAGGAAATAAGTGGCGGGTTTGTGGGGACTTTCGTCGTTTGAATGCATGCACTAAGAGGGATCATTTTCCTTTGCCATTCTAAGATGAAATACTAGACCAAGTAGCAGGGCATGAGATGTATTCTGTATGTGATGAGTATTCTGGGTACTTTCAAATTCGTATTCAGGAGGAAGATGAAAAGAAAACGTCATTTGTCACACCTTGGGGAGTTTTTGCTTATAGAGTGATGCCTTTTGAGTAGCATGGCATGAGATGTATTTTGTATGTGATGGGTATTTCGGGTACTTTTAAATTCATATTCGGGAGGAAGATCAAAAGAAAACATCATTTGTCACACCTTGGGGAGTTTTTACTTATAGAGTGATGCCTTTTGGGTTGACCAATGTGTTAGATATCAATGCTCCACTCTCGTGTAACTATGCGGGAACTAGCTAACTCTACTTGTAAGCCCCCCATATGAGGAGAAGGCATTTGAGTAGCTCAGTTATCCGGTAGATCCTGGTTTGGACACCAGATGGGGGCCATGTGTGGCATGATGGTTGGACGGCTTCAGATAGAGTTGGCACACCGCCAACTAGGCTACATGCAAGTGCGGGAAGGCATCCCTTGACTAACTGCACTGAGGGTAGATGGAGCATTTCCTGAGGCAGCCCACCACTCTCGGGTTGCGAGGCCCGTTTGGAGCCTCAGATGATCCTGGATGGCTCTGGGCTGAACGGAAACTGTAGATAAGTTGCTCTGTTTTGCGCACTGGTTCTATCGTATGGTCAGTGGCCCCGACCCCCAGTCGACCGTTTTGGGCAGACTAGGTTGGTCACCCAATTGAGCCTAACTGACTATGACTGGTGGCTATATAAGAGCAAGCCCGTGAAGCCCATTTTATCACTAGCTATAGCAACCCTGATTCCTTAACATCCAGCCTCTGTCTTCTACTGTTTTCAGCATGCCATCGAAGCTTCTTTCACAGGAGCGCACGGTTGGGAGGCAGTGCCATCTATTGTATCAATTCTATAGTAATCAAATTTTTGATTCTCCATACTATCTTGTTTTCTCTCTTGCGTACAAGGTCCTGTTATCTATTGAGCATAGACGTTGTATTATTTTTTTACATGGTATTAGAGCTTGGACTCTAGCAATAAGATTTGGTAGTGTGTTTCTGTTTGTGAGCAAATTGTGAGAGATGGCCCAGCCATTCGGCAAAAGCAAAAAGTTGGACGGCTCTAGCTATCCACTCTGGAAGTTCAAGATGAAGACCATCCTAAGCGCATATGAGCTTTGGGACACTACTACTGGGGTGGACGTGAGGCCGGTTGCGAGACCTCGGATCCAGCCAATGCAGAACAACAGATAGTACCAACTATGGATGAGATTCTTGCATGGACAAGAAGAAATGCAGATGCACTATGTTCTATTGTCTGTAGTGTAAGTGATTCCGTCATGGCACTAATTCAACATGTCACCATAGCAGAGGAGGCATGGACGGTCTTGAAAAATCAGTGCGAGACCACGAATCAGACGCGAATTCAGAATCTGGAGACTCAACTCGCGAACGAGAAGTTGTCTAAGTTTGAAGTGGCAGAGAAGTTCATCACCAGGGTGAAGAATTTGCGCGATCAGATGAATGCGATTGGCATCACCATCACCAGCGAGAATCTAGCACAAAGGTGCATACGGATTCTCCCACCAAAGTACGACGGTCTTGTTACAGCGTTAAATACGCAGAACAAAAATCCGCCCCTCAACTTTGAGGATTTCAACGTGATGCTTCTGGAGGAGATGCATCAAAAGACGAGGACTGGAGAAGATTCGGCTTTCTAGACCGGATCAAACAAAGGTAAGGGTAAGGACTCTGGTAACCCATCTTCTTCTGATGATAAAAAGAGAAAGAAGAAGATCAAGTGCTTCTATTGCAACAAGGCAGGGCACAAGAAGAATGAGTGCTGAAAGAAGATTGCAGATGAGAAGAACGGAGTAAAGAAAGAGTCCTACAATAGCGCACCGGTAGTACCAATAGAGCTATTCATAGCAATTGAGGAGATTTGCATGGAGGCAGTTCATGTACCTACGGATGGAACCTTGGATCATTGACAGTGGTGCATCGCACCACATGATCAGTTGGAAGGATTGGTATACCTCTCTACAGCCGGTAGGGAATGACATCATGGTAGCAGTCGGCAATGATGCAAAGTGTCCAGCAAAAGGAAAAGGTACGATTGCTCTTAAGTCAGATGGAATTGTAAAACAGTTGTCCGATGTTGTTTATGTGCCAGATATCAAGAGGAACTTGTTGTCTATTTCTGCGATCACGGATCGAGATCCGAAAGTTCAATTTGATAAGAATGGTGCACAGATCCTGGATCTTCAAGGGAAGGTCATTGGTAAAGGTACATGGCATAACAACATCTATGAACTCTTAGCTTTTAGTGCTCGAGCCGATGTGAAGAACACTAAGCTGTGGCATGAGAGGTTTGGTCATCTAAACCTTAGTTCTTTGAAGGAGATGCATAAAAGTGGAATGATTGCAGACCTACCAGAAATTACAGATCTGCCTGATGTATGTGAAGCTTGCATGATGGGCAAGCAGCATCGGCAGCCCTTTCCTAAAGAGGCCAGCAGGGCAAAGGCTCCTCTAGAGCTCGTTCACATGAACCTCTGTGGAAAGATGGGATGGAAGCTTTGGGTGGTTCCTACTACTTCATGACAGTGATCGATGACTACAGTAGAAGGATATGGATATACTTCCTGAAGACTAAAGACGAGGCTTTTAGTAAGTTCAAGGAATGGCATGTAATGGTCGAGAAAGAAACGGGGAAGAAAATGAAGAAGTTGAGATCAGACAAAGGTGGAGAGTTCACATCAACTGAATTCGAGAGTTACTGCAAAAGTCATGGGATCAAGAGGCAGAAACCCCCGCCACATACATCACAGCAAAATGGAGTAGCAGAGCGCAAGATGCACATCATCTGCGAAATGGGCCGGAGTATGATGAAAGGGAAAGATTCGCCAAAGCATTTCTGGGCTGAAGCATGTAACACTGTAGTTTACATCCTGAATCATAGCTACACGAAGGCTGTGAACGGGATGACTCCACTACAAGCCTTTTCTGGTAAGAAACCTTCAGCTGCACATTTCAGAGTTTTTGGATGTGACAGTTTTGTGCATGTCCCTGATGCTATCAAGACCAGATGGGAACCGAAGAGCCGAAAGTGTATTTTCTTGGGCTATAGTGAAGAGGCGAAGGGTTACCATCTCTATAACCCTGTTACCAAGAAGGTAATTGTAAGTCGCGATGTGGTCTTCTCAGAATAGCCGCATCAATTGGAGTAGGATGCTTCCTTCCTAGACAACCAGGACCAAGATATCCATCCAGTACCGCCAGCAACAGTAGACCGA
Organism: Dipteris shenzhenensis; assembly: GCF_047967505.1. Lineage (NCBI taxonomy): Eukaryota > Viridiplantae > Streptophyta > Polypodiopsida > Gleicheniales > Dipteridaceae > Dipteris > Dipteris shenzhenensis. The sequence continues at coordinate 19,026,917 of NC_141617.1, read as the reverse complement.
ACTCCCCCAATGGTGCTTGGGAGGATTCAAGACAAAGAAGATGAAGAAGAGACTATAGAACCACAATGGCAATGGCCATTCCCGAAGTGGGTAAAGTAGCCTTTGGATGGCAAAGAACCTCCAGCCATTGAGCAGGAACCATCCGAACACCACCGGTCCAAGAGATTAGAGGAGCAAAGAAGGGTGCAAGAACACTTGGTCAACTATGCTTTGATGACAGAAGTGATCCATGCTGATGAACCCAAGTGTCTTGAAGAGGCACAGGGCGATGATAGGTGGATGGAGGCTATGCAGTTAGAGTATGGCTCCATAATGAAGAACAACACTTGGGACATTGTGGATCATCCACCAAAATGCAAGGTAATCGGAACCAAGTGGGTGTACAAGACCAAGTACAAGTCCAACGGCACATTGGATAAGTACCAAGTCTCAGCTCGTGGCAAAAGGATTTGCATAGGTACATGGTTTTGATTATCAAGATGCTTTTTCTCCCACAGCTCGACTAACCACAATTCGCAGTGTTTTGGCTTTAGCTGCCCAGGGAAGTTGGCCCGTGTTTCAGATGGATGTGAAATCCGCCTTTCTAAATGGAGATCTCAAGGAGGAGGTATACGTGGAACAACCACCAGGTTTTGAGATCCCAAGGTAAAGGCTGCAAACTGAAGAAGGCACTTTACGGGCTAAAACAGGCCCCAAGAGCGTGGTACCAGTGAATGGATGCCTACTTTTTGAAAAACGGGTTCAGGAGGAGCCCATCTGATGCAAATTTGTATATCCTCAGAGAAGGAGGTAGGTGTATGATCATGGTCCTTTATGTGAATGACCTTGTCATAATAGGGAACCATGAAGAGAAGATCTCGCAGATGAAGCATTTGCTAGGAAGAGAGTTTGAAATGACAGATCTCAGACTGATGCATTTCTGTTTGGGGATTAAACTTTGGCAGGAGCGAAACAGATCTTATAATTTCACAGCTAAAGTATGTTGGAGAGATACTGAAGGCATTTGGCATGGCTGAGTGCAAGACAGTTGCTACCCCTATGGAGGTTGACGCGAAGCTCTCAAACGAGGATTCGTCACCACTAGTGGACGAAGCGAAGTACAGAAGGCTTGTGGGTAGCTTGATTTACCTGTGCAACACACGACCGGACATCAGCTTTGCGATTGGTATACTAAGCAGGTTTTCCAATAAGCCCCGGGAGAACCATTGGAGGACAGGGATGCGGGTGCTGAAATACATCAAAGGCACACTTGATTATGGCATCGCCTATACCAAGGGCAACATCTTGACCAGATTTTGTGACTCAGATTGGGCAGGAGACATGGATAGCAGGAGATCAATGACAGGGTACTATTTCTCACTTGGATCTGGAGTTGTGTCATGGGTCAGCAAGAAGCAACCCACAGTTGCTCTTTCTTCTACCGAGGTCGAGTACAAATCTACATGCTTTGCTTCTTACGAGGCAGTGTGGTTGAGGAGGATTTTGGGGGACATGAGTGCAGAGTGCAGAACAAGCCTATGTAGTTATCATGTGACAATCAAAGTTGCATGGCTCTTGGAAGAGACTTGCTGGAGAGGCATCTTCATCGACTTGGCATTGGGCCAAAAAAGTAAGTTCACTTGCAGGTGGACATTGAGGGGGGGTGTTAGATATCAATGCTCCACTCTCGTGTAACTACGCGGGAGCTAGCTAACTCTACTTGTAACTTCCCCATATGAGGAGAAGGCATTTGAGCAGCTCGGTTATCCCTCGGTTATCCGGTAGGTCCTGGTTTGGACACCAGATGGGGGCCATGTGTGGCATGATGGCTGGACGACTTCAGATAGAGTTGGCACATCGCCAACTAGGCTACATGCAAGTGCGAGAAGGCATCCCTTGACTGACTGCACTGAGGGTAGATGGATCATTTCCCGAGGCAACCCACTCTCGGGTTGCGGGGCGCGTTTGGAGCCTCAGATGATCCTAGATGGCTCTGGGACGAACGGAGACCATAGGTTAGTTGTTCTATTTTGCGCACCGGTTCTATCATATGGTTGGTGGCCTATTTCGGGACCGACCCCTAGTCAACCATTTTGGGCGGACTGGGTCAGTCACCCAATTGAGCCTAACCGACTACGATTGGTGGCTATATAAGAGCAAGCCCGTGAAGCCCATTTTATCACTGGCTATAACAACCCTGATTCCTTAGCATCCATCCTCTGTCTTCTACTGTTTCTAGCACTCCATCGAAGCTTCTTTCACAAGAGCGCAAGGTTGGGAGGCAGTGCCATCTATTGTATCAATTCTATAGTAATCAAATTTTTGATTCTCCATACTATCTTGTTTTCTCTCTTGTGTACAAGATTCTGTTATCTATTGAGCACAGACGTTGTATTATTTTCTTACACAATGCACCATCTACATTTCAAGGTTCATGAGTCAAGTGCTTGAGCCTTACTTGGGAAAGTTTATAAGGGTGTTTTTGGATGATTTTTGCATTTATTCTCGATGCATAGATCACATGGAGAAGTTAAAGATGGCCTTAGCTAGGATTGATGAAGCAAAAGGGTGTCTAAATCCTAGCAAATGTCTATTGGCTCAAACAAAAGTAGTCTTGTTGGGGCATATTGTGTCTGAAGAAGGCTTGCAAATGGATTCTAACAAGGTTCAAGCAATCATGGCATTGCCCAGTCCTGAGAGTGTCACTGGAGTTCACTGGAGTTCACAAAATTCTAGGAAAAAGCAAGTATTATCAATGCTTTTGTGATGATTTCATAGAGATAGTGCATCCCATGAACTTGTTGACAAGAAAAGGAGTTTCTTTCCAATGGGTTGTGGAGCAACAGGAGTCTTTTCAGCAAAAATTAAGGAGGCCATGAGTAAGGGCCCAATATTGAAGCACCCTGATTGGTCTCAAGACTTTTATGTAAATCCAAGTGTATCTTTGCATTCAGTTGGTGCTGTATTGCTACAAAAAGGAGAGGCAGGTAGATAATAGAGGCCACATGCCAAGCATGTGGAAGGCATGTGGAGGAGTGTGGAGTCAAGAGGAATCCTTCTAGAATTCCTATGTGGAATAAGGAGGATATAGACATATGAAAAAGAGAGGGTACCTATGGGCTCCATGTAGAGAGACTCTTGACTTTCTCAATATTTTAAGAGTCTTGAGCATCTTTTGATGGGACACATGGCAAGAGTAGCCAAAAAGGACACAGATGGTGACATATGGGCTTATATGAATCTACAGGCAACAATTGTAAATGGGTGAAGGAGGGTGACGAATTCTCTATAAAAGGAGTCCTCCTCTCCCTTTTTCATCATATCTTCCACCATTAGGCCTCATGTTGCTGTAGCTCTAGTCTCCTCAAGCCTCTTCAATGAGCCTTCTCTCCCTCTTGTAGATATTCTCTTATGTAGACTCTTGAGTCCATCTTTCTCTAGTTCATTCTCTCTATAATGAATCGTCTTGGAGCTTCCGCTCCCTCTTGTACGTATGAAACCTCTTCTTGTCCCTTGTGTTTGTAGTATTTTGAGTTGCATTGGAGTGGAGTCTCACTCTATTGACAATGAAGATTCCTTCGTATTCCCTCTCTTGAGTCTCTCTTCCCTTTTCTTTCTTTCAAAGCCTTGAAAGTTCTTACTATTCAGCCGCTCATTGCACACACATGGTCCATCCATTTTTCAAGCCACCAAGGGAGGTACTTACCCTCTTTAAGATGAAATCTATGAGCATGGGAGGAGGGTAGTTTTTATGACCATTTGCCCCCCTGTTAGTGTTTTGCTCATAAATTTCCGCTTCGGTAGTCCGATTTTAATGAAACTTATATCAGCGCAAAGCTCTCTTCAAGATGCATGTCTCTATGTGATTAAACATTGAATTAGATACTACAACAAAAAGTTATGTCTCTGTGTTTAATAGTCTATTTCCATGATAGTTTTTTATCCCCGTCTAGTAAACCGCTCATAACTTTCTAGCCGCTTCTTTGTTTCTTATGAAACATATATCAGCGCGAAGCCCATCTCAACAAAACAAAGCAACTATAGACGTGCTTGGTAGATGCACAAAATAGCAGGCGCGTCTATAGGTGTTGCTTTAGTAAAGGAATTACGGGTGCGTCTAAAAGCATGTCTAACAACTCGTCTATTTGTGCATGTATTAATACGTCTACTTGCACGTCTAAACTGAGAAAATACGGGCCCATCTAGCATCACGTTTATCAGCGCGTGTATTAGTGCGTTTATTTACGTGTTTACACTGAGAATCAGACACGCATTTAGACGCATAGATAGACGCAAACCAGAGAATATAGAAAGTGAGATTTTGGTGTACATCATTGCTTTCCAAACATTGCCCATGATTACCAAAGCACATAATTTTTTGCAAGCCCACATATACAAGAATTAAGTGAGATGAGGAGAATGAGATAATATGTAAAATAGTTTTGCCAATATCAATTATGGGGCTACGGTTCAATCTCATCCTCAATGAGATCAACCCTTGCCAAACTATCTACTTCAAAATCCAAACAAGTGTTTAGATCTACAAATACATTCAACCCACTACTACTTGTGCCACTCATGTGCTCATCGAAATCAGCATCTCGAATGGTAGGCTCGTCCTCACAGGTAATGGCCTCAAAATCTGTATCTCCTATCTCATGATCATCCTCCTCTCTCGTATCACGGTCATCATCACATCGATGGCCATGATCATCCTCCATACGCTCCATATTAGTAAATGTACTATACATCACTTTGGAACATGGCATAATAGGTATGACATGCCACCATCTATTATTATCCACCATTGGTTGATAGACAACCTAATTCAAACACAAATACAATCATGTTATTTTTCTTGCATCAAATATTTAAAAGCGAGTATTTTTATATGTGTGCACAGTAGCTGTTCACATTCTTGTGGTAGTACTAGTGTGTCCTTCCTACTTTGCCAAAACTTTGTGGAGTCAATAGTTACATAGCCACTTGCATGGCGTTTGATTGTTGCATTACGGCCTCTTTCCACCATGTCCTTAAACCACTTTACATTCAAAACATACACAAAGAAGCGTCGAAAGTTATGCCATAATAATCATCCATGGCTCCATTGGCTCCCTCAAAGCTAGCAATGATGCCACAGTCTTGTGTGTTTCTCTTATCATCAATCCGTTGTGTTTGAAAATGCTTGCCCTCACACCATATAGCATTGAACATAGTGCACTACAAGAAAAAATCAATTAAATAAGCAATCTAAATTATTGAAAGCTCCTAACTTATGCATAAGATTCTATATACGGACCTTGCTCATGCATCCCCTAGCATACTCCCATTCTTCCATTGTGATATGCATCCCCTCTTCTTTCTCTGCTTTCTCCATTTCATCAAGTAGCCAATCCACATGAATATCCTTTGGAAGTGCTCTTAGATACTGAGGGTATGGCACACGAGATCCGTGGTGTGTACGAAAGAGGGCCCTTTCTTCTTGTCTTCTTGCCTTTGCATCCTCATATCTTGTCACCCATCTTTTCATCACATCACTATTAAGCACGCAAAAGAGGTTGATTCCGTGTCTATTACTTTGTTGCGTCCTTTTTCTTGATAGAGGTCATCCTTAGGTCTTTATCATCTCTCCATAGTCGTGGGAGAGAGCTATCCACATTAACAAGAAACTTAGAAATATATACAAGTGACTCTTGTACCAACCAACCCTCGGCCATGCTACCTTTGGGTCTTGCATTTTGTCTCACGAAGCCCTTCAAGGTCTTCATGAAGCGCTCGAGGAAGAACAACCATCGTGCATGTATAGTACCGCATATAGCAATCTCATCCACCAAATGCACTATAAGATGTAGTTGGCTTGTGAGAATAGAACGTGGAAATGTCTCCTCCACTAAACAAACCACCTCCACGAGCATTCTCAAGCGTGGTGGGATCTATTTCCTTTGAGCTCACATACCTAGAAATGAAAAAGTATAGCATATTAGCAATATGCATTCAAACTTGCATGGAGCATTGATACGCATCATATTTTGTATCATGTAAAGTACCTCACAAGCTTGCCCATATTGTAAATACAATCTTTCACGTCCTTCGATGCACTACGTGAAATGCTAGTAGGTAGTATGAACTGAACCCACGAGGAGGTGGTTGATTAGTTGCTTATAACTATTCACTCACAAATTTGAAAGGAAAAAGATATTATGCACATAAAATACTTACTTGGAGCATCTTGTGCCAATCATGAGATTTCAAGCCATATAATTGCTCTACACCTCTTTTCTTGCTCTTTGTAAAGGCTCCCTTCAAACACCTCATGCATCCAGTGGGAGTACAAATTATAGTAATAGCATGCTTCACCATCGCCATCTCTAGCTTTGATAACATCCACGGTGCACGAGGTAAAAAAACATGCCCATTTGGTCTCTCTTGAGGCCAAGCTTCATGCATCCTCCCTGTGGTACGTAGATCCTCCCTTATGCCTGTGGAATCTCGTGTCCCATTCAAATGCTCCCAAATGGTAGATGCCACATTCTTGAAGATATGCATGGGATCAAGCAGGTGATTGATCTTGAGGTGGGACCAATATGGTAAACGATAAAAGATGGAGTATCTAAATAAAATAAAGTGTTAGCAGGCAATCTTTACTTCCAGCCAATAGTTACAAACCCTTATCGGCTCATGCCAAGTGGTGGAGGAGTCATGGAACCGTCCCAAATTCTCATTCAATCTCCCGCGGTGAGTGATTGTGGGAGGACTTCATTCTAAGGGGCAACATATCTAGGATGATCAGGTGGGAGAAATCGATGGTGATTCTCATAGATGACCTTATTCAATGTGTCTGCCCGTGAGGCAACTAGCGAAGGACCACAAATAGGACATGCATGGTAACCCGATGTAGCGAGACCTGAACAATAGATGCAATTAAGAGTTGAATGTGGGTTTAGGGTGCCACATCCTTTGCCTATTCATAATTAGAAGTGCAATGCTTACCTGAACACTCGCCATAGCCTAGGAAGTCATGCATCGTTCACATCAAGACTGCTTTGCAGTTGAAGTCTCATGACGAGGGAGGCCTGCTCACATCATGCACCTCGATACCTCTCCAAAGTATCTCTAGCTCGTCAATCAAAGGCTCCAAATAAACATCAGGGTTTTTGACTTTATGTTTCCCTGGAATTAGAAGGGACAACATAACATGTCCTTTCTTAATAGCCATAGAGGGTGCTCGGGGGGGTCACTCATCATATGTAACCCTATCACGTGAGTTCAACAGAAGGATATTTTTTATTTCTAAAATTTACAGAAATAGATATACATAAGGGACTATTTAAAATAGTTTTCGAAAAAATTTACAGATTTGTATAGAAAAGGGGTACATTTTATTAATGAAAAATTTACAGATAAGGGATTTTAGAAATATGCCTTGAACGCACGTGGTATAGAGGGTTTATACATAGTGACCCCCCCGAGAGAGGGTGGAAGATTGTAATTCACCAATATCACTAGCCATACACTGTAAGACGTGCTTTTGAGACCAAATGGTTTCACACCATCCATACCCAATCTAAGTCTCAAGCTCCTAGGTTCTCCTTGAAGCTTGGCCATGTGTCTTCAATATGCTTCCATGCAGGAGAGTCCGCAGGAGTTCTCCACTTGCCATCGGTTGATCGATGGGAGGAATGCCATGACATGAGCTCTGCAATAGATTTGCACTTGAACATATGTTGGATGCGAGGGATTATGGGAAAATGTCGCAGAACCTTACGAGGCATGTCCAAGGTTTTGAGATCTGCTCTATATCTTGCCTCTCCACAAGTAGGACACTCTCTTGCATCCTTATGTAGTCCATGAAACAAAACGCAATCGTTGACACATGCATGGATACGCTTGTAATCTAATCCTCCAAGGGAGGTCACATGTTGCCTTGCCATATCTCTTGAGGTCGGTAGTTTATTCTCCCTTGGAAGCATTTTACACAATAGCCTGCACGTGAAGACCATAAATGAGGAAAAGCATTCGAGTAATTGACCCACTAGCATAATTCACCATGTTTGCAAAATAGACTTTAAAGCTTACTTGAGTAATGCATTCAAACTTGCATTGCTCCATCCATAGATGGTTTGCAAGTTTAGTAACTCAAGGGAGGCACGTAGAACAGAGAATGTGCACCCCTCAAACAGTGGAGTCGATGCTACAGTAAAAATATCATCCTGCTCCATGCTATCATCCCTCCCTTGATGGACATATAAATCCTGGACCATATTATCAAACAACTCCTCCTTCACGGCTTCATGAGGTAATGGCGGAGGGCCACTATCACCATCACTCCATGCATCCGTAACGGTCCCTCTTGAAGATCCCACCTCATATCGCTGACACTTCGCCTCCTCACGACGAGCATAGGGCAACATATGTAGGTGTGGCACTGCATCCTGTATCAAATTAAAACGGGATCATAACTCAAACATATGAACACCCATAGGTATCTCAATCAACCTTAACTTACAAACCCTTACCCTGTTTATGGTCACATCCCATTCTCCATACTTTGAGATATGATTGAGTGTAATCCTACATGCACGATACATGTTTCCTCGACATCGATCACATAGACATTTGATTTTTTGCTCCAACCACATTTCACGATGGTGGATACGGAGGGATTCATCCTCACTGGAGCTACTTGTTGAAGATGAAGACATCCTACAAACAAACAACCCACCAAATTTGCTCTTCTTCAAATGTTTAATTTTAAACTCTGTGGTGCGTCTAAAGGCGCATCTAAAAGCGCGTCTAAAAGTGCATCTAAAGGCGCGTCTACTCTATGTATTTAGACGTGCCTATGGACGTGCTATTAGATGCGATTATAGACGTGGCTTTTAAACCGGCTTTTAGCACGCTCGCTTTGCTTTTCTTCACATTACTTATACTTCGCACGGCTTGCTTCCTTCCTTATTAGCAGATCCATAGTTTCGACGCTTAAGAGGAAGGCTCCCATACTTACTTCCAAGCTTACACTTAAGAGGAAGGCACCCACACTTACTTCCAAGCTTAAAGGAGAGGAGGACGAACAAGGAGGAGAAGCAACTTTGAAAAAGAAGAAGAACCTTCCATACCTCTATCCAAGGTAAGTCTTTTTGCAGTTGATCTTTTTTGGAAGTTTGCTCTCTTTAGATTTGTACTTTCTCGTATCCAAGAAACGCATGATCTGGGTATCAGTGTCACGTTTGTGTGTCAGGCGCAATGTCCTTTTCTACTTTTTAGAAATTTCATCTGTCGAAGCGCGTCTATAGGCGCATCTCAGAGCACGTCTAAAGCCGCATCTTGGAGCGCGTCTATAGGCGCGTCTCAGAGCGCATCTAGCCTGTTTGCAGACACAGACAGACACATCTATAGATGCGCTATTATATGCAAAAATAGATGCACTAATCAGACGCATCTATTGACGCGCTGCGACAGTAAGCCTCTCTTCCCTTCCCCTTTCTTCTCAGCTCATCAGTAATAGATTTTTTTTCTTTTTTCCAGTTCAACATGTGGCTAGGAAGCGCTTCCAGCTCACCTGATCCCTGGGATTCTATTTGGAAGGACTTATATAACTTTTAGGGCACCCTCCTAGTTCTGCGGAGTTATACGGGTATATGACGGGTACTCTAAACACTCCCCAGGAGTCGGCACTACAGACTCCAAACCACCCCACATCGCCTGAGATCACCCCAGCGGAGTCAGCACAGCCGTCTTATGCCCCTTCTTATGCCCCTTCCCCCATGCCATCTTATGCCCCTTCCCCCATGCCGTCTTATGCCCCTTCTGCTATCCCATCTTATGCCCCTTCCCCCATGCCGTCAGGAGGTCCTTCTGTCTCGCAGAGCCATTGACGTACTCCTGTGCTGTTGAGACTCGGTTCTCTAGCTACGAGTGGTCAACGTAGTCCCGTGCAGTCTCCAGCTATGAGTGGCCAACGTACGAGCTCGACACGACACGGTAGTAGGCGTAGTAGCAGGGAGAGCGGTGGGGGATGCATGGCACAGTGCTTTGGGAGGGGTGGCGGTGGGGACGATGATGATTCAGATGATTTAGACGTGCGTCCGGGTGATGGTATGATATTCTATGACATCACTCAAACAGGAGCCATCTTGATGGATGCGCGGGGGAAGGACATCATGGCCTTCATGCGCTATGTAATTGCTAACAATTACAGAGATTGCTTTATCCACTTCAAAGACCAGCCAAAGAGGTTGGCTGATGAGACCCTCGCTGTTGTTCTCTCTAGGTATCCTAACCCCCCCAATCGCCAGTTCACAGATAAATGGGCCAAGTCAAAGATTGTTACGATACTTGGCAATAAAAGATCTTCGCTTAAGAGGCAGCCACTAGCGGAGCTTGCCAGGCTTGAGGGAGGTCAACCACCAAGGGGCCGACCCCACATTGCTCACAAGCATAAGTGGAAGAAAGCAATGAAGTCAGCGAGGGAGGACCCCAGTCTGCAGCACGTGGAGGCACGAAGGATCCAGATGGAGGAATATGGAAGCGCGCATTTTGGAGCAGGGGGTGTTGAATCATGGGAGGCCCAATTTGTAAGTATCGATCTCAAATTATATTGCTTATGTAGTTTATTAGGAGGTTGTTTCTTTGTACTAATGCCTCCGCAAAGTGTGTCGTCTTGCAGCTTGAGATCGTGGGCAGATACCCTACTCCTGTGGAGACAGCCTCCCACCGCCACCATCGCAGAGGAGATACATGGAGGCACTTCTATGATGACAGATTGATTACTGAGGAGCAGTATACCCGGGCTACTGGAGCAATCCCCAAGGTATTTGAAAGTAATTAAATAATGCCAAAATTATAAGTAAAGATTTGATTTTTCATACATTGATATATGTTGTCCCTTGTTTATAGGCCTGCACAAGATGACAAGGAAGACAAGGAAGGAGGCGTAGAAGGGAGCGTAGAAGGCAGTGAGGATTAGTCGTGGAAGTAGTGCTAGCTACTCTTTTTTGTACTTAAAGCCACTGGCTTGGCTTCGTGCCTCTTGTATATACACTCCTCTTATTTTTTGTACTTGAAGCCACATGACGTGGCTTAGCTTCCTTATTTTTTGTACTTGAAGCCACATGACGTGCTATATGTACATACAAGCACTTTTTGAGCTTTCAATTTTATTGCGTTTTGGAGTTGTAATATTTTATTTGGAATTGTAATTAAAATGCGGTTGGCTGTAAGAATTGAATTACACAATGTGGATATGGGATTCTTGTAACTATATAGCATACACAACATACACAGCATTCTGTAAATTTAAAAAACAATATTATAAAGTGCGTCTATCAGTGCGTCTATAAACGCGTCTGTCTGTCGACAAGCAATTATTTTTGCGTCTATAAACGCGTTTATAAGCGTGTCTATTTAAGCATCTACGTGCGCATCTATACGCACATGTGTCTGATATATAGACACGCTGGTAGACGCGGGTCTCTAGATGTGAAAATAGACACGCAAATAGACGTGCCTGTAAGTTTTTTATTTAGTTCAGTAAATGCATCTGTGTGCGCGTCTATGGGTGCTTTGTCTTGTTGTTGTTATGGATAAAATTGTCTAAGGAAAAAGGCATTAATATGTGTGTGTGTTTGTATATGTGGCAATAGTATAATAAAATATGGTGTGCATAGGGCCCAAGGTTGAGGTGGCAGGGCATGACCATGTGCCACCCCTCCACCTAGGATGCATTAAGTGAGATATGGCTCAAAGTCTATGGGAGAAGCAATATAAAATGGGTGGAGATGGCTATTATATTGAGTTATTCCCTCCATATGGGATAGGCCCATGTGGGGTAGAAGGACCAAGAGAGCTAGTTAAATAATGGGGAAAGTAGGATGAGGTGGCAAGATTCCTTGTGCCAACCCTCCACTTGTCCTCTTAAAGGTTTGAACATATTATAAAATTGGAAAGAGACCAAGGGAGTATCATAGACTTGAGATATGGGGCTTGATTTATGTGGAAAATTGAGGCAAAGGGTTGTTCCACACAATTGAGAGTGCGTACCCACCTAGCCCACATGGGAGACTTTTCCACACACACCATGCATGTGGGAGGATACATTAATGTGGAGAGACCCCCTCTTTTGGCTATAAAAGGAAGGGGCTATTCCTTGATGAGACACGCTCATTTTTGTAAAGCCACCTAGCTAGTATTTTGATATTTCCCTCTCATCCCTTCTTTCCAATAAAGTATGGTTCACTTCCCTTGATGTCTACATCTCAACATTCCTCTTCCTATCATGAACATGCTTCTCTTCCCCCTCTCCCTTTCCCCTTGTGTCATAGTCTCCCTTTTCCTTCCCTCCACTTCTAATTCCTTGTTCACCCCTATGACATCCCTTCGCCCTCATGATCTCCTTTTCTCTATGGCCTTTGAGCGTCGCCATATTTAGCCTCTAGCCTCTGGTCTCGATAAGTTTTCCGGCTAAAAGTTTTGGTGTGGCTGCTGGGATACGAATCTCCACGGCTGGTGGCGAATCTTCTATTCGTACGGGTTACATCAACAAAACTATACCATCTATGCTCTTTCTAAGCTACTGCGCGTTCGTGCGTCTCCTGCGCGACAGTTCTCTGGACTGCTACGACTTCTGGTTGCGGACAGTTTTCTGCGCTTCAGTTCTCTGGACTGCCGCGACTTCTAGTTGCAGACAGTTTTTTGCGCGACAGTTCTCTGGACTGCCGCGACTTCTGGTTGCGGACAATTTTCTGTGCGACAGTTCTCTGCGGACTGTTTCTTGAGCCCCTGCAAAAGAGTAACAACAGATCCCACGCCCCCTATCTCTGTGCGATAGTTTTCTGGACTGCCGCGACTTCTGGTTGCGGACAGTTTTCTGTGCGACAGTTCTCTGGACTGCTTTGGTCGCGGACTGTTTCCTGAGCCCCTGCAAAAGAGTAACAGCAGATCCCGCGCCCCCCTATCTCTTCTCTTCTCTTCTTCTCCTTCTCCTCTCCTCTCCTCTCTTTTTATTAAAGAGTAGGATTGGAACCCAAGACCTCCCCCTTCACAAAAGAAAGTCTTACCATTGGGCCAACAAGTTGGAAGTGGTAAAAATGTAATGATTTTTGTTCATATATTGAAATTGCGGGAGCTGTAACTCTCTAACCATAAGGAGTTTGCTCTTGTTGTAAAAAGCAGAAATATTTTATTTTATGTGCTCTATCCACTTCTCTTGCTAGATTGCCAATTCAGAACTTCTCCAAGCTCACTTCACGAACGCACGCCTCACGAGAAGGGTGGACATTTATGTCACTTCTCGACGCGTTTAAGGAATTGGTGCCTGTTCCTCCGCACCTTATAGCTACCAATGCACGAGATGTCTTCCTTGATATTCATGTCGACCTTCAACGGCTGATTGTCCAGTGCATTATTGATGGTGATGACGGGTGGAATGACACACCATGGATGATTCATGGTGACGAACTACTGATACGCTGGGAGGATTTTGACTTTACTTCTACTCATTGTGCGGTGATCGAACTACTTGCTGCTTCAGAGGTAATCAAAACGGTTTCCTTCTTCGAAGGGTGGGATGCTCCCCAAGCTTGGGGGGAGATTTGGCGCATCTGCTTGTTGATTCCTGTGGAAAAGCTCGTCCTGAATGGTTTATTCACAATCTCATTACAAAGGTTTCTAGGCCTTGGCTATGGTTGGTAATGTTTCGACCAAGGAATCCATTTGTACCTAATCAGCCTTTTGTGCCTCATTTCGAGCTTCAAATTGTAATTCTTTTTGGGCTTAAGATAAACTATCAACAAAGAATTGCAAGTTTATTTGGTGCTGAACGTTTGGCTCAAGTGTTGAATTCTCCCCACCCTCTCCTCCTACCTATCTTGGACTACCGAGAAACTTGGGATGTCCGAATTCTCATCTTGGTGTGATGACATCTTGGATTCTTCAATTTGATGGAGCTTACAAACCTTCGACCAAGGCGGCTGGCGTGGGTGTGAAGCTCACTTCACCGGGTGGTGAGGAGTTTTGTTACAGCAAGTCTTCGCCCGCAAGTACTTGCAATCAAGCTGAGTACTCGGCACTCATTTTTGGGCTACAAAAGGCACAAGAACATCATGCCAAGCAATTGGAGGTGCAAGGAGATTCTCAACTAGTGTGTGAACAAGTTAGTGGAAGGTGGAAGGTGCGGAGCAAAGGCTTGGTTCCACGACATCAACAAGCCTTGGAACTTTGCAACCAATTTGAAGAGGTAAAAATTCAGCATATCCCTCGAGCTCGAAATCTTGTTGCTGATTTCTTGGCACGTGAAGCTTGTATTTCAATCACGCATGACGCGAGTGGAAGCGCCACCCCAACAAAGCCGCAAGCCACGAAGGAGGGTGATCGTTTGTAAGGAATGCAAAGGTTGTGGTCATCATGAAACTAAGTGTTGGGCATACTTGATACGAGTTCACCGACTTCGGCAGATCATCAGGAGGGTTCTCAAGGACATTGCTCAAAAGAAGGATGCCAGACCGCCGCACACCCCTTGAAGAAATAGAATGGCGACTACAAGAACTGGAAGAAGCTGAAGGTGATGTGCAAGCTCTCCAACTGTTGACATTTGTCATGGCATTCTTGTTTGCCTTGATGAACAACCTCATGCAACGTTGCACCTCTAACCCTCGCGTGTAATGTTCAATGTGATATCATGAGGGTTGGTCCTTTTAAGATTGTCTATGTGCTATTCTATGCTGAAGATTCTTCTCGAGTAATATTTCACACTACTCCAGTCACACCCTACCCTGCCTATGTGTGCTTTTTGGATGTATCTTCACCCGATTTTCAGTTCAAGCTTCCTCTTACTATTGTTTGTCCATAGATAAGCCCCTCTTTTCCATCTTCCAAGCATGGCTGACATTCCCGTGTTTTGTGGACGAGTAGAAGAAAATCCAAATGAGTATCTTGTGACTTTCAAGCGCCGTTGTGTTTCTCTCAACTTTCTTACTGAAGACAGATGGCTATTAGTTCTTCCCACATTTCTAGAAGGTTTGGCTCAAGTCTGGTATGAGAAGAAAACCGAGGATGTTCGCCAAAGCTGGCCAAGGTTGACAGCAGCAATGATTGAGTATTTCGGCAAAGAAGAGGAGCCAGAGAATGTGTACCTGCAGGTGGCAAATTTGAAGCAGTCAGAAGGTGAGACGGCGTGTCGATATGTGGATCGAGCGGCCGTGCTCCTGGACCGTTTGATTGCCACACAGGAGGACAATGCTGGGTTTCGAGCTGGAATGACTCAGCATGTGCTGGGCTACCTTGTAGCAGGAGCAAGTGATGAATTCCGCCTCAAGCTTAAATGGGAGAATCTAGAAACTATGGTGCTAGCACATGAGATTGCTCAAAAGTTTGATAAAGTTCAGTCTGACCCCGCTTCAAAGAAGACGATTGTCCCTCCGCATCCCCCTCCATTCCTGCAACAACAACCTGGGGGGTCTAACTCAGGGGCATACCCCCACCCCTCATCAGGGATGTATCCACTGCCTCCATCTCAAATGTATGGTCCTCCCTTAGATGCTTACCCTCAACAAGGTGGATATCCTCATCCTCCGCCTCGAAGATTTGCCCAGCCTCGCCCACGAGCTCCCCTCCTCTCTACTCCCGTGGCCCCTCCAACAAAAGAGGCCCCCCCTGCAACAGAACCTGGAGTCAATGACCTAGCCAAGGCCCTGAATGATCTTTGGCTTGAGATGGTGGGCATCAGAAACCAAGCCAACCGCCCTCCAAGAGATCGTGCTAATGTTGTATGCTACGAGTGCCACCAGAAGGGTCATTATCGCACAGAATGCCCCAATATTCCAAGGGTGAATCTTCTAAGTGAGTCGGGCACTGAGGATTCTGATGTGGAGATCCTTGATCTCGGGAAAAGAACTCGTGCTACCTCGGACCCCTCTCCAAACCGTGGACCGGGCCGCCCCAGGAAGAAGGTGTCCTTCTCAGAGCCCTCAGATGCTGAGATGGTAGACCCACCAACAGAGAAGACTAAAAGATCTCGCAGGAGTAAGTGGTCACCCTCGGATTTTCCCATCGGCTCAGGGCAAGAGGACTATTCGGTCGTTCAGGACCTTGCTCATCGGTCTTTGAGCATCACACTCCCTCAACTAATAGCATTAAGCCCTAAGGTGAGACGTGAGCTGCAGCAAGGTCTCTCAACAAGGAAGAGCAAGAAGAAGGGAAAGGTACGAGAGGTATCTTCTATCTCTGAAGAAATTGATCGGCACCCACACACAGTAGATGTCATCATAGATAATTGCCGTGTCAAAAATGTGTGTGTTGATGGGGGAGCTGCATGTAATATCATGGTGCCCCGCATCATGAAGAAATTGAATTTGAAATGTACAAGGCGTTCCTCCACTCGAATCAAGGTAGCAGATGGTCGACGACTCGCTACCATGGGAGTCATTGAGGATTTGCCCATCACTGTCAATGGGTTGACCACCACTGTCAATTTCTATGTAGTGGACATTGAAGATACAGGCAGAAGTTACCCAGCCATACTCGGGAGACCATGGTTGAGAAAGAGTGATGCAGTCAGCTATTGGAAGACAGGACACATGTCTTTTGGTGCTTCCAAGGAGAAGATCCCGGTGCAACCTGGTGCCATGGAACCGGAAGAAGAAGAGGAGCATGACAGTGATACTCTCTCATCCTCAGTGTCTAAGTCCATGGAAGAATCAGACGGGGGGGAGGAATTCTCAGAGGAGGAAGTTTACATGATGGGGGTGTCTCCGACCCTGCCACCTGCAGAAAAGATAACAGCTAGTCCTCAACAGCTCGAATCAATGCTTTCTCCAGACCTCACTCCAGGTGAGAAAGATGAGTTTCTTGAAATGTTCAAAGATTTCCCTGATCTCTTTGCAACTAGCTACCACCACCTTCGCCATGTGACAGCCATAGAGCACAAGATAGAGCTGAAGCTTGATGCAAAGCTTGTGGCTCAGAAGTATCGGAGATTAGGGCCCCTGCAGACCGATGCTTTGCGCTTAGAGTTGCAAAAGCTTGTAGAGGCAGGGTTTATTGTTCCGGTTCACAATACTGAATGGGTTTCACCAGTGGTAGTCATCCCAAAGAAAAACAACAAGTGGCGGGTCTGCATCGACTATAAGAAGCTCAATGCTGCCACCAAGAGGGATCATCATCCCCTGCCCTTTCAAGACGTCATTCTTGAGAAGGTAAGTGGTCATGAGATGTATACTTTCTGTGATGGTTACTTTGGGTTTTATCAAATCAGAATTGCCAAGGAAGATGTGCTTAAAACCACATTTACCACACCCTGGGGGACATTTGCATTCAAAGTAATGCCATTTGGCCTCACCAATGCTCCTGCCACCTTTCAAATATTTATGCAGATGGTGTTTGCTCCTTATTTGGGGGATTTCTTGGAGGTGTTTTTAGATGATTTCTGTATATTCTCATCATGTAAGGAGCACATCATGAAGGTTAGATTGGCATTCCAAAGGGTCAATGATGCAAATGGCAGTCTCAACCCTGAGAAATGCACCATTGGAGCCACTCAAGGGAGGTTATTGGGACATGTTGTCTCATCCGAGGGCATCAAGCCTAAGGTAGAAGCCATCCTCAAACTCTCCCCACCTACAACCAAACGTCAGGTACGCTCATTTGTCAATCTAGCAGGATACTATCACCGCTTCATTGATCAGTATGCTGCTTTGACACGACCCATGACTATGCTATTAAAAGATGGGGTTGATTTCTCTTGGAATGAGGATTGTGATCATGGGTTTGCACAAATCAAGAATGCTCTGGCTTCAGAACCCATTCTACGCAATCCAGACTGGTCAAAGACCTTCTATATCAATCCTGGGTTTGGTGAGCACACTCTGGCAGGTATTCTTCTCCAGCAAGGGGAGGATCGGTTCATGTATCCCGTTCGATTTGCTTCTCGACAATTGCTCGACACTGAGCGACGCTATTCAGAGGCCGACAAGCATGCCTTGTCTTTGGTGTTTTGCATTGAGAAATTTAAGCATTATGTGGCTAGAAAGTCCTTCTTTATACTCACTGACACTGGTCTTGCAAAGCAGGTTCTTCAATCACCAAATCCCATGGGCCGGTTGGCCAAATGGTTGGTAGTTCTACAAGAATATGATTTTTCTTTCAAAATTGTAAAAGGGGGTTGTTCCAACTTGAAGAATGCTTTGATTGATTTAGAGGAGTGCCTTGACCAAGTAGCAGCCATAGAAGTTGGGGATCCTTGGTATGGTGGTATCTATAAGTTTTTGACCGCTTTCTCCTTTCCTTCAGAAAGTACAAGCTATGAGAGAAAGAAGATCCGTAGAGATAGTAGGCGCTGTGTGAAGATTTTTGAAAACCCCAAACTCGTCTGAACATATGTACATGTGAGATGTTCAACCTGTGTGTGTGCTTGCTGGCGTTCAATCAGATTTTGTGTGAGCAACCTTCGAGCACTTCATGGTGTCTAGGGACGGGATGGTGTTCATCATATGTGGATGGTCAGTGGGCAATCAAATGCTAAACGACTGGTGGCATGCAATTGTGTGCACATAGTCAATGAATATGTGCTTAAGTGCCTTGGTGTGTGATTTGAAGGAAAGAGTGGGAGAGTGGTGAAAAAGCAAAAGGTGACGTGGCCATAATCAAAAAAGCATGCATACAGGTGGCTACGTGAGGAGGAAGAGCAAGCTTCTTGACGACGAGCTGGCATGCTACGTGATGGTTGCTTCTAGAGGGAAGAGGATTCAATGCGACTCGATTAAGAGGGGTAAGACGCTGAACAAAAAGGGGGAGGAGTATCCGACGAGATGGCAAGCAGCTGTCGTGGGAGCTCCTTCGATAACTAGAAAGGAGGATCTCAGACGACAGGGAGAGCACTGAGGGGAGGATATGGGAGCTTTGTAAGCTCTGTGAGTTGGAGACAGAGTGTTGGCTCCGTGGTGAGAGAACCGTGAGCGACTGAAGGTCTTGAGAAGAAGCATGCTCGCTGGAGTAGAGGAGGCTCTTTTCGATAGAGGCGACGGTTAGAAGGAGTGGAAGGGGAAGCTGCGTTATTGGCTGTGATCACTGGAGGGGTGACGGAAGGGCGATCGTTGCCTCAGCTGGGAGTCCGGCTGGGTGTGGTAAGTTGCGAATGAAGGGGTCGTTGGGCACACAGAGCAGAACTCCGTGAGCAAAAGCACGCTATGCAGTTCATAGCAGCCCGGGTGATATGTGAGTTCAGGGATGGAGAACCTCTCGTTGATAAGAGTTTCTGAGCAAGTGAATAGCAACCAAGAGCGGCCGGGACGCGAGCTTGAAGAAGGAGCAGAGGTCGAGGAATTTTTGCAGGTTGGGTGGAGCTGGGTGACAGTGACCATTAACTCCATGAACCCTGTGAGCCAGAGAAGGATAGTAATGCTGTGATCATCCCATGAAGGAGAGGCGACGAGTTAAAGAAGGTAGATGATCACGTGATTTGGTGGATGAGCCAATTATCGGAAACGAGCTGACGGCGAACACAAGCATAGGGGCAGACGCTACTTTCTGAAGGGCTATGCTTTTATCCGAGAACTCGGAACAACACAAGAGGAAGAGAACAGGAGAGCTCTCGGAGGATGACGGAGGTGCAAGAGAGTGGTAGGAAAGGATAAAGGAGACCTGGTTTCTTCTGTCGAAAAAGGGTGGCCATGACTGTGTGCAGGAAGCTAAAACCGATTCGTGAAGGAAGTTACATATGTAGACGGGCAGCGAAAAGAGAGCTTTGGAGAGAGGACGGTGGCTGTTGTGGGAGTTTTTTCTTTTTGCATGGCTGGGGGATTATTGGATTGAAGGAGCTTGACAACTACGCAGGTCTAGAGATTCATGGAGGAAAGCAAGAGGACCAGTCACAGCAAGAGAAGCCATAGCCTCGATTATGATTTTGAATTTTGAGAGAAGAAGAAGACTACTATAGGAACACCTTAGTAGGATTTTGGAAGAGGTGGTCTTTTTCTTGGTGGAATTGCATGAAGAAGGTGCCAGGAGTGTTCTAAAGAGAGCGTGGGCTTGCATTAGTTGTGGATTGAAGGCAGAGAGACCTTACCAGGCAATATAATAGGATCTCCAAGGGTGGTGAGCTGAGATACGGGAGCGTAGTGTATGTCAGATTTCCTTTAGTCCATAAGGAACTTATGGATGGTTGTCCGATGAGTTGAGAGATTGGATGCATTATGTCTTTGTATGCTTTGTGAGCTTGAGCTCAGTGGTAGGAGCATCATGTTGGGCTGTATAATCTAGTGGTTTTGTTTGAAGTTGTGTGGCTTCCCGAAGAATGTAACCAGAGTCTGAGTTGTGTCTGGAAATGTGTAGAGAGAAGGATGTTGAATGAATTCCTTTGGCCTTGTGATAGTGTTGTTCGGGTGTTTTAAACGTGGATGAGTGTGGCTGTGAAGGTGGGTTAGGCTCTACTATTTTTATGGACAAAAATAGTAGAGCCTAACCCACCTTCACAGCCACACTCATCCACGTTCAAAACACCCGAACAACACAATCACAAGACAAGAGGCATTCATTCAACATCCTTATCTCTACACTTCCGGACACAACTCAGACTCTGGTTACATTTCTTCGGGAAGCCACACAACTCTTTAAAAAAAACCAGAGGAATACAAACCAGAGGAATACACAGCCCAACACAAACTCCTACTGATTGAGTTCAAGCTCACAAAGCATACAAAGACATAATGCATCCAATCCCACAACTCATCGGACAACCATCCACAAGTTCCTTATGGACTAAAGGAAATCTGACATGCACTACGCTCCCGTATCACAGCTCGCCACCCTTGGAGATCTTGATATACTGCCTGGCAATGCCTCTCTGCCTTCAACCCACAACTAATGCAAGCCCATGCTCTCTTTACAACTCTCCTGGCACCTTCTTCATGCAATTCCATCAAGAAAAAGACGACCTCTTCCAAAATCCTACTAAGGTGTTCCTATAGTAGTCCTCTTCTTCTCTCAAAATTCAAAATCATGATCGAGGCTATGGCTTCTCTTGCTCTGACTGGTCCTTTTGCTTCTCAGAAACCCAAAGAGCTCATGCGTAGCTTCCTCCATTTAGAAACTTCATGGTACGCAATAGACACACTGGCTGAGTAACTCCCTGCCCATATACTTTGCATGCGCCATCACCTTGCCACCGATAGTTGGCTCCTCCATCAGCTCACGGTTCTCCACTTCAAACCCAAGCTTGTGTGCTCGTCCTCTCTCCCTCTAGCGTATCGTTCTCTTAGTTATGTGTGTTCCCCAGCCAAGTCCGGAAACTCCACGTCAATGCAATCGTCAACCTCTTAATCCACCAAGATACTCTGTCTTTTGTAGTTGAGACGCCCATCTACAACCAGCAACTCACGGTCTCCTTGCGCCATCCTTCCCATGTTCTCAGCCAGCCAAGAAGCTTATGTGCCCACCATCGTCTTCTTCCTTCCAGCAGCTTTCTCTATCAATCACGGTACTCCAGCGCCTTCTTCTGAGCTCGCAAAGTCCTCCTGCTTATACATGACCTCCGCTATCCTCCATGAATCACTAGACCTGCGTAGTCGTCAAGCTCCTTCGATTCCAAAAGCTCCCAGCCTGCGCTATCAACTACTCTTCCCGTAGGATCGACGAGCCATTGATGCTGCTCTTCTACACACAGAACACACAGAGCTCATGACCTCTCGTCGTTTTAGATTCCCTCAGCAAGAGCCACGGCCCCCTTAGCCAAAACACTTCCCGATCCATGCAGTTGCTATTCCCCCGCTTCCATTGTAGAGACCCCCCCTATCTCAGAAGCTCCCTGCTTCTCCTGTTCTCCAGCATGTATATTGGCGACGCTTCTCCTCCAGGAGTCTCCCACCTTGCAGTTGCGACTCCCTCCACACTACGAGCCCCCCTCTCCTTGTAGCCTGCTACTTGCAGTCGCCACCTCGCCATCTAGAACCTCCTCGCCTCGTCCTCACGTAGCCACCTGCATGGATACTTTTTTGATTATAACCACGTCAGCTTTTATTTTTTCACCACTCTCCCACTCTTTCCTTCAAATTATACCAAGGCAATTAGTGCCTATACTCAACCTTAGGCACTCCACCTTTGCACATATCCTGCTAACCAGCATGTAGTACTCAGTTCCCCACAGACTATCACACAACTATGAAGAGTACATGTCATCCCACAACAAAACCCCGTCACACTGCTCTGGATTGTCTGGTGATCCTACACTGCACTTCATTATCTCCCAGAAGTCCTTGTAGAAGCGTCTTCCATCTCAAGACAATATGTCATCAGTGTGGAGTCCATCATGAGGCTACCCAGAGCTCATTTCCACAACCAACTAGCTATATACATAGCTATGCACTCACCCATCAACATGCAACAAGTGAAAAATATTTTTTCATTTTTATCCACACAGCGCTACACCCTCCTTGATGGGGTGTTGTACCGTCAAGGCATGGATGGGGTACTCAGACGGGCCATTGATGCAGATGAAGTGCCTAAGGTATTGAAGCATTATCATGATGGATTTTGTGGAGGCCACTATGCTAGTGACTATACAGCTAAGAAGATTTTACATGCTGGATACTATTGGCCGACATTGTTCAAGGATGTCACTTTGCATTGCAAAACCTGTGAACCATGTCAATTCTTTGGTAGGAAGGATTTGCGTCCCGGGCAACATCACCCAGTGATGTCCATCCATCCGTTTCAGAAGTGGGGCATAGATTTTGTCGGACCCTTGCCCATGACTACCCGCAAAAAGAAGTATCTTTTGGTAGCCACTCAGTATGTCACTAAGTGGGCTGAAGCTATCGCCCTCTCTGCTGCAAATGGCAAGGCAGTTTCAAATTTCATCTTTGAACGTATCTACACAAGGTTTGGGACACCCATGGAGATAGTCTCTGACCATGGGAGTCCATTCTTAAATGAAGCAGTGGAGTTACTCATGGATCGCATGGGCATTGATCATCACACTTCTAGCATCTATTATCCAACATCCATGGGTCAAACAGAGCGGACCAATGGCCTCCTTTGTAAAACCATAGGAAAAATGGCCGCACGGAATAGGAGCCAATGGGATCAGAAGGTCACTGAAGCAGTGTGGGCTTACAACATAACTCATAAAACATCTACAGGTCACACCCCTTTTGAGTTGGTGTATGGTACTGAGGCAGTTTTACCACTAGAGATAGAGATTCCGGCCTTGAGATTGGCGCAGGAACAGAGGATGATAGAAGATGAACATGTAGAGGCCAGATTGGTACAACTTGAGAAGTTAGATGAGACCCGACGCCTTGCACTACATCAAACAGAGATCCAAAAGAATCGACAAAAGGCCCGATTGGATGCTAAGATTCGCAAGGGATGGGAAAGACACTTTGCTGAGGGGGATGTTGTGCTATGCTTTGATAATAGATTGGACCACCAAATGGATAAGAAGTTTCTGCCACTGTGGGCTAGTCCATACAAAGTCATCAAAGAACGTAGCAATGGGTCTGTACAAGTTCTGGAGCTGCATGAACCATATAAAGAAGGTGATCAACAAGCGTTACCTCAAGCCTTTCTTTGTGCGTGATGGTCCCAGGCATGGAAATGCTATGCATTCCCTGCCTGGGGGGGGAACTGTTATGGATAAAATTGTCTAAGGAAAAAGGCATTAATATGTGTGTGTGTTTGTATATGTGGCAATAGTATAATAAAATATGGTGTGCATAGGGCCCAAGGTTGAGGTGGCAGGGCATGACCATGTGCCACCCTTCCATGTAAGAGGACCCATAAGGTGTGTTGTACATAATCCATGATAGTAATATTATAAAATGCAAGGTGGCATGGCTCCTCCATGTGCCACCCCTCCACCTAGGATGCATTAAGTGAGATATGGCTCAAAGTCTATGGGAGAAGCAATATAAAATGGGTGGAGATGGCTATTATATTGAGTTATTCCCTCCATATGGGATAGGCCCATGTGGGGGAGGTATAGAAGGACCAAGAGAGCTAGTTAAATAATGGGGAAAGTAGGATGAGGTGGCAAGATTCCTTGTGCCAACCCTCCACTTGTCCTCCTAGAGGTTTGAACATATTATAAAATTGGAAAGAGACCAAGGGAGTATCATAGACTTGAGATATCGGGCTTGATTTATGTGGAAAATTGAGGCAAAGGGTTGTCGCACACAATTGAGAGTGCGTACCCACCTAGCCCACATGGGAGACTTTTCCACACACACCATGCATGTGGGAGGATACATTAATGTGGAGAGACCCCCTCTTTTGGCTATAAAAGGAAGGGGCTATTCCTTGATGAGACACGCTCATTTTTGTAAAGCCACCTAGCTAGTATTTTGATATTTCCCTCTCATCCCTTCTTTCCAATAAAGTATGGTTCACTTCCCTTGATGTCTACATCTCAACATTCCTCTTCCTATCATGAACATGCTTCTCTTCCCCCTCTCCCTTTCCCCTTGTGTCATAGTCTCCCTTTTCCTTCCCTCCACTTCTAATTCCTTGTTCACCCCTATGACATCCCTTCGCCCTCGTGATCTCCTTTTCTCTATGGCCTTTGAGCGTCGCCATATTTAGCCTCTAGCCTCTGGTCTCGATAAGTTTTCCAGCTAAAATTGTGTACCGCCACCAACAGCTGTGGAGAACACTAAGCTGTGGCATGAGAGGTTTGGTCATCTAAACCTTAGTTCTTTGAAGGAGATGCATAAAAGTGGAATGATTGCAGACCTACCAGAAATTACAGATCTGCCTGATGTATGTGAAGCTTGCATGATGGGCAAGCAGCATCGGCAGCCCTTTCCTAAAGAGGCCAGTAGCGCAAAGGCTCCTCTAGAGCTCGTTCACATGAACCTCTGTGGAAAGATGGGATGGAAGCTTTGGGTGGTTCCTACTACTTCATGACAGTGATCGATGACTACAGTAGAAGGATATGGATATACTTCTTGAAGACTAAAGACGAGGCTTTTAGTAAGTTCAAGGAATGGCATGTAATGGTCGAGAAAGAAACGGGGAAGAAAATGAAGAAGTTGAGATCAGACAGAGGTGGAGAGTTCACATCAACTGAATTCGAGAGTTACTGCAAAAGTCATGGGATCAAGAGGCAGAAACCCCCGCCACATACATCACAGCAAAATGGAGTAGCAGAGCGCAAGATGCACATCATCTGTGAAATGGGCCGGAGTATGATGAAAAGGGAAAGATTCGCCAAAGCATTTCTGGGCTGAAGCATGTAACACTGTAGTTTACATCCTGAATCATAGCTACACGAAGGCTGTGAACGGGATGACTCCACTACAAGCCTTTTCTGGTAAGAAACCTTCAGCTGCACATTTCAGAGTTTTTGGATGTGACAGTTTTGTGCATGTCCCTGATGCTATCAAGACCAGATGGGAAGAGCCGGAAGTGTATTTTCTTGGGCTATAGTGAAGAGGCAAAGGGTTACCATCTCTATAACCCTGTTACCAAGAAGGTAATTGTAAGTTGCGATGTGGTCTTCTCAGAATAGCCACATCAATTGGAGTAGGATGCTTCCTTCCCAGACAACCAGGACCAAGATATCCATCCAGTACCGCCAGCAACAGTAGACCGAACTCCCCCAATGGTGCTTGGGAGGATTCAAGACAAAGAAGATGAAGAAGAGACTATAGAACCACAATGGCAATGGTCATTCCCAAAGTGGGTAAAGCAGCCTTTGGATGGCAAAGAACCTCCAGCCATTGAGAAGGAACCAACACCACCGGTCCAAGAGATTAGAGGAGCAAAGAAGGGCGCAGGAACACTTGGTCAACTATGCTTTGATGACAGAAGTGATCCGTGCTGATGAACCCAAGTGTCTTGAAGAGGCACAGGGCGATGATAGGTGGATGGAGGCTATGCAGTCAAAGTATGGCTCCATAATGAAGACCAACACTTGGGACATTATGGATCGTCCACCAAAATGCAAGGTAATCGGAACCAAGTGGGTGTACAAGACCAAGTACAAGTCCAATGGCACATTAGATAAGTACAAGGCTCGGCTCGTGGCAAAAGGATTTGCACAGGTACATGGTTTTGATTATCAAGAAGCTCGACTAACCACAATTCGCAGTGTTTTGGCTTTAGCTGCCCGGGGAAGTTGGCCCGTGTTTCATATGGATGTGAAATCCGCCTTTCTGAATGGAGATCTCAAGGAGGAGGTATACGTGGAACAACCACCAGGTTTTGAGATCGCCGGTTCAGAAGGTAAAGTCTGCAAACTAAAGAAGGCACTTTACGGGCTGAAACAGGCCCCACGAGCGTGGTACCAGCAAATGAATGCCTACTTTTTGAAAAATGGGTTTAGGAGGAGCCCATCTAATGCAAATTTGTATATCTTGAGAGAAGGAGGTAGGTGTATGATCGTGGTCCTTTATGTGGACGACCTTGTCATAACAGGGAACCATGAAGAGAAGATCTCGCAGACGAAGCATTTGCTACGAAGAGAGTTTGAAATGACAGTGATGCATTTCTGTTTGGGGATTGAGGTTTGGCAGGAGCGAAACAGATCTTCATTTCACAGCTAAAGTATGCTGGAGAGATACTGAAGGCATTTAGCATGGCTGAGTGCAAGACAGTTGGTACCCCTATAGAGGTTGACGCGCAGCTCTCAAACGAGGATTCATCACCACGAAGTGAAGTACAGAAGGCTTGTGGGCAGCTTGATTTACCTGTGCAACACACGGCCAGACATCAGCTTTGCGACTGGTATACTAAGTAGCTTTTCCAATAAGCCCCGGGAGAACCATTGGAGGGCAGGGATGCGAGTGCTAAAATACATCAAAGGCACACTTGATTATGGCATCACCTATACCAAGGGCAACATCTTGACCGGATTCTGTGGCTCGAATTGGGCAGGAGACGTGGGCAGGAGACGTGGACAGCAGGAGATCAATGACAGGGTACTGTTTCTCACTTGGATCTGGAGTTGTGTCATGGGTTAGCAAGAAGCAACCCATATTTGCTCTTTCTTCTACCGAGGCCGAGTACAAATCTGCATGCTTTGCTTCTTGCGAGGCAGTGTGCTTGAGGAGGACTTTGGGGGACATGAGTGCAGTGCAGAACAAGCCTACGTAGTTATCATGTGACAATCAAAGTTGCATGGCGATTGCAAAGAACCTGGTGTTCCACGCTCGCACAAAACACATTGAGATTCAATATCACATTGTACGCGAGCTCATCATGGATGGAGAGGTCGACTTGGTGTAATGTCCGACTACAGAGAATGCTGCAGACATCTTCACAAAGGCTCTTGGAAGAGACTTGTTGGAGAGGCATCTTCATCGACTTGGAATTGGGCCAAAAAAGTAAGTTCACTTGCAGGTGGACATTGAGGGGGGGTGTTAGATATCAATGCTCCACTCTCGTGTAACTACGTGCGAGCCAGCTAACTCTACCTGTAAGCCCCCCATATGAGGAGAAGGCATTTGAGTAGCTCGGTTGTCCGGTAGGTCCTGGTTTGGACACCAGATGGGGGCCATGTGTGGCATGATGGCTGGACAACTTTAGATAGAGTTGGCACATCGCCAACTAGGCTACATGCAAGTGAGAGAAGGCATCCCTTGACTGACCGCACTAAGGGTAGATGGAGCATTTCTCGGGGCAGCCCACTCTCGGGTTGCAGGGCCCGTTTGGAGCCTCAGATGATCCCAAATGGCTCTTGGACGAACGGTAACCATAGGTTAGTTGCTCTATTTTGCGCACCGGTTCTATCGTATGGTCGGTGGCCTATTTCGGGACCGACCCCTAGTCGACCGTTTTGGGTAGACTGGGTCGGTCACCCAATTGAGCCTAACCGCGACTACGATTGGTGGCTATATAAGAGCAAGCCCGTGAAGCCCATTTTATCACTGGCTACAACAACCTTGATTCCTTAGCATCCAGCCTCCGTCTTCTACTGTTTCTAGCACTCCATCGAAGCTTCTTTCATAGGAGCGCAAGGTTGGGAGGCAGCGCCATCTATTGTATCAATTCTATAGTAATCAAATTTTTGATTCTCCATACTATCTTGTTTTCTTTCTTGCGTAAAAGATTTTGTTATCTCTTGAGCACACACGTTGTATTATTTTCTTACACAATGCACCAGCTACATTTCAAAGGTTCATGAGTCAAGTGCTTGAGCCTTACTTGGGAAAGTTTATAAGGGTGTTTTTGGATGATTTTTGCATTTATTCTCGACGCATAGATCACATGGAGAAGTTAAAGATGGCCTTAGCTAGGATTGATGAAGAAAAAGGGTGTCTAAATCCTAGCAAGTTTCTATTGGCTCAAACAAAAGTAGTCTTGTTGGGGCATATTGTGTCTGAAGAAGGCTTGCAAATGGATTCTAACAAGGTTCAAGCAATCATGGCATTGCCCAGTCCTGAGAGTGTCACTGGAGTTCACTAGAGTTCACAAAATTCTAGGAAAAAGCAAGTATTATCAATGCTTTTGTGATGATTTCATAGAGATAGTGCATCCCATGAACTTGTTGACAAGAAAAGGAGTTTCTTTCCAATGGGTTGTGGAGCAACAGGAGTCTTTTCAGCAAAACTTAAGGAGGCCATGAGTAAGGGCCCAATATTAAAGCACCCTAATTGGTCTCAAGACTTTTATGTAAATCCAAGTGTATCTTTGCATTCAGTTGGTGCTGTATTGCTACAAAAAGGAGAGGTAGGTAGAATGCAACCCATCTATTATGCCAGCTGGAAGCTTATAGAGGTGGAAACAAGGTATGAAGAAATGGAGCAGCAAGCTCTCTCTTTGGTGTTTTCAGTCAGAAAGTTTCGCTCCTATTTATTACCTCGACCATTTTTCTTCCTTACCTCTCAGTCTATATTAGCATATCTAGTTCACAAGCCCAATCTTGGGGGGAGATTTGCAAAATGGTTGTTAGAGCTTCAAGACTTCTCTTTCTCTTTTGGCACTGAAAATACCACTAGGTCCACTATGGCAGATCTGCTCATAAGATGGGAGGATCTAGGAGAAGAAAAGAAATGTAAAGAGAACATTAAAGATGAAAGGGATACACCACCAACAGCTTTTGTTTTGTATTTTGATGGGGCTTTTAGTCCTTCATGCCAACAAGGAGCTGGGGGGATAGTCTTGATGAATTCTGAAGGTCAAGAGGTGTGGTCAAGAGGACAAGAGCTTCTAGGTATCACATCTAACAATGCAGCTGAGTATAATGCTTTTATTCTTGGTTTGGAGGGTTGTCTTCAAAGTCAAGTTAAAGAATTGGAAGTAAGAGGAGATTCTCAGCTTATAATAAAGCAAATGCAAGGGCATTATAAGACAAGAAGTCCTCATTTGAAGGAGCTTAAGGCTATGGCACTATGTAGTCAGTTTGATTTTTCATATAAACAGAAAAGAAAAAGGGCAGATGAGTTAGCTACTTAAGCCATTGTAGTACAAGACCGGGGGGTGGTTTCTTTGGTAGACACTGGATGGCCAAAACTGCAAGATGTTCAGCAATATGTGGAAGAAGGCACGTTTCCTCGAGGGTTAACTCCACAAGAGAAGCAGAGATTGATAAGGAAGGCTTGTCCCTATACTATTGTTGATGACATTCTTTATAAATTGGGAAAAGATAAGGTGCTCCATCAGGTGGTCCATCCCATGGAGACTAGGAGAATCCTAGAAATGTGTCATGAATGCTCTGGTCATTTTGCTTCTGCAAGCACAACTAAGAGAATTCTTAATGCAGGTTACTTTTGGCCATGCCTCCATAAGGATGTATATGAATGGTGTCAAAGTTGTAAAGTATGCCAAAAGTTTGGAAGGCGATAGTTGATTCCTAGGCCCTTAAAGCCTATTCCATCATATGGACCATTTGAGAGGTGGGGGTTGGACTTTGTGGGACCACTCCCTTGCTCATCTCAAGGCAAGCATTATTTATTAGTGGCCATAGATTATGCGACTGGGTGGGTAGATGCCAAGGCCAAAGTTAATAGCAAGGCAAGCACAGTTGCAAAATTTCTCTTTGATCAAATTTGTTCACACTTTGGTTGTCCTTTGGAAATTCTCACTGATGGAGGAACCTCTTTTAGAAATGAACTAATTAAAGATGTGGTGCATAAGCTAAAGATAAATCATAGCATGTCCACACCATACTATCCCCAATGTAATGGCTTGGCTGAGAAAACAAATGGATTGTTGTGCAATCCAATGGGAAAGCTTGTAGACTCCAAGAAAAGGCATTGTGACAGGCACTTGGCAGAAGTTTTATGGGCTTATAGTACCACACACAAGCTAGCTATTGGGTTTACACCATTCCAACTAGTGTATGGGATAGAAGCCATTTTGCCCATTGAATTGGAGATACATAGTTTTCGCACTGCTGTTGCAAGAATAAAAGGACAGGAGGATGCTTATGCTCAATGCTTGGTACAGCTAGAAGCATTGGATGAATGCAAATTACATGCCTTACAAAACTGGGAAGCTTCTCAAAAAAGGTGCAAGGCCTGTTTTGACACCAAATAATGCAAGAAGAAAGATATTACAGAAGGAGATTTGGTCATGAGATTTGATAGCCGTTTGGACAAGCGACTAGATAAAAAGTCTATCGACCGATAGGAGGGACCATATCGAGTCAAGAAGAATTTCACCAATGGAACATATCAGCTTGAGGATGTTGATGGCATGATGATACCTGGATGCACCAACGAGAATCACCTTAAATTCTTCTATGCTCAATCACCTTGAGGGCCAGCAGACCCACTTTGTCACTAGAGAAGGTCTACTGGGGGGGGAAAAGATGTGACGCCAAAAATTGATATTTTTCATTTGGCATTGGTATTGTTTTTCTCTATGTTTGATAAGAGTTTGAGTATCAAGTGATAGCCTAGTGGCTCTCACTTATTGCTATTTTCTAAGATATTGTATGGGAGTAAGAGGATGAGTGGAATGGATTATTGTAAATACCATGTGTACGAATGATAAATACCTTGGTATGGGGTGAGAATTATTTGTGTATGGGATATTATGGGGTTGTTTAGACAATAGGAAGAGTGAGTCATACTGGAGTAGGGCTAAATGCTATTTTCCTGGGCTGATCTACAGGCAACAATTGTAAATGGGTGAAGGAGGGTGACAAATTCTCTATAATGTTACAAATGCGGAGGTGTACATTATAATTTTGCAAGGAAAGTCTACCAAGTAATAGCAAATGTGCCAAAGCAATGTGCTAGAGAATGGAAAATCCATTGAAGTAATGCGCTAGAAAATGGCAAAAGTGCTGAACTCCAAAATGCCAAATCCGCCGAGGTAATCTACTACAAAAGGATGGAAGTGCCAAAATACTAAAAATGACTAAATGTCCTATCCCACTATTGTTTCTCCTTGTCCTCCTCACCCTCCTTTTCCTCCTCATCCTCAGTCTCTCTGCGTGCACCCTCCTCGTGCTCCTTGCCCTCCTCACCATCAGTCTCTCTGCTTGCACCAGATCCCTCACCCTCCTCCTCTGCTAGCCTAACAACTTCTTCTTTAGATCCCATCTCACCATCTGGATATTTGGATGGGTCGAATGTGCCTCCCTAAGAATGAAACAAGTTAGAAATACTAAGAGCATTGATTGTAAGACAATGGTGATAGTCAAATGATAACAAAGAGCAATAGGATATACTCACATGACGTGCCACCACCCTTTCGCAATCAATGTGGACTTCTTCTCTCTCCTTTTGCTTAAACCATGCCTTGGCTCTAATCCTGAATGCCCTTCTATGCTCCTTGTTGTCTAGAGGCCTTCCAATCACAGATTCTTGTGGATCCAAATTCAATTAGTTAGATATGAATGACAAGATATTTGAACAATTGAACATATCAGAAATTCATTAGAAGATAAATATACACTTACCATCCATGACTCGTTGCTGAGTCTGCCACTGCTCGTGCGAGGTGCGAAGGACCTACGGCCTTCAAGCGTATCCTCGCCACCCTCCAATGAGGCTCAAATGCATCTGGATTCTCCTTGTAATCTTTCTTCTATCTCTTATAATCCTTTCGGTCTACCCACCATGGCTTGTGCTTACCCTCCTTAACAACCTCCCTTAATTCATATCTATGAGACCTAAGGAGCTCCCCCATGCGAGTAAGCATGGCATTTTGATCAAACTCACACCCTTCAAGATTTGGAAATTGTCTCTTGAGGGCATCTATGCAGGAATCCTTGGCTTTATTGTCCTGTTGGCTCCAAGGTTTGAATATATCATTGGGGAAGTGGGTGCTCACCAACCTCCTCATGTATCTTGTGACTGCCTTTGGGAGCATTGGACAAACACAAACACAAACAAGAAAAAAAACACAAACACAAGAGTGAGTAAGAAGAAAAAAAAGAAATAAATACTTACACTTTACTTAAAATACAATTTACTACTTAAAACTCAAGTTCAATTTACTCAAACTATGAAAATACAATTTACTTAAGACTTCATCGTATATTATCATATATCTCCATAAGTTACATTACCATATGTATCTAAAGGAGTAATCATATATAAAATTTGGGTCCAAAAGAGTGTTCAGGGACAAAATTTATCTCCAAAAGAGTGTTCATATACAAAAACTCTCACAAAAAGAGTATTCTCAAACAAAATTTGTCTCCAAAAGAGACCTCCAAAAATTTCAAAAGAGAGGAGGAGGTCTACTGCTCTGCATTACTATGAGGTAATTTCCTCCTCACTACTAGATGGGTCACTCGGGACCTCATCTTGCTTTTCTTCTAATATATATTGATACTCTTCTTGGAGTATGTACTCACGGTCCAAGAAGATGTCTACACAAACCATTATGTCTTTGTTAGTCTCCTCCTTGCTAGTTAGTCACTCAAAGAGGTCTCTCCAAAGCTTGCAGAGATCTTGTAGCTTGTTACATATGATCCTCAAAAAATGCCTCTCCAGGTGCGATGGCCCCACACGCACACATGCACTTTGACATTAAACTTTATCCTATGCATCATGCACATTTTTTTCTGCTACCTGTGGTAGTAGAGTATTGATGTCCCAAATGATGTGAACATGGGGAACCGGGTTGGGGTTTATAAAAAACTATCATGGAGGAGGGCATTTCATTTTTAATCTATTTGAAGAAAACAACCCAATAGGGGAATATAAAACACATTGCAAATCATATCAGGGAACTCATTCAAAATTTGTACAAAATTTGTAAAAGAATTCAAGATACAAACAATTGTCATTCACATTCACTTCTATTCAAAAAAATAAATTTATCGCACAAGTCAATACATTCCGAAAAGATAATTCTAGGAAACTTTATTGCATCCACTCTCCTTTATTCCTCAATTTATGCCAATCACATCCCCTATCACCCTTTCTACTTTATCCTCCTCAGATTTTGTATGTTTGATTCTTTGCTTTTCTCTTGTCTGCTTCATCCTCCCTCAATCTTTAAAGTCTCCCCTCTTGTCTTCTTTGTCTCACACCCCTCCCCTGCTATATCCCTTCTCACACCACTCCCTTCTCGTCCTTACCCTCCTTCCACTCCTTACCTGCCACTGCTTCTCCTCATCGCTCTCTCTCCGCTACTCCCAATGGCCCCTAGTGAAAAAGTTCTGATAGCATACTTCAAGGAGCTGTACCATCAATATTACAATATAAAGGATGGAGAGGTAGATGTAACATCGCTCTTGGGCGTATCTGTGTCCCTTTGCACATGTCGAGGACAAGGATCACTCTGACCAAGACAAGACCAAGCGAGAAATCCTAGAGGATTCTATTGAGGAGATGCTGAGCTACATCCAAGAGTAAGGCCACATGCCCAAGGAAGCTCCTTAGAGTAAGGAGCAAAAGAAAAAAGAGGTGAAGGATAAGAACAAGAAGAGAGATGACAAAGGAGAGGGTAGCACTTCATCAAAGACCAAACCATTAAGAATGTAATGGGGATGAGAATTTTCTAAGCAAAATCTTCTGAGCATTCGAGTGAAGGGAAAAAAAAGCTTCCAACTATGTAAAAATATGGCAAAAATAGATTAGAAGAAAACATAGTTTCACTAAGAAATATGCAAAGTATTATAGCAATGCCTATTTTATACACAAATATTTACATGAATATTTGGGAATGGTGAGTAACATAATGGAATGGCTTTTGAAGAAACCCATATGTAAAGTAGACTTCTGTATGAAAATTCCCTCATGATCCTTCTTACAACTTTTACTTAATAGGGGGTGACATTGAAAACCCTCTCTCAACCTAGCATCTTGAAAGGGTTTATTCAAAGAAACCTCATTGAAGCAAGCCATCAAGGTAGTTTCTCTAGTGAAACCCCTTTGAAGTAGGTCTTCCAAGGTAGTTTTACTGGTGAAACTACCATGGACAACACTTTTAAAAGTGGCCTAACTTTCTTATCGAATGTCCAAATATAGTCATTAAGCCACTCAAATTGAATACAAAACCCCATTTGAGCACATATATGGGGTTATATTTTGGAAAATTTTTAATATATATTATTAAATATTACATGTATTTTATGAGAGTGATATATAAGCCCAAGTTAATACTTATTTATAGTAATTTAAACTTCTTTATAAACATATCCATAAATATCTTGTTATTTATGCTATTAGAACACTAGAAAGCTCTTTTCATATTGATATAAATGTGTTTAATAAGTGATTATATATATATAATATTATTACATTGAGAGTGATTATGAGGAATGTTTCTTATAGGAATTAATTTTCAACACTTTTTTAAGGTAATAACAGGGGTACAAAGGATGTCTATGAAGAAGAAAATTTATGTTATATAAAATTGATTGAGTGACAATTCTGTATATTTTTATGATAAAGGGATCTAGTTCTAGTAAAAATAAAAGTGTAAAAACCATGTTTCCTAAAATAAATACAAATTTTTAAATCTCTTAAAAAACATGCGCGGATAAACCTGCTCATAGGTTTCTGCTCATAAAATTGATGCACCCAAATGTAATTACAGTTTATAAAGTACTCTGATTTGGAGAATGTAATTATAGTTTCTAGTATTTGAGAGGGAGCCCTCTCTTGGATATTTTTTATAACTCCTCTTGGATATTTGTTATGCTCTATGATGAGATTATGCTGTATATATGTGAGAGAGGGGAAAGAGAGGGAGGGAAAATAGAGAAAAGAGAGAATATAAGAGAGAAAGAGAGAGGGGAGAGAGAGGATGTGAAAATATGAGAAAGGGAGAAGAGAGGAGTGAAGGAAAAGAGAGGGGAAAAGACAAGAGAAGAGAGGAAATAAGAGAAGAGAGGACAATAGAGGGAAGAAGGTAGGAAATAAGAGAGGGGAGAAGAGAAGAAAAGAGAGAAGAAAAGAGAGGGGAAAAGAGAGGATGGAAGAGGAAAAGAGAGGAGAAAAGAGAGGGGAAGAGAGGGAGGGGAGAAAAGAGAGTGGAAAAGAGAGGATGGAAGAGGAAAAGAGAGGGGAAAAGAGGGAGAGAAAAGAGAGAAAAGAGAGGAAATAAGAGAGAAAGAGAGAGGGGAGAAAGAGGATGTGAAAATAAGAGAACGTGGAAAGAGAGGAGTGAAGGGAAAGCGAGGATGGAAGAGGAAAAGAGAGGGGAGAAAGAGGAAGAAAAAGAGAAGAGGAGAGAAGAGAGGAGAAGAGAGGGGAGAAGAGAGTAAATAAGAGAGGGGAGAAGAGAGGAAAAGAGAGAAGAAAAGAGAGGGGAAAAGAGAGGATGGAAGAGGACAAGAGAGGGGAAAAGAGAGAAAAGAGAGGAAATAAGAGAGAAAGAGAGCAGGGAGAAAGAGGATGTGAAAATAAGAGAAAGGGGAAGGGGAGGAGTGAAGGAAAAGAGAGGATGGAAGAGGAAAAGAGAGGGAAGAAAGAGGGGAAAAAGAGAAGAGGGGAATATAATAGAGGGGAGAAAAGAGAGGGGAAAAGAGGGGAGAACAGAGAAGAAAAGAGACGGGAAATCCTACATAAGTACTTGGTCTAGCCCTTCTCCTATCTGAGTGGCCCTTCTAGCAGTAGCGTGTGTAGTTGGGGAGGATGGAAGAGGAAAAGAGAGGGGAAAAAAGGGAGGGAAAAGGGAGAAAAGAGAAAAAATAAGAGAGAAAGAGAGGGGGAAGAGAAAGGATGTGAAAATAAGAGAAAGGGGAAAGAGAGGAGTGAAGGAAAAGAGAGGATGGAAGCCGAAAAGAGAGGGGAGAAAGAGAGCAGAAAAGAGACGAGGGGAAAATAAGAGAGGGGAGAAAAGAGAGGGGAAAAGAGGGGAAAGAGGGGAGAAAAGAGAGGAAAAGAGAGGGGAAAGAGAGGAAGGGGAGAAAAGAGGGGGGAAAATAGGGGAGAAAGAGCGGCAAAAAGGAAAGAGCGAAAAATAAGAGAGGGGAGAAAAGAGAGGGAAAAAGAGGGGAAAGAGAGGAGAGAGATGAGAGGAAAAGAGAGGGGAAAGAGAGGGAGGGGAGAAAAGAGAGGGGAAAAGAGAGGATGGAAGAGGAAAAGAGGAAGGGACCATGTGACATTGTTGGAGTGGGAGATATCCACTTGTCTCTGGCTAATGGTTCTACATTTGTACTCATGAATGTTAAGCATGTTCCAAATCTGAAAAAGAGCTTGATAAGTACGAGATAGCTTGATGATGATGGCTATCATGTGTTTCTTGGCAACAATACATGGAAAATTAGCAAAGGGTCACTTGTGATTGCTAGAGGTTCCAAGCATGGGACATTGTACTCAATGCATGTGTCAGGCATAAGAGATAATGTAATCAATGTGACCGAGCAGCCATCTGTCTCTTTATGGCATCGTGTGTTGGGACACATAAACATGACAGGAATGAAGATACTTTCTGGTTTGCAGTATGTTCCCGTGTTTAATTTTTCATATTTTAGCATGTGTGAGCATTGCATTTATAGGAAGCAAACACGGACTTCACATAAAAAATCTTTGGGCAAGAAGAGGCTTGAACCATTGGAGTTGGTTCATAGTGATGTGTGTGGACCTATGCCTACTGTCTCATTGGGTGGTGCTTCTTACTTTGCTACTTTCATTGATGATGCTACATGGAAAATGTGGGTCTATCCTCTTCGGAAGAAGAGTGATGTCTTTGATACATTTCAAAAGTTCTTAGCATTTGCTGAAAATCAGTCGGGCAAGAAGCTTAAATGCTTGTGCACTGATAATGGAGGAGAGTATACCTCTCATGCATTTAAGAATTTTTGTGAGCTACGTGGCATCAAGCGGGAGTTGACTACTCCTGAGAATCCTTCCCAAAATGGGGTTGCTGAGAAGATGAATAGAACTATTCAAGAAAGGAATATAAGCATGCTTTCTAATGCCGGTCTACCTCATGGCTTTTGGGCTGAGTCTATCAAGACAGCATTACATCTTATCAATAGACCGCCTAGCAAGGCACTAAATGGGAAAGTGCTAGAAGAGTTTTGGTCAGGCAAGCCACCATCTTATGGGCATGGACAGCCCATAGATCGTGAGGTGGGAGAGCCACATCTAGGTGGACAACCTCAGGTTATGTAGGAAAAGTTGGGAAAACAAGATGCTCATGGTGAGCAAGTGTTGAGATGTTCCACTAGAGTCTCATGACCTCCACAGCGATATGCTCCATCTCTAGATTATGTCATGTTGATAGATTGCGGTGAGCCTTCATGCTTTGAGGATGCTATGTCTAGGAATGACAAGCATAAGTGGGAGAAGGCTATGTAGTCAGAGATGGATTCTTTGATGAAGAATGCTACTTGGGATTTGATTTATTTGACCAAAGGAAAGCATGTATTGCCATGCAAATGGGTTTACAAGCTGAAGATGTCTCTAGTAGATGCATTGCCTAAGTATAAGGCAAGGTTGGTAGCCAAGGGTTTTAAGTAGGAGAAGGGTATAGATTGAACATATGTTTACAATTTAAATTGTTGCTCTTAAAGAGCCTCAATTCATGCCATCTGCATAATTTGACTCCCCATTGTCTTATTGCTCAATGTCACGACAGTCCCTTGCCAGGTGCCATCTGCATAATTTGACTTCCACTTGTCTTGCCAAGCCTTGCCCCTTGGGTGCATTGACTCCCCATTGTCTAATTGCTCAATGCGATAGTCCCTTGCCAGGTGCCATCTGCATTAACTCCCTATTGTCTTGCCAAGCCTCCTTGGGTGACATCCAGTGCAAAATACAGGTGCCATCTGCATTAACTCCCATGAGTTATCTTGCCAAGCCTTGCCCCTTGGGTGCATTGACTCCCCATTGTCTTATTGCTCAATGTGATAGTTCCTTGCCAGATGCCATCTGCATTAACTCCCTATTGTCTTGGCAAGCCTTGACCCTTGGGTGATATCCAATGCATATTTTGACTCTCATTTGACATAGGAGGTGATGACTCTGATTATAATTGTCTTGGATTGGCTCCTTGCCTAGTACCCAAATAAAATCCTTCAATGGACTTCAATACAAAGCTTTAATCATGGACATTCTTCATTTGCACTGTCTCCTTCTACTTCCTCCATGGCGAGCATCCTTAAAAATTCGTGTATATGCAAAATAGTTTGCTGTGGTATTTTTATTTTTCCTTCTACCTCATATCCCATGCGCTTCTTTGATTTCTTTGCCCTTGAATGCCAAGGCACTATGATTGTCTTTGTCGAAACTTGAGAGACTGCTTCATAATTTGGGACCCACTCCTTCATTATACAATTAGTATACAATGTGTTGTTATCCATATTCTCCTTCCTGCCCTTTGGCTCATACCATACCGCTGTAAATGTTGTAGCTCTCCCTTGGTCCTCTCTTTGCACATCAACTACTTTTGCAACCCAAAACTTAACATTCTCAT
This sequence comes from Dipteris shenzhenensis, assembly GCF_047967505.1. Taxonomy (NCBI): domain Eukaryota; kingdom Viridiplantae; phylum Streptophyta; class Polypodiopsida; order Gleicheniales; family Dipteridaceae; genus Dipteris; species Dipteris shenzhenensis. The sequence continues at coordinate 18,988,178 of NC_141617.1, read as the reverse complement.
ATTCATCATCCGATGGCCAAACCACAACAAAAAAATCGACCTCTATATCTACTTGTGGCATAAACTCTCTCTTCTTCGGTCCACAATATGGATGTGGGAGTAATGATACAAATTCATTTTCAAAGATTGGAGCTGGGCGCAAATCATTATGAACATTTGGCCAAAACATATTGCATTCTTCCTTGACATCCTTTGAGCCTCGCATTCTCTCAGGGTCCTTTATTAAATTTCGTGTCTTGTTAATTACAGTGGTAGTGTGTTCTCTCCAAGTAGGCTTTGAATCAGGATATCTCCGGAGCATTTCCTCTTTGTATGTAATAAATGCTTTTAGTCCTTCTATTTCACAATTAGACCTCTCATTGAATTCTTGTATAGGAGCCCATATTGGATACCTTTCCTTACTGGGAATTGAAGTTAAGAGACTGTAAGGTTCTTCAGGTTCCCATTTTGTATCATGAGAATACTATTGCCATTGCATTATGGGTTTTTCATCTTTAAAAAAAAACGAAAGTAGTGTGGATTGGTATGACCTGTCAATGCATCACCACCCGTTTGTATGAAAGGTAGAATGAAGCTCTTCCAATCATACATTGTTTTGAGCCTCTCACATACTGTACTTTCCTTACGACCACCAACTTGCCTACCACATCTTCTTACCAAGTCATCTATTGTCTCCACATCCTTGCGTTTAAGCTCACTTGAGACTGTGCTAAAAACCTGATCGATATCCTCATGTGTATGCCCAACATACAAAAATCCACATTCGACCTCATTGAAGATTCGATGAGCAACTAGCATGGAGCAGAATGCAAACATGAGTACATTCTTATTTTCTCGCTAGCAATTATCAGCTTGTATTCTCAAAGTCGGTGGTAAGCGACCTTTTTCTGCATGTACATTGCGAATTGCCTTCATAATAGATGTTACAACTTGATTACTATCATGTAGATGCAAGGAATCAATTCATATATCTGCAAAGAACTTAATTCCATGCACTAACACTCCACATAGATGTGTCTTTAGAAAGTGATTTCCTTGTAATTTAGGTGGAGTGGCAACAAAACAAGGCAATGTTGTTGTATTCTGATCCATGCCATCGACAATAAGGCACATGTAGTCATCGAGATGCGAAATAGCTTGCTCCTTCCAAAATGCATATTTTTGTCTGGAATGTCGAATAAGGTCATGATGAGATTTTTGGTTTTTTTTGTATAATTCCCTTTGATTTGGACATGTTGCACTCTCAATCGCTCGCTTTAAATCATCACAGACATTGCACTTTGACATTTTTTGCCTCCTTGGGATTTTAACATATCCAAAGTTCTTCTTCCAAAGAGTATACAAAGTATGAGAAGAAGCTACGGCATCCCCTCTTTGCCTTTGCTTTTCTGCAATAGAGTTAAATACTTCGAGCTTTGTCAAGCCCATTGGAAGGTGCATTTCAGTGATCGCGTCACCGTTAGGGAGTTTGGTAGATATATGGGGTGGGGTTGAGGTAAAGCATTTTCATGTATGAAGTCTTGCAAAATTGCTGCTGCCCTGACAGTTGAGATTCTTGATTTGGACCTTCCTCTATTACCGTGAATGCTAAATTTGTTGCCGCCCTTTGCCTTGGTGACTAAATCCCAATATGTATCATGGGATAATCTAGTAATATTGCGATATGCCTTATTGCAAATCCTTTTTCCATTTACGAGAGGTTTTACCTTTTGTCCTGAACTTAGCCTTTTATTGCCATTCTGAAGAAAGCAAGAGAGACTTGTGAGAAGGTATTCATTTCTTTCGCTTCCTCTTCTTTGCCACATGTGTCCTCTACATTCCCTGATGTCTACAAGATCAATGAAGCGCATACATCTTCGCTTGCAACATAGATATCCCAATGCATTTAACATGTTCTCCTCCTTCATTACTCTCTTCCTCTTTGGTTTCTTTTGTGGATCTGCCTGGATTCGCTTTCTCTTCATGCATATGTATGACCGTTTTCGTTCCTCGTGCACATTGTTATCTGTATTTATGCACTTCTTCTCCTCACATTTGTTTGTAACCAAGCATCCATGATTGGTCGTTGCATCCTTGTCCATATCACAATCAAAGTTAAATATTGAATAATCCTCTATTGATCTCATCCTAGTTTTTAACATACTCTTAGGACCATTCAATGAATTCAATATTCTATGAGAGTATTGAGAACCTTGAAACTCTTCCACTCCTGAGAGAACATCACTCATTGGGACATCTTGCATGGCTTTCACAAATCCACAAGCTTGATTGACACCAGGTTTGTTAATATATGCATGAACTCATCCACACTTGACAAGACATCGCTATTGAAATCTTTGCCCTTCTCACTATGCAAGAATTCATCCACCCCAAATAAGGCTTCACTTCTAAAATCATTTTGTTTATCGGAACCAATGAACTCATCCACTCCAGATAAGATGTCACTTCTATAATTGAGTATATTGAAATCATCCACATTTGAAGTGATAGAGCCTAGCACATGGGCATGCTTTTTAGGTCCTTTGATATTGTAGTATACGTTGTCTTTATCATTGAAAACCACGTGCCTCTTTCTCATGTTTAAAAATTGCATGCTCCATCTCATATTCTTGCCTACCTCATAGTAGGGATCACATAAGGATGTTATGTCATCAACCATACCATCATCAGTGACTTTTAGAATTCTCATCTGTGCAAATGACCATTACTCCACTTGTTCAAATCCCAATACTTCAACTTCTGCTACAGTATTATTTGCAAATTATCTCATTTGTAAAATGTCCCCTATAGTAAAATCCAAGGTGGTGCACTTTGTATTCTTGATAATGTCTGTTGCATAAGTCTCATCTTTGTCCCATGCTATAAATGATTTGTTGGATGTATTGTAGGGCATAACATCTCCAAGAGTTTCCATATCTCCACATTTATACTTTAGCTCAACATGTGCGCTAAGAATCTTTGATACAGTAACTACCACCTTATCTTCGCCAAGTCTTCGAAAGTGGCAAACTAAATTGGGATCACTATCATGGATTATAGCAAATGCAACTACTTCTCTTTTGCTACATAAAATCACATCCATCCCTGGAACAAAATCTATAGCCATCTCCTTTGTGAGAGTCCTTCGCAAGCAAGCTGCAGTAGCAACAATTACATAAATATTAGTCTCTTTTTAATAATCTACTCATTTATTATAATTTTTAATTAGTACTTAATTTATTGGTGGGAGAAGTTATCCGATAAAGTATTCATCAGATGGACATGACAAGTTATCCTTTGCATGGTCGATCGAGCATTAAATACTATTTTTGCTCTAGTGTCATGCACATTCGTAAAAAAACACGAGCCTGCTAGGTATGTTATCCAATCAAGCACTAATGGGATGTGTGTGCCACTTTGCATGTAAGTCAATTCCACCTAGTTGAAGGTGTGTGCAAAGTATTGTGCCCATTGAATATGCTTTGCATTGTCGATTAAGCATAAAACACCGTTTTTGCCTTAGTGTCATGCACAACCATGAAAAAACACGTTCCTAAGTGTGTTAATCAAACAAGTACTTATTGGATGGGGGCTCCACTTTTCACGCAAGTCCGTTTAAACTAGGTTGAGATGCGTGCAAAGTATTGTCACCATCGGATATGCTTTGCATGGTCGATTATGCATTATACAACGTTCTTCCCATAGTGATATGCACATCTGCAAAAAAACACGCCCTTAGGTATATTATGTAACCAAGTACTACTTATCGGATGGGTGTGCCTCTTTGACAAAATTTCAATACCACCTAGGTTAAGGCGTAGGAAAAGTATTGTTCCCATCGGATATGCTTTGCATGGTCGATCGAGCATTAAATACTATTTTTGCTCGTGTCATGCACATCCGTAAAAAAAACATGCTGCTAGGTGTGTTATCCGATCAAGTACTTATGCGATGGGAATGCCACTTTGCATGTAAGTCAAATCCACCTGTTTGAAGCTGTATGCAAAGTATTGTGCCCATCGGATATGCTTTGCATTGTCGATCAAGCATAAAATACCGTTTTGGCCTTAGTGTCATGCACAACGATATAAAAACACGGTCCTAAGTGTGTTAATTAAAGAAGTACCCGATGGGGGCTCCAGTTTGCATGCAAGTCCGTTTCAACTAGTTTGAGATGCGTGCAGAGTATTGTCACCATAGGATATGCTCTGCATGGTCGATTACACATTATACAACATTTTTCCCGTAGTGATATGCACATCCGCAAAAAAACATGCCCTTAGTTATGTTATCTGACCAAGTACTTATCGGATGGGTGTGCCTCTTTGAGAACATTTCAATACCACCTAGGTTAAGGTGTAGGAAAAGTATTGTGCCCATCGGATATGCTTTGCATGGTCGATGGAGCATTAAATATCATTTTTACCTTAGTGTCATGCACATCTGTAAAAATACACGCTGCTAGGTGTGTTATCCGATCAAGTACTTATGTGATGGGAATGCCACTCTGCATGTAAGTCAATTCCACCTAGTTGAAGGTGTGTGCAAAGTATTGTGCCCATTAGATATGCTTTGCATTGTCGATCAAGCATAAAACACCGTTTTTGCCTTTGTGTCATGCACAACCATATAAAAACACGGCCGTAGGTGTGTTATTCAAATAAGTACTTATCGGATGGGGGCTCCACTTTGCACGCAAGTCCGTTTCAACTACGTTGAGGTGCGTGCAAAGTATTGTCACCATCGGATATGCTTTGCATGGTCGATCATGCATTATACACCATTTTTTCCCTAATGATATGGGCATCCGCAAAAAAACACGCCCTTGGGTGTGTTATTTGACCAAGTACTTATCAGATGGGTGTGCCTCATTGAGAACATTTCAATACCACCTAGGTTGAGGTGTACAAAAGTGTTGTGCCCATCGGATATCCTTTGCATGGTCGATCGAGAATTAAATACTATTTTTGCTCTAGTGTCATGCACATCCGTAAAAAAACATGCTGCTAGGTATGTTATCCGATCAAGCACTTATGGGATGGGCGTGCCACTTTGCATGTAAGTCGATTCCACCTAGTTGAAGGTGTGTGCAAAGTATTGTGCCCATCGTATATGCTTTGCATTGTCGATCAAGCATAAAACACCGTTTTTGCCTTAGTGTCATGCACAACCATGAAAAAACACAGTCCTAGGTGTGTTATTCAAACAAGTACTTATCGAATGGGGGCTCCACTTTGCACGCAAGTCCTTTTCAACTACATTGAGGTGTGTGCAAAGTATTTTCACCATCAGATATGATTTGCATGGTCGATCACACATTATACACCATTTTTTCCCTAGTGGTATGCACATCCGCAAAAAACACGCCCTTAGGTGTGTTATCTGACCAAGTACTTATCGGATGTGTGTGCCTCTTTGAGAACATTTCAATACCACCTGGGTTGAGGTGTACAAAAAGTGTTGTGCCCATCAGATATCCTTTGCATGGTCAATCGAGCATTAAATACTATTTTTGCTCTAGTGTCATGCACATCTGTAAAAAAACACGTTGGTAGGTATGTTATCCGATCAAGCACTTATGGGATGGGCGTGCCACTATTCATGTAAGTCAATTCCACCTAGTTAAAGGTGTGTGCAAAGTATTGTGCCCATTGGATATGCTTTGCATTGTCGATCAAGCATAAAACACCATTTTTGCCTTAGTGTCATGCACAACCATGAAAAAACACGGTACTAGGTGTGTTATTCAAACTAGTACTTATCGGATGGGGGCTCCACTTTGCACGCAAGTTTGTTTCAACTACATTGAAGGGCGTGCAAAGTATTGTCACCATCGGATATGCTTTGCATGGTCGATCATGCATTATACACCATTTTTCCCCTAGTGATATGCACATCCACAAAAAAACACGCCCTTAGGTGTGTTATCTAACCAAGTACTTATCGGATGGGTGTGCCTCTTTGAGAACATTTCAATACCACCTAGGTCGAGGTGTACGAAAAGTGTTGTGCCCATCGGATATGCTTTGCATGGTCGATCGAGCATTAAATACTATTTTTGCTCTAGTGTCATGCACTTCTGTAAAAAAACACGCTGCTAGGTATGTTATCCGATCAAGCACTTATGGGATGGGCATGTCACTTTGCATGTAAGTCAATTCCACCTAGTTGAAGGTGTGTGCAAAGTATTGTGCCCATCGGATATGCTTTGCATTGTCGATCAAGCATAAAACAATGTTTTTGCCTTAGTGTCATGCACAACCATGAAAAAACACAGTCCTAAGTGTGTTAATCAAACAAGTACTTATCGGATGGGGGCTCCAGTCTGTACGCAAGTCTGTTTCAACTAGTTTGAGATGAGTGCAAAGTATTGTCACCATCAGATATGATTTGCATGGTCGATCATGCATTATTCACCATTTTTTCCCTAGTGGTATGCACATCCGCAAAAAAACACGCCCTTAATCTGACCAAGTACTTATCGGATGGGTGTGCCTCTCTGAGAACATTTCAATACCACCTAGTTTAAGGTGTAGGAAAAGTATTGTGCCCATCGGATATGCTTTGCATGGTCGATCGAGCATTAAATACCATTTTTACCTTAGTGTCATGCACATCCGTAAAAAAACACACTGCTAGGTGTGTTATCTGATCAAGTACTTATACGATGGGAATGACACTTTGCATGTAAGTCAATTCAACCTGGTTGAAGGTGTGTGCAAAGTATTGTGCCCATCGGATATGCTTTGCATTGTCGATCAAGCATAAAACACCATTTTTGCCTTAGTGTCATGCACAACCATATAAAAACACAGCCGTAGCTGTGTTACTCAAATAAGTACTTATCGGATGGGGGCTCCACTTTGCACGCAAGTCGGTTTCAACTACGTTGAGGTGCGTGCAAAGTATTGTCACATTCGGATATGCTTTGCATGGTCGATCACGCATTATACACCCTTTTTTTCCCTGGTGATATGGACATCCGCAAAAAAACACGCCATTAGGTGTGTTATCTGACGAAGTACTTATCGGATGGGTGTGCCTCATTGAGAACATTTCAATACCACCTAGGTTTACCTGTACAAAAAGTTTTGTGCCCATCGGATATCCTTTGCATGGTCAATCGAGCATTAAATACTATTTTTGCTCTAGTGTCATGCACATCTGTAAAAAAACATGCTGCTAGGTATGTTATCCAATCAAGCACTTATGGGATGGGTGTGCCACTTTGCATGTAAGTTGATTCCACCTAGTTGAAGGTGTGTGCAAAGTATTGTGCCCATCGGAATATTCACCATATCTCTGACTTGGAGTCTCCTTCGGAAGCTTGGCAGAAGCTTGACATGATTTTTGGTGCTAGCTCTCACATCTCTAAACTATCACTTAAAATCTCTTTCTTTGAATTGAAGATGACTAGTGGTACTACTTTAGCAGCTCATGTCAACTATATGCGGAGTCTTATGACTCAATTAGCTTCTATCAACTCTCCTATTTCTCCAGATGATGCTATGGCAGTGTTACTTAAGAGCATGCCTGAAGATTATGATCACATAGTTACCACTTTGAAAAATCTTCCTAATCCTAATCTTGAAGGTATTATCTCTGCTCTCCAAGAAGAAGAAAGGCATATGGAGCTCAGGAAAGGCAATGACACTGCTTATGCTATAAAAGTCCAGAAGGGCAAGTATACTCCTTGCAATCACTGTGGAAAGACAAATCACCTTTCAAAGGATTGCTTCAAAATTAATCCATGCAAGCACTGTGGCAAGAACAACCATAATGAGAAGTTTTGCAGAGCCAAAGCAAAGAAAGAAAATGCAAATCTACTTACAGTTGAGCCTCCACAAGATGAGGCATCCCATGAAGATTATGCATTTTAAACATCTCTATGTATGCTCCAGATCTCTCTTTTTATGTCAAGGTACTCAGCCTGGATAGTCCTCCAAAATGAATGAAAATAAACTATTGTGTTTTGTGTGTTTTGTAAACACCTCTGGTCAACTTATGATGTAGGCCATGTGTATGTTTTGTTCCATGGTACCTCTTGCAGACATTGTGTGCATGTACATGCAAAGGAGATAACCATTGGAAGGTCTTTTTATATCCCTTTCTGTTTACCTTACACCCAAGGGAACCCTTGCTAGCATGAGAACCTAGCCATAGATTTATCCTTGACCACCATGAGATGGCATGAGAAACTATGAGACTAGATGTATCCTTGACATAGCCTGAGGCATTTCCTTGAGGGGGGTTTTGTTGGGATATCTCAAGATGTATGCCTTAGGCACACCTTATATTTCTATGTGTGAGTGCTAGAGGCACAGTTAGGTGCCCACAAGCACAGTTAGGTGGTGGAAAAGCCACATAGGATGATTGAGAGAATCTAGGAGCAGATTGAGGAGATGATTGTGGAGCTCTGAAGTCATCAGTGATGTCAGTGAGCATGTATGAGGTGCCTACTTAAGGACCTCACTCTTCTTCATTCTACAACCAAGTAATGCAAGTATTCTGAGTTTGTGTTCACTCTACTCTTTTCCTTCAGTTTTCCAACAGGTGGTGGCTCTCATCAGCCACGTCTATCGTGGCTATGATTCCACTTGGCTGGCACTTAAAATTACCAGTCACCACTCACCCACCACTAGGCTTAAGCATGCATGATCACTAATACGAGTGCATTAAAAATTACCAATCATTGGGCTCGCATGCTCAGTAGAGTATGGTAATGAGTGAATAGAGCCAGTTTATCATGGTTACAATTCCACCGGGCTGGCATTTAAAATTACCAGTAGCCATCGCTCACCCACCAGCGAGCTTAAGCATGCATGCATGATCACTATGAGTGTAGTAAAAATTACTAGTCACTAGGCTCGCATTCTCAGTAGAGAAGTAGAGGGCTTGGTAATGAGTGATTAGAGCTTCATGATTTACCTTTATGGGAATTACTGCCCGATGGTGATGGCTCTCATCAGCCACGTCTATCATGGCTAAGATTCCACTGGGCTGGGAGTTAATTACCAGCCACTTCAGTGGCCTGCTCACCCACCACATGGTGTCTGCTTCATGATTACCGGCCACTATGGTGGCTCTAACTTTATCTGGATGTAACACCGGGCTCCAGCCACCACTACAGTGGCTCCAACTTTATAATATATAAGATCTGTGGCATTTGGCATATTACGACATTGCTCTCATCTACCCTTGATCTACTACTTTGCTCCACATGCTCTGCTACTTTGCTCCACACCCTTCCTCCAGCTCTTTTCCACCCCTGCTCTAATTTGATCCATGCTCCCTCCTCCAACTCTCCCACTCCCCTGCTCATCTGCTACTCACCCAGTCATCTTCACCATGCCTCCCCCCCTTGCTCTATGATCCCAATATTATTTGTCTTCTCATATAAGGTGATTGTGTTGCACTCACCTGGAGTAGAAATGTTGGCACTAGTGGAGACCCTTCATTCCCACAATCAATTCCCCCCACATCTACATGTCACCACCTTAGATGACATGGTCACCTCTGGCCTCTTTATGACTGTGTGTATGGGTTTCCCCTACATGTCGATGAAGGCCTCAATAGTTTCAGAGGAGAGTACTCTCGACTTGTTGGGGGGGTGTAATCTAAGTCCTAGCAACGTGCATGGTCTTCAACCTCTCCATCGCCTCCTCCTTTGGCTCCCTAAAAAATTTTAATGCAACAAGCTAGACTAGTGGAAATACTGAGTTGTACAAATTCCCTCTTCCTCAGACGAGGCTCATAACCACTCAGCAATGGCTAGATGTAATCTTTTGGCCTCTAAGGCTCTTAAGGATCTTTTTGCTCACTAGATGTGACGTTTTGGTCTCTAAGGCTCTCAACAATTGCTGAGTTTTTAATACATTTATGTAATCCCTTTCTGTTCAATTTGAGGCTCTCAATATGCACTGTTGTTAACTTTGATATTTGAATGGTCATGGTAGCTAGCTGTAATCTTTTGTCCTTTAAGGCTCTCAATAATTGCTGAGTTTTTTAAAATGTAAGATCCTCTGTTCAATTTTTGCTCGGTATTTAAGTTGTTAATTTTTATATAACCTGTTATTGGATGCAAATGTACATTTTAATCTCTTTTGCTCAATTTTCACTTAATAAATTGTACTTTTGCCCTCATTTATATTTACTGTACTGTCCTTTCGGCTTTCTCTCTCATTAATCTGAAGGCTTGATACCCAATCTACATGAGTTTGTCACCATATATGGGCACTGGGGAGTGAGCAAGCTAACCAAATTTTCGTGACACTAGATCAATGAATACCTTCAATGTAGTGGGAACAAGTGTCAGGGTAGCCCCATACAAAGTGTTCTATTGAAATTTCTTATCACTAATTTCCACTTGCAAGATTCTCCATGTGAGCACCTTTTGGCTTGCAAGCAAAGTTTCCCTCACATGTACTTTCTCATGAGTCCTTGGAAACAGATCTTTTACTTGTACATACAGCAAAGAACACCTAGGAATACATTTTTCTCAGCCACCAATGAGAGACCTAGTGTAGTGCTCATTATGCCATGTAAATCATATTAGCAATGAGTGCCAAATACTTAGGAACCAACCTCTAGTAAGATTTTCACTATCTACAATCAAAGCAGAAATCATAATACCATAAATTGCTAAAATAGTCCTAGGCTACCAAATTATGGACTAAAGTTAGCATAACATTGAGGGATGCAAGAGAGAAAGATCTGACATGAGGCATTCAAGAACCGAGAATAAGAAGAAACCAAAGTAAAGTAAACAAAAAAAATGACAGTAAACCAAGCTCATCGTCTTGAAGCCACAAAGTTGGGTACACAACCTTATAGAATAATCAGACCTGATTGCAAAGGAAGAACATATATTTTAAAACAAGGAAGTAGGTACTTAAAGAAAGTGTTGCTGAAGCAAAAGATAAAAGGTAGATCTGACAACCTGAGCCTAGGTCACCTGCAATTTTCCAACGAAGTCAAAGTACTTATAGAAAGGCAGATCACCAAGTTATAGACAAATTGTGGAAAGAGATAGCTTGCAAAGGCAAGAAGAGTAGATGCCACCAATAACAAAAGTACAAGGCTCTCATAATTTCAAAAGATGGAGACTCACAAAGGCCAAATTAATGGAATAATGGAGATGGACTTTTCATGGCTATCTGCCATACGAGAATGACCAGGAGAAAGGCATGGCTAGAGGAACCCCAGGAAAGGTTGAGACAAAGATAGACAAAGTAGAAGTGAAACAACTACCTATTATCAAAGATGCTTTCTCATTGGCAAAGTGATGCATAGAACACCATTAGAATATGATATTGTGGCAATAGTGCTAGATGGTAGAGCTATCATAAATGCAACATCAGCCACCTTGTACAAGGCATGGGTAAGGCCACTCGAACACACCGTTTCCACCAAAATTGGCAAATTGTATGTAAATACCACAAATGGGGACAATCTAGCCATGTGGTCAACTGAAAAGTAGAAGAAAGAAGAATTTACACTACTACACATGGACCCTATTGTGACGCTTAAGTACCAACGTTTAGCATGCATGGGGCACTAATTGTCGGTATTGGAAGCGAACCCTTATCAAATTGGTAACAGTTGTTATATAGCAACACTAAGATAGTTTCCTATAGTGATGTTTTACAGAGAGTTTTTTTTCCTATACTGACCTTAAAAGATAGTTTTTGCCAGTGACAAATTTTTTTTCATTTTCATACATGTTTGATCCTTTGAGAGAATAAAAGTACAAGAGCATGTACATCAAGCCTTTGAAGCTCATATATTCATGTCCAAGTTTGAGATGAAAAAAATCAATGAAGAGCATTTACATCAACGGCTTTAAACCAAGTCTAATGCACCAAACAAGTCTATCTCTAACTCTATACCGAGTTGATCTCCTATATCATCAGCGTACTCTAGCATCGTACGTTCACCTAAGAGTACTTGATTATCTTCTTCAATAAAGTGTGGTGATGCTTGATGATTGTCATCTTCTTCCTCAATATCGTGATCTCCATCTTCCTCTCGTACGATGTCATTATGCGCATCTTCCTCTTGGCTCATATTGTGATCTTCATCTTCTTCGCTAGATCCATCTAGATCAATTGGATCCAGCATTGGTAGTGGCATCTCCATATCCACATCTCTATCTTCAAAAATTTGCTTACTTCATGGTGCAACTTAGATCACGTACCACCATCTTGGATCAGAACGATCCAGATGAAAAGCCACCTATATTGAAGATGGGTGCCAAATGCCATCATCTATATATATGAAATTATGCTTAAGTACATGTATCAATGGATCTTTAGAAACGAAAGCTTCGATTAATTAAATCATTAGTATGCACCTACTCACAGTGCTTGGGAAGAACAAAAGTATCACTTTCATCGGTCCAAAGTTTGGTGGAGTCTATTGCAAAGAAACCACTACTAACTTTTCTCATTGTCGCATGGGGACCATTGTAAATAGTTCTAAACCATTTTACATCAAGAATGAAAATACTAAATCGTCTGAAATCAATTTCATAGATTTTGCATATGGTTCCACAATAATCCCGCTGTGAGGAGAGAAGATTGGTATCCAAAGCACTTGCTCGGCCATCTTGTGTGAAGTTAGCCATGACTCCACAATCATACGTGACTCTCTTTGAATCGATGTGTTCCACGTGAAAATGTCATCCATATGACCATAATGCACTATACTTTTTGTATTGTAAAAGATCATCCTTAAAATAATGAAGATGCATCTATTTTATAGCATATATTGTCACAAATAATTACTTAATTACGTCAAGAGGTAAGAAACTTACATGCATCATACATCCAGATGACAACTCTCGCTCGCGCTTGTTTATTGTCTCTCCATCACATTTGGCTGTACGTAGAGCCAGTTGTAGCCAATCAAGTGACATGTGAGTGGGGAGAAAGGCGAGATCTCATGGATATGGTTGCGATCGCCTATACATTACTCTGAATCTCGTCCTTGCATTTATTCTTTCTACTTTGGCCACTTCATATCTCTCAATCCATTTCTGCATCTCCGTGCTATTGAGGATACAAAACTTATTGAATTTCTCCATTTGCTCTTCGCTCATCTTTCTTTCAATCCCTTTTCCGTGGGGAACCTCGCCAACGATCTCGGGGGGGTCACTATGTATAAACCCTCTATATCACGTGCGTTCAAGGCCTATATTTAAAATCCCTTATCTGTAAATTTTTTCATTAATAAAATGTACCCCTTTTCTATACAAATCTGTAAATTTTTTCCAAAACTATTTTAAATAGTCCCTTATGTATATTTATTTCTGTAAATTTTAGGAATAAAAAATATCCTTCTGTTGAACTCACATGATAGGGTTACATATGATGAGTGACCCCCCCGAGCCAATGATGCGATCATCATCCTTGTTATGCCAAGCTTGCAAGATATCAGGATCCGTGGATGCAAGAAACTCTGTGATTTATACTAATGACTCTTGCACAAGCCATCCCTCTGCCATGCTTGCTTCTGGTCTTGCTCTTTGTCTTACAAATCCCTTCAAAATTTTCATAAACCGCTCCAGAAAAAACATCCACCGACTATGAACGGTACCTGCAATGGCCACCTCATCAATTATGTGCACAAGCAAGTGCACTTGAGTTGTCATAATGCTCGAGGGAAAGTGCTTTTCAAGAAAGCACACAGCTTCGATGGATTCCACCCTAGCCTTCTCAATGCTTGATATGGAGATCTCTTTTTGAGATATCCACCTATTTCACATGCCCATGTAAGATATATTCATAATCAGTCTACAGATTATTCAGCTTAAATTGAAGAAAATGCAATCAATGCAATTTGATAGTAAGCATACCTCGCAATACCACTGATCTTTGAATATATCATTTCTAACATCTTGTTGTAAGCACCCTTTTATTGTAATTGGGAGGATGAACTATCAAAGCAACAAAAAAGTCATGTCAACAATATAGCATAATCATAATTACACTAACGCATCACGATTATTGGTACAGTAATCCTATAGCTTAGAATACCTAGAAGACCTTGTGCCAATCATGGGACTTGAGCCCATTAATCTTATTGTCCTTTGAGAATGCTCCTTTCAAGCATGTACCCTGTGGATGTTTGAAAAGAGGGAATGTCCGCCTTGACCACTGCCTCCTCTCTCATGGAGAGGATCCATTTTACTTTCAAGAGGACAACTTTTCCTGAAGCACGCACTTGGGGCCACAAACGAGACATCCTATTCATAGCATGCAAGTCTTCTAGCACTCCTCTCGAGTCTTTGGAACCAACCAAGTGTGCCCAAATAGTAGCCCCCACATTCTTGAAGATATGCATGGGATCCAAGAGATGATTGATTTGTAACTGACCCCAATAAGGAAGCTCATGAAAGATCGATAGCCTCTTCATACAACAAGGAGGTTCCTCTCCATTCACCCTCGAAGCCTGAATCCAGTCACTTGCCTTCAAATATGGTGGTGGAGGATCAATCTACCCTCCATGCGTGAGATGGTCTAGCGGAAGGTATCGAGCATGGCCTTCATAAACATTTATCCTCATATGTTTGGAGTATCATGCAAGTGATTTCAAACCTCATCCACAAATAGGACAAGCATGGTACCCACTTGTAACAAGTCCTACATGCGTGCATGAATGTATCAGTATAAGAGATGCATGCGAAAGAAAGTCATAAAAGCATAATCTTATATTATACATGTAAAGACACAACCACGTACTTGTGCACTCTCCATATCTTGGGTACTCATGTATGGTCCACATCAAGATACCCCTGACCAAAATATCATTGGTATGTCTAGGAGATCTAGAAATATCAAAGACCCGCAGTCCTCTCCATAAGATCTATAACTCCTCTATCAAAGGTGCCATGTACACATCCATATTTTTGGCCTTGTACTTCCCTGGCGCAAGTAGTGCAAGCATGAGGTGTCCCTTCTTTATTGTTAGCCATGGTGGGATATTGTAATTCACCAAGACTATGGGCCATGTCGACTAAGATGTCAAATGTAACCTGAAAGGATTCACACCGTCCATGGCGAGCCCAAGATGTAAGTTGCGTGGCTCCCTCGCAAAGTCCGGCCACTAATTATCTATGTGCTTCCAAGCTACACAATCTGTGGGAATCCTCAATGTGTCATCAGTGGACTGATGAGATGCATGCCATGTCATCAAATCCGCTATGGATTTGCATCGGAACATGTGTTGTATTCTTGCAATGATGGGAAAGAGTTTCAAGACCTTTACCGGTATCTACTCACCCCGCAAGTCATCTCTATATCATTGTTCCCCACACTTTGGACAACTAGCCAAATCTCCATGCTCACGATGAAAGAGAATACAGTCATTACGGCAATAATGGATGGTATCATAATCCATACCCACCGTTGTTAGCATCTTCTTTGCTTCATCTCTTGATGTGGGCATGGTATTTGGTGCAGGCAACATCTTCTAGAGCAACCTATCACAATTAAAGCATACATAGGCTTCGAATAATGATGATTTGATACACTAATCCTACGTCTTAGAATACCTGTAGGACATTGAGCAAGCTTAGACTCCTATAACCTGACATTAAGCAAACATTTACAGACTCCTGCATTCTTTGAATTAGAGTGAGAAAAGTTTGTATCTGTTTTCTCAATAGTAGGCTATTGAAGCTTCACATGGGAGAAAAGAGAGGAGGAAAGAGAGGAGAAAAGAGAGGAAAAGAGAGGAGAAAAAGGAGAAAAGAGAGGAGATAAGAGAGAAAAAGAGAGGAGATAAGAGAGAAAAAGAGAGAAAGTGAAGAGAAAAAGTGGGGATAAAAGAGAGAAAAAAAGAGAAGGAAAGAGAGGAGAAAAGAGAGGAAAATAGAGGAAAAGAAAAGAGCAAAAAGAGAGAAAAGAGAGAAAAAGAGAGGAGATAACAGAGAAAAGAGACGAAAAAGAGAGGATAAAAGAGAGAAGGATAAAAGAGAGTCACAATTCAAACAGCTTCGAATAATGATGATTCTCAAACATACATGATGATTCTCAAAACAAACAATATCCAAATAATGAGTCAAATTAATGCGGGAGTTAACTTCATTAAGGCCGAGACACTTGTATTTGACCACCCATACTTTGCTTGCAGATTCAAGATTAAGAGACAAGCCCGTAGTTTAGACATCTTAGCACCCTCATACAACTGTGTTGATTGCAACTCTCGCATTTTGACCTCAGACACTGACATCACGTGTACATGCGATGTAGTGCCCCTAAAAATAGAATCCATCATGTCCACCATACCATCTTCATCATCCGAGAGACTATAGTCTTGCTCAAAGTGTGAAGGTATATGCACACCCTCGTTACCCTCCTCATCTTGTTTCAAGATTTCGTGTAAATATAAGATCTTCTCTCAAGGTTTTGTGTCATAATGGTATCCAATATTAATCCTCCACTCAAATAGCATTGACTTACTGATGATCCATCACCACATGCAACACCAATGGTGGGTACTGGTTCGGGCTCCTCCTCATACATCCACAAGTGGCACACGATAATGCAACATTGATGTCGTACTTCTCGCTTGCAATGAATGCAATCACAATACAACCTCTCCGTTGTTGAGATATCGAGCTCCACTCGAGATATGCCAGGGTGACCGTTGTGTATTTATGTCACCGACTTGTTAGCTGGAGATGCGGTTGGTACACCGCCCACGAATAATAGCTGGATGACAGCTATCCTTATCTACTCTAGTTTGTGGCTCAGTTAGTATGCCACCTTAGTTAGTTGAGTTTGGTTTGAGACCCACATATAGGGTTCTTCTATTTCTTTGTACTAGAGTTCTTTTTGGCTTTCACAACTAAGAAGAGGAAAACTGTTTTCAGCCTCCACCTTTGTGTGTATTCCCCCATTGTGCATGTGAGAAAGCCGCAAGTGAGACTCCTTCCCTCTCTCCCACAATCTTCACATGGTATCAGAGCCTTGTTCGTGGTAAGGAGCTCAAGAAAGCAAGCCAAGTTCGTGGTGTCCTGGTAAGAGGACGAGTGTTGCTGTCCTATTTCGAGTTTGGGAGCAAATCTCTGCAGGTAGCACAGCCAGAAGTGTAGGAGTGCACTGTTTCAGATTGAGACACCCTTCGCGATGTGGCGAGAGCACAGTATATGCTGATTTGAGGCCATTTCGGGGCTCGTTTTGAAGGTGGAAGTCCTTCGCAGGCACTCAGAAAAAGGCCCTATTTTTGGCTGTGCGACCACTGCGCGGCTAGTCGGTGGAAAGGTGCCGCAAAAATTGCATCGTATGCCTATGTGCAGAGATATTGGGAGTTACAGATTCATGCCTGTTGCCTGTTGATGCAAAATCGTCACTAGGAAGTGACTGTGTGGTGAAATACCACTTTCGTCAGTTTTGCAGATCTGCCCGTGTGTGGCAAAAGTTGTGTTTTTTGCAGTGACAGAATATTTTGCAGTGTTCTGTAATGGCACTGATTCTCTTTCACAGATTGTCACTGAAAAGCTTGACAAGAACAACTTCCAGGCATGGAAGTTTAGAATGACGAATTTCTTAATGGGAAAAGGCTATTGGGAATTCATTACAGGAAATGAAGAAGAACCTGTTCTTCCTAATGTTCCCAGTCAACAGGAAATGCAGGCATTCAAAGGATGGCATGAGAGAGCCAGGAAAGTTATGTACTGGCTGTCTATCAGCATTTCAGACTCCATGATTGTGCATATTCAGGATGCAAATACGCCAAAGGAGGCATGGGATACTTTGGCAAAAATGTATAGCACAAATACGCAAGCCAGGAAAATGCAACTCAAACAGGAGTTGCACAATGTGCAGAGAGAAAATTTGAGCATAAATGACTACCACATGAAAGTGAAGAAAATTGCAGATGCACTTACTTCCATTGGGTCGCCAGTGGATGATGATGATTTGGTTTCTGTGACCTTGAATGGTCTAGGAAAGGATTATGCACAGTTCCGGACATCCATTGCCATCCGTGAAAAATTTCCTGATTTTGAGGAGCTGATTGCTCTTCTAATTTCTGAAGAGCAGAGAAATGGTGGTGCATCTTCTTCAGCAGGAACTTCAAAAGAAACTGTCTTCTACTCAAATGCTGGTAGAGGTAGAGGCAGAGGTAGAGGAGGCTGATCTGCAGGCCGTGGTAGAAATCAGAATATGCAGCAAACGCAAGAAAACCAGTCCTATGCAGGAGGACGTGGTAACTCTAGAGGCAGGGGGAGCCAAAGAGGTCGTGGTGGATGGCAGAGAAGCCAAAATGCAAATAGCAATGTTGAATGCTACTATTGTGGCAAAATGGGTCATATGGCTAAGGACTGCTACAAAAAGCAGAATGACATTATGAATGGAAAATTGCAGCAAGGCAATTATGCATCTTCTAGCAGGCAGGGTGATGATAGAAATGAGCATCTATTTATGGTGCAGCATATGACCAATTCTGTGACAAGTGCAGAAGAACAAAATGATGTGTGGTATGTTGACTCAGGTGCGTCAAACCACATGACAGGTCATGCAGAATGGATGCAAGATGCAAGGAAGATGGAAAAGCCAGGATTTGTGGAGACTGGTGATGATACTGCACATCCTATTGTGCAGATTGGCAAAATTCCTTTGTCTATGCAGGATGGGAAAAAGAAATACTTGTCTGACGTATTTCATGTCCCGAACATCACCAAGAACCTGGTTTCTGTTGGTCAGATGGTTGAGCAGGGCTTACAGGTCAGATTTAATCCTCATGGATGCTTTGTTGAGGATATGAAAAATAATGATCGCTTGATAGCAAAAGGAAAGAAGAAGGGCAGGATGTTTACGTTGGATGCAGACATGCCTGAATTGAGTGCAGCAATGTTTGCACATGGGACCGGTATAGTTGCAGATATTGATATCTGGCACAAATGCATTGGTCATGTTAATATACAGTGACTTAAATCAATGCAAGCCCAAAATATTGTTGCAGGATTGCCTAAATTCAAGGTTGCAGAAATGCACAAGGTTTGTGAAGCCTATCAATTTGGGAAACAGGCAAGGAAACCTTTTCCTAGGCATGTTCAAGAGAGTAAAAAACCATTGGAATTAATCCACTCTGATGTGTGGACTACAAAAGCTGCATCTATTGGAGGCTGTCACTATTTTGTCACATTTATTGATGATTTCAGCAAAAAACTGTGGGTGTATTTTATGAAAAAGAAAAGTGAAGTGTTTGGACACTTCAAAGCTTTCAAAGCTATGGTTGAAAAAGAAACAGGCCTGCAAATAAAATGCCTAAGGTCAAACGGAGGGGGAGAGTACCTCTCAAATGAGTTTGCAAGGTTCTTGCAGGAGCATGGTATAAAGCAACAATATTCATGCAGTCATACCCCACAGCAAAATGGAATTGCAGAAAGAAAAAACAGGCATATTGGAGAGGTATCTCGGGCTATGCTAAATGAAAAAGATCTACCAGATTATTATTGGGCTGAAGCAGTTGCTACAGCATTCTATATAATGAACAGGACTCCCACTGCAGCAATACATGGCATGACGCCAGAGGAGATGTATACTGGTAGGAAACCAGATATTTCTCATTTGAAGATTTTTGGTTGCATTGCCTATGTCCATGTGCCAGATGAGCTCAGGTCCAAGTTGGATCCAAAAGCTGAGAAGTGCGTCTTTATTGGTTATTCTCTGCAGCAGAAAGGGTATAGATGCTATAACCCTTCTACACGTAAGTTCACAGTGAGCAAAGATGTTGTTTTTGATGAGATGAGCAGCTAGTATAAACCAGTAAATGTGATGATTGATGTAGATGCACAAAATGGTAATGCTGCACAGAATGCACAGCAGCAATCACAAAATATCAGTGGACCTAGAGTGTCCTCTACCAGTGGTTCACATACTTCGCCATGGACAGGCAGATTGAGATCAGGAGAATCCCCTCAAAGCAATGCAGAGAGTGGTACGCAGGTATCACGAAAAGGGAAAGAGAAGGTAGATCAGCCCATGTATGATGTGAATGCAGGTCACTCTTGTGTGGATGGTGAATCCAGTGGCTCAGAACAGAGCATTGATGATGAGTTGGGTATTCCTTCTGGGTATTCCTTCTGTTGTTACACATAGATGCTATAACCCTTCTACACGTAAGTTCACAGTGAGCAGAGATGTTTTTGATGAGATGAGCAGCTAGTATAAACCAGTAAATGTGATGATTGATGTAGATGCACAAAATGGTAATGCTGCACAGAATGCACAGCAGCAATCACAAAATATCAGTGGACCTAGAGTGTCCTCTACCAGTGGTTCACATACTTCGCCATGGACAGGCAGATTGAGATCAGGAGAATCCCCTCAAAGCAATGCAGAGAGTGGTACGCAGGTATCACGAAAAGGGAAAGAGAAGGTAGATCAGCCCATGTATGATGTGAATGCAGGTCACTCTTGTGTGGATGGTGAATCCAGTGGCTCAGAACAGAGCATTGATGATGAGTTGGGTATTCCTTCTGGGTATTCCTTCTGTTGTTACACATAGATGCTATAACCCTTCTACACGTAAGTTCACAGTGAGCAGAGATGTTTTTGATGAGATGAGCAGCTAGTATAAACCAGTAAATGTGATGATTGATGTAGATGCACAAAATGGTAATGCTGCACAGAATGCACAGCAGCAATCACAAAATATCAGTGGACCTAGAGTGTCCTCTACCAGTGGTTCACATACTTCGCCATGGACAGGCAGATTGAGATCAGGAGAATCCCCTCAAAGCAATGCAGAGAGTGGTACGCAGGTATCACGAAAAGGGAAAGAGAAGGTAGATCAGCCCATGTATGATGTGAATGCAGGTCACTCTTGTGTGGATGGTGAATCCAGTGGCTCAGAACAGAGCATTGATGATGAGTTGGGTATTCCTTCTGTTGTTACACCTGGAGTAAGGAAGACCAGGGATGTTTTGAGAGCACCTGGAAGTGAGCCTATTTTGCGCAGGTCTACCAGGGTTAGGTATCCTGTGGATAGGCTGAAATATGATGGATTTACAGCCATTCACTATGCCTATATGGTCAAAGTGATACAGGAACCAGAACCCACTTCTTTTGAGCAAGCCATGGGAAATGAAAAATGGGAGAAAGCCATGGATGAAGAAATGGATGCCTTGGATGCTAATGCTACATGGGAATTGGTGCCTTTGCCTAAAGGCAAGAATGCAATTGGTTGTAAGTGGGTTTATAAGATCAAGCACAATAATGCAGATGGTTCTGTGAATAGATACAAGGCAAGATTAGTTGTCAAGGGGTATGCACAGACATATGGCATTGATTATGAAGAAACTTTCAGCCCGTTTGCAAGGATGGCAACCGTAAGAGCAGCCATTGCTATGGCTACATCAAAGGGATGGTCTTTACATCAGATGGATGTAAAGAATGCCTTCTTGCATGGTGATTTGCAAGAAGAGGTCTTTATGGAGCAGCGAGCAGGTTATGTTCATGCTACTCATCCTGAGTTTGTTTGCAGGTTGAAGAAAGCCTTGTATGGCTTGAAGCAAGCACCTAGAGCATGGTCTGACAAGATAGGACAGTATCTTCTCACTATTGGCTTTCAGATTTCCAAGGCAGATTTCTCACTCTATGTGAGAAAAACAGAGAAAGGGATTATGCTGCTGGTCATTTATGTTGATGATTTGATCATCACAGGTGATAGTAATGAAGATATCCTTCATGTGAAAATGCTATTGAGGCAGAAGTTTGAGATGAAGGATTTGGGAGAGCTACGTTATTTCTTGGGCATTGAGGTGATTAGATCACCAAGTGGGATACAGCTCTTGCAGAGGCAGTATGGATTGGACATGCTGTCCAAATATGGGATGACAGGTTGTAAGCCTATTTCAGTTCCTTTGGAGCAGAATGTGAAGCTGAGCACAGATGCAGGTGAGCTTCTGGAAGACCCTACTATGTACAGACGCATAGTAGGAAGTTTGATTTACATGACTATTACCAGGCCAGATTTGAGCTATGCTGTTGGGTTGGTAAGTCAGTTTATGCAGGCTCCAAGGAAACCGCATTTGGATGCGGCTAGACGCATACTCAGGTATGTGAAGTCCACATTGCAGTATGGACTATTTTATGAGGCTGGGGTTTAGATACAGTTGCATGGATACACTGATGCTGATTGGGCTGGTAGCATTTCAGATAGACGATCTACCAGTGGATATGTGTTCTCTTTTGGGAGTGCTGCAGTCACTTGGAGCAGCAAGAAACAGCCTACAGTTGCCTTGTCGAGCACAGAGGCTGAGTACAGGGGTGCAGCAATGGCTGCATGTGAGGTAGCTTGGTTGCATAAGCTACTCTATGATATGCATCAGTCTACAGATGGGCCGGTTGTCATTTATTGTGACAACATGAGTAGTATACATTTGGCAAAGAACCCAGTCTTTCATGCCAGAACAAAGCACATTGAGGTGCATTATCACTATGTTCGGGAGAAGGTTTTACTAGGTCTTATTGATCTAGTTTATGTCAGCACAGAGGATCAGGTAGCTGACATATTCACGAAAGCATTGGGTGCAGAGAAGCTGCGCAAGTTCAGAGACCTGCTTGGTGTGCAGGATTTGGGATTGAGCTCGAGGGGGAGTGTTGAGATATCGAGCTCCACTCGAGATATGCTAGGGTGACCGTTGTGTATTTATGTCACCGACTTGTTAGCTGGAGATGCGGTTGGTACACCGCCCACGAATAATAGCTGGATGACAGCTATCCTTATCTACTCTAGTTTGTGGCTCAGTTAGTATGCCACCTTAGTTAGTTGAGTTTGGTTTGAGACCCACATATAGGGTTCTTCTATTTCTTTGTACTAGAGTTCTTTTTGGCTTTCACAACTAAGAAGAGGAAAACTGTTTTCAGCCTCCACCTTTGTGTGTATTCCCCCATTGTGCATGTGAGAAAGCTGCAAGTGAGACTCCTTCTCTCTCTCCCACAATCTTCACATCCGTAAGCCACATAGTGGTCTAGGGCATTGGCGCATCATATGACGAGCTTCCACTCGCCTCTTCCATCTGCACACTTCCAAAATCACAACATGAGCTACAAGTTAATCTATTAAGATCCAAAAAATAGCCACCCATGAGCTTCTTTTCTCTCTTTTAACAATAAGTGCCCTGAACCATTGCTATATAGCGATGCTTTGCCGCGTCAGTGTATAGTGATGCTTTTTGGATATAAAACGTCGCTATATGCGATGCTTTTTAGATATAAATGTCGCTATATAGCAATGCTAGGGGCTTAAACTCGAAACCCCACGTGATGCTATCTTTCACATCTCTATTACGAGAAAAGCAAAAATCTCTCCTCCCACCTTATATTCGATGCCCTAGCTTTCCTTCTCTCTATTCTCCACTCCTCACCCCTACCCAACCCCTCTCCTAATACTTGTGCTCCCTCTCCACCCTTCTCCCTCTCTGCTTGTGTGAAAAGAAGTTTTTCAAGAAGGTGAGTCTCTTTAAGCAATGTAGGTTCATTTTTTGTGAGATTTCATTTTGTGAGTGTTGAAACATGTTTCTCCTTGTATTGCTAAGGCTATGTGCTAGTTTTCATGCTTGTTTTTTAGAGGTTAAGGACAAAAAACGAGATTTGGCGAAAGAAAGAAGACTCACCTCTACTCTTTTTGGTATTTCTCTTCATCCTCTTTCTCCTTGTTTGTAGGCTTATGCTTGTCTCCTCAATCCAATCCCCTTGAGAAGTCTCTCTAAACTCCTCCTTCCTCTTACCAGTTATTTGAAAAATGGTATGTTTCCTCTCTTTTGTAGGACCAGTCCACTTCCAAGTAAGAAAGTGCTTCCTCTTTTTTCCTTTTGTAATTTTTGTTATTTGCATACTACAAGGCATAGGCCCTTTTCTGACGAAAATATTGACGCTTTTTACATTAAATATTTTTTTTAAAAACGGGCGCAAATGTCATTATTAAAGTCGTTAAATGCATCGAAAAAGAACGGTCGCTATATAGCGACATTGATAAACATTGCTATATAGCGACACTGATAATTGTCGCTATATAGCGACACTAGTAAACATCGCTATATAGTGACGACTAACAGAACTAAAAAAAAAGCATTAGTGGGGCAAAACAAGGCCATACCAAGCCCTGTTTTGCCCCACTAATGTTTTTTTTTTTTGTAATTACAAAAAAAAAATTTAATTATAAAATTTCCCTTGTGGAAAGGGTGATACAAAATTGCTCAAATGAAATGATTGAGCAACAAAAGCATATACATGTCGAACATATACAACATTGTTTGTTACAAAATTACCCTTTCTAAAAGAGTGATACAAAATCACTCAAACGACCGGATATACAAAATGACATACATGGCGAAGTATATGCAAACTGCTACTACTACTACTACTACTACTACTACTACTACTACTACTACTCATTCGAATCGTCCTCATCCTTGTCCTCTTCTTGTTGGCCTGTTCCTTGGTCCTCATGAGTTGCGACTTCTCCCTGACCCTCGTCACATGCGTCTGATCCCTGGTCCTGGTGATCGCTCGCCTTTGGTGATGGGACACTCGAGCTTTGACCCTAAGAGAACCATATAAATTAAAAATTAGATTGGAACTTAAAGAATAAAATAATTTAAAAAGTGAGATTACAAGTAGGAGTAGACTTATATCGTGCGAGCAGCTACCTCAGCCCAATCGACCATCACTCCCATTGCCTCTTGCTCAATAAACCACGGCTTTGTTCCTATGTGAAACATGCATCGCGTCCCTGCATTTATAGGAAGACGACCTATCCTATCTTGGTGTGGATCCAATTTATGAGAGTTAGAGTTAGATAAAGTGCATGTAATATGTAGTAAAACAAATAGAACAATACATTAAATGAGAAGAAGTAGACTTACCACGGTTGCCTCGAACGCCAACCGTCCGCCTGCACCAAAGTAGTACCTACGGTGTCCAGCCACCTCCTCGCAGCCCTCCTCTGACCCTCGAACATTTTGGAATGGTCCCTATTCTGCTTCTTGAAGAACTTCCAATTAGCTTTGTCTGTCCAGCTGGGTTTAGCCATCCCCTTTGCGATGGAAGTACGCAAAATTGATCTACGATGCTTCAAAACCAAACCCATCCGCTCTCGCATATAATTCTCATTAAATTTCCAATTTGGCGGGTTAGGGTATTTTTGTTTTAATTCATCGATGATCGCCTCTTGATACCGCCAATCGGTAGCAATGCCGCTCTTGAAGTGATGGCTCATCAATCGCCTCATGGTGGCCATCAATGCTTTGCCCTTTCTATCTTCTATTATCTCTCCAGCAGCCGTGATTTGATAGGAGAGGTCCTCGTCTGGGTAAGGAGGACTGATGGTAGTGGCAGAGTTAGAGCGAGTGGAAGCTGTGCGAGCGCTTTCGGAGCGAGGAGTAGCAGTGGGAGTAGGAGAGGGCAAGGGACTTGACTGAAACTATGTCTCAGGACCAAGTGGAGACCTGTAGGAATATGAGTGTGCTGACTCGTCTACATCTCTCGAGTTGCCACAACATAAGAGGCCCCTCCTACTTTTCCTTCCCTTACGATAGGCACATGCAAGTGATGACCCCTCAGTCGAAGGGGCACAAGGGGATGGCTGGGCAGTAGGTCTAGCTGTCGATGTAGGAGAGGAGAGAGAAGAATCTCGCTACCTCCTCATCAGTCATCTGTGCTACAAACTCATTGGGACTCTTGACAAAGCCATGTGCTGCTAGCAAACGAGTTCTCTGAGGGGTAGTCGTAGTGCGAGGTCCGAGAGGAGTTGGACCAGGGGTAGCCGCAGTGCTACGTCTGAATGGAGTCGGCTGAGGGGTAGTCCCCTCAGGTGTCGCCTGAGAGGAATCAAAGTCCTCTAGAGCATAGAGATCATGATGTCTCCTCCTGCGAGGCTGTTCGTACTCATCGGACGTGCGATGTGATCCCATGTCTAACATAGACACAAACACGAAAAAAAAAAGTAAAAAACAAACATAAGCATAAGCATAGGCATAGGCATAGGCAAATACATATGCTTATGATTGAAAGAGCAAAATGAGACATGCTCATGAGAGAGGGAAAAGACGGAAAAGAGGGAGGGAAAGTGAAAAAGAGATTGAAAGAGGGAGACATATGATCATGCTTATGCTTATGCATGAGCATAAGAGAAAGAGACATATGCTTATGCTTATGCATGAGCATAAGAGCATGAGCATGAAAGAGGGGAAAGAGGGGGGGAAAGAGGGAGACATGCTCAAGAGGGAGACATATGTTCAAGAGAGGAAAGAGGGGAAAGAGGGGGGAAAGAGAGGAAACAGGGGAAAAGAGGGAGACATATGCATAAGAGGAGACATATGCTCATGCATAAGCATAAGCATGAGCATAAGAGAAGAAGACATATGCTCATGCTTATGCTTATGCATGAGCATAATAGCATGAGCATGAAAGAGGGAAAAAGAGGGGGGAAAAGAGGAGAAGAGAGAAGAAGAGGGAAAGGAAAGAGAGATTGGAAGAGCGGAAAGAGGGGGGAAAGAGAGAAGAAGAGGGAAAGGAAAGAGGGAATAAGAGAATATGCTCATGCTTATGCATGAGCATATGTCTCCTTCTCTTATGGTCATGCATAAGCATAAGCATGAGTATATCTCATTCTCTTATGCTTATGCTTATGCATAAGCATATGTCTCCTCTTATGCATAAGCATGAGCATAAGCATAAGAGAAGGAGACATATGCTCATGCTTATGCTTATGCATGAGCATAAGAGCATGAGCATGAAAGAGGGAAAAGAGGGGGGAAAAGAGGGGAAGAGAGAAGAAGAGGGAAGGAAAGAGAGATTGGAAGAGGGGAAAGAGAGATTGGAAAAGGGGAAAGAGGGAAAGAAAGAGAGAAGAAGAGGGAAAGGAAAGAGGGAAAGAAAGACATATGCTCATGCTTATGCATGAGCATATGTCTCCTTCTCTTATGCTCATGCATAAGCATAAGCATGAGCATATGTCTCCTTCTCTTATGCTTATTCTTATGCATAAGACTCCTCTTATGCATAAGAATAAGCATAAGAGAAGGAGACATATGCTCATGCTTATGCTTATGCATGAGCATAAGAGCATGAGCATGAAAGACGAAAAAGAGGGGGGAAAAGAGGAGAAGAGAGAAGATGAGGGAAAGGAAAGAGAGATTGGAAGAGGGGAAAGAGGGAAAGAAAGAGAGATTGGAAGAGGGATCAAGAGAGTGTGGAAAAGGGGAAAGAGGGAAAGAAAGAGAGAAGAAGACGGAAAGGAAGGAGGGAAAAAGAGACATATGCTCATGCTTATGCATGAGCATATGTCTCCTTCTCTTATGCTCATGCATAAGCATAAGCATGAGCATATGTCTCCTTCTCTTATGCTTATGCTTATGCTTATGCATAAGAGGACACATATGCTCATGCATAAGCATAAGCATAAGAGAATGAGACATATGCTCATGCTTATGCTTATGCATGAGCATAAGGGCATGAGCATGAAAGAGGGAAAAGAGGGGGAAAAGAGGGGAAGAGAGAAGAAGAGGGAAAGGAAAGAGGGAAAGAAAGAGAGAAGAGGGAAAGGAAAAGGGGAAAGACGGAAAGAAACTTAGAAGAAGAGGGAAAGGAAGGAGGGAAAAAGAGACATATGCTCATGCTTATGCATGAGCATATGTCTCCTCTTATGCTCATGCATAAGCATAAGCATGAGCATATGTCTCCTTCTCTTATGCTTATGCTTATGCATAAGAGGAGACTTATGCATAAGCATAAGAGAAGGAGACATATGCTCATGCTTATGCTTATGCATGAGCATAAGAGCATGAGCATGAAAGAGGGAAAAGAGGGGGGAAAAGAGGGGAAGAAAGAAGAAGAGGGAAAGGAAAGAGAGATTGGAAGAGGGCAAAGAGGGAAAGAAAGAGAGATTGGAAGAGGGGAAAGAGGGAAAGAGAGATTGGAAGAGGGAAAGGAAAGAGAGATTGGAAGAGGGATCAAGAGAGATTGGAAAAGGGAAAGAGGGAAAGAAAGAGAGAAGAATGAGCATATGTCTCCTTCTCTTATGCTCATGCATAAGCATAAGCATGAGCATACTTAGCATAAGCATAAGCATAAGAGAAGGAGACATATGCTCATGCTTATGCTTATGCATGAGCATAAGAGAAGAAGACATATGCTCATGCTCATGCTTATGCTTATGCTTATGCGTGAGCATAAGAGCATGACCATGAAAGAGGGGAAAGAGATTGGAAGAGGGGAAAGAGGGGGGGAAAGAGAGAAGAAGAGGGAAAGGAAAGAGGGAAAAAGAGGGGGAAAGAGATTGAAAGATTGAAGGAGAAGGAGAAGGAAAGGAGGGAAAAAGAGATTAAAAGGGGAAAAAAAGAAGAGGGGAAAAGAGATTGAAAGATGAAAAAAAGAAGAGAAGGAAAGGAGGGAAAAAGAGATTGAAAGAGGGGAAAAAGAAGAGGGGAAAAGATATTGAAAGAGAGGAAAAGGAAGAGGAAAAAGAAGAGATGGAAGAGGAGAGAAGAGGGAAAGAAGAGGGAAGAGAGGGGAAGAGAGGGTTCCTATGCCCATCACTGCAGCTAGGCACTAGCTGCAGACCAATGTAAATAATAAAAATAACAAAAGGAAAAAAGAGGAAGCACTTTCTTACCTAGAATAGTACGTCCTGCTCGGTGTTTTGTGGACTGGCCCTACAAAAGAGAGGAAACATGCCATTTCAAATACTAGTTAGAGGAAGGAGAAGTTTAAAGAAGCACTTTCTCAAAGAGATTGGATTGAGGAGACAAGGAGAAAGCGAAGGAAGAGAAATACAAAAAAGACTAGAAGAGGTGAGTCTTCTTTCTTTCACAAAATCTCGTTTTTTGGCTTCAATCCTTTGAAATCAAGCATGAAAACTAGCACATAGCTTTAGCAATACAAAGAGAAACATCCTTCAACATCATGAAACGAAATCTCACAAAAAAAGAACCTACATTGTTCAAAGAGACTCACCTTCTTGAAAAACTTCCTTTCAAGAAAAGAAAGAGGGAGAAGGGTGGAGAGAGAGCACAAGTGTTAGGAGAGGGGTGAGGTGTGGTGAGGAGTGGAGAATAGAGTGGGAGGTCATCAGAAATAGGTGGGAGGAGAGATTGTAGCTTACAATAGAGATTGCTAAAGAAAGCGCCACGCATCACGAGGTTCGAATTTTAACCCACAGCGTCGCTATATAGCAACACTAGTCAGTCGCTATACAACGACGAAACAAAGCAAATCGTTGCTAT
Organism: Dipteris shenzhenensis; assembly: GCF_047967505.1. Taxonomy (NCBI): domain Eukaryota; kingdom Viridiplantae; phylum Streptophyta; class Polypodiopsida; order Gleicheniales; family Dipteridaceae; genus Dipteris; species Dipteris shenzhenensis. Next base: position 18,958,960 of record NC_141617.1, on the reverse strand, counting down.
ATAGCGACGGAACAGGTCAAAACGTCGCTATATAGTGACACTTCACGACACTTTATGTTTAAAGTTAAAAAAGAAGCTCATATGTATTATTTTATAAATGTTAATATATTTCCTTGCAACTTATGTTGTGATTTTATAAGTGCAGATGGAAGGGACGAGTGGAAGCTCATTCGATGATGTGCCAATGCCCGGGAGCACAAAGTGGCTTACGAAGAGGTCCACTGATGACACATTGAGGATTCCCGCAGATTGTGCAGCTTGGAAGTACATAGACAATCAGCGGTCGGACTTTGTGAGGGAGCCACGCAACTTACATCTTGGGCTCGCCATGGATGGCGTGAATCCTTTCGAATTACACTCGACATCTTGGTCGACATGGCCCATAGTCGTGGTGAATTACAATATCCCACCATGGATAACAATAAAAAAGGGACACCTCATGCTTGCACTACTTGTGCCAGGGAAGTACAAGGCAAAAAATATGGACGTGTACATGGCACCTTTGATAAAGGAGTTACAGATATTATGGAGAGGAGTGCAGGTCTTTAATATTTCTAGAGCTCCTAAACATACCAATGATATTTTGGTCAGGGGTATCTTGATGTGGACCATGCATGACGACCCAAGATATGGAGAGTGCGCAGGTATGTGGTTGTGTCTCTACAAGTATAATATAGGATTATGCTTTTATGACTCTATTTCGCATGCATGTCTTATACTAACACATTCATGCACGCATGCAAGACTTGTTACAAGTGGGTACCATGCTTGTCCTATTTGCGGACCAGGTTTGAAATCGCTTGCACGATACTCCAAACATATGAGGAAAAATGTTTATGAAGGTCATGCTCGATACCTTCTGCTGGACCATCTCACACGTGGAGGTCAGCTTGATTCACCAGCATCATATTTGAAGGCAAGTGACTGGATTCAAGCTTGGAGGGTGAATGGAGAGGAACCTCCTCCTGGTATGAAGAGGCTATCGATCTTTCACGAGCTTCCTTATTGGGGTCAGTTACAAATCAATCATCTCTTGGATCCCATGCATATCTTCAAGAATGTGGGGGCTACTATTTGGACACACTTGGTTGGTTCCAAAGACTCAAGAGGAGTGCGAGAAGACTTGCGTGCTATGAATAGGATGTCTCGTTTGTGGCCCCAAGTGCATACTTCGGGAAAAGTTGTCCTCCCGAAAGCAATGTGGATCCTCTCTACAAGGGAGGAGGTAGCGGTCAAGGTGGACATTGACTCTTTTCAAACACCGACAGGGTACATGCATTGCTTAAAAGGAGCATTTTCAAAGGACAATAAGCTTAGTGGGCTCAAGTCCCATGATTGGCACAAGGTCTTATAGGTATTCTAAGTTGTAGAATTAGTATACTGATAATCGTGATGCGTTAGCGTAATTATGATTATGTTATATTGTTGACATGACTTCTTTGTTGCTTTGATAGTTCATCCTCCCAATTACAATAAAAGGGTGCTTACAAGAAGATGTTAGAAATGCTATATTCAAGATCAGTGGTATTGTGAGGTATGCTTACTATCAAATCACATTCATTGCATTTTCTTCAATTTAAGATGATTAATTTGTAGACTGATTATGAAAATATCTTACATGGACATGTGAAATAGGTAGATATCTAAAAAAAAAATCTCCATATTGAGCATCAAGAAGGCTAGGGTGGAATCCATAGAAGTCGTATGCTTGCTTGAGAAGCACTTTCCCTCAAGCATTATGACAACTTAAGTCCTTTTGCTTGTGCACATAGTTGATGAGGTGGCTATTAAAGGTACCATTCATAGTCGATGGATGTTTTTTCTCGAGCGGTTTATGAAAACTTTGAAGGGATTGGTAAGACAAAGAGCAAGACCAAAAGCAAACATGGTAGAGGGATGGCTTGTGCAAGAGTCATTAGTATATATCACGGAGTTTCTTGCATCTACGGATCCTGATATGCCGCCTCGGGGGGGTCACTCATCATATGTAACCCTATCACGTGAGTTCAACAGAAGGATTTTTTTTATTTCTAAAATTTACAGAAATAAATATACATAAGGGACTATTTAAAATAGTTTTGAAAAAAATTTACAGATTTGTATAGAAAAGGGGTACATTTTATTAATGAAATTTTTTACAGATAAGGGACTTTAAATATAGGCCTTGAACGCACGTGACATAGAGGGTTTATACATAGTGACCCCCCCGAGTATGCCGCAAGCTTGGCATAACAAGGATGATGATCGCATCGTTGGCGAGGTTCCCCAAGGAAAAGGGATTGAAAGAAGGATGAGTGAAGTGCAAATGGAGAAATTCAATAAGTTTTGTATCCTCAATTGCCCTGAGATGCAGAAGTGGATTGAGGAATATGAAGCAGCCAAAGCAAAAAGAATAAATGCAAGGATGAGATTCAGAGTAATGTACAGGTGATCGCAACCATATCCATGGGATCTCGCCTTTCTCCCCACTCACGTGTCACTTGATTGGTTACAACTGGCTCTACGTAAAGTCGAATGAGATGGAGAGACTAAACGAGCACGAGCGAGAGTTGTCATCTGGATGTATGATGCATGTAAGTTTCTTATCTCTTGATGTAATTAAGTAATTATTTGTGGCAATATACGCTATAAAATAGATGCATCTTCATTGTTTTAATGATGCTCTTTTACAGTACAAAAAGTACAGTGCATTATAGTCATATGGATGACATTTTCATGTGGAATGCATCGATTCAAAGAGAGTCATGTATGATTGTGAAGTCATGGCTAACTTCACACAAGATAGTCGAGCAAGTGCTTCGGATACCAATCTTCTCTCCTCACAGTTGGATTATTGTGGAACCATACACAAAATCTATGAAGTTGATTTTAGATGATTTAGTATTTTCATTCTTGATGTAAAATGGTTTAGAACTATTTACAACGGTCCCCATGCGACAGTGAGAAAAGATAGTAGCAGTTTCTTTGCAATAGACTCCACCAAACATTGGACCAATGAAAGTGATACTTTTGTTCTTCCCGAGCATTGTGAGCAAGTGCATACTAATGATTTAATTTTTCGAAGCTTTCATTTTTAAAGATCCATTGATACATGTACTTAAGCATAATTTCATGTATATAATTGACGACATCTGGCACCCATCTTCAATATAGGTGGTTTTTCATCCGGATCGTTCTAATCCAAGATGGTGGTACGTGATCCAAGTTGCACCACGAAGTAAGCAAATTTTTGAAGATAGAGATGTGGATATGGACATGCCACTACCAATGCCAATCCAATTGATCCTGATGAATCTAGCGAAGAAGATGAAGATCACAATATGAGCCAAGAGGAAGATGTGCATAATGACATCGCATGAGAGGAAGATGGAGATCCCGATATTGAGGAAGAAGACAACGATCATCAAGAATCACCACACTTTATTGAAGAAGATGATCAAGTACTTTTAGGTGAATGTACGATGATGATATAGGAGATCAACTCGGTATAGAGTTAGAGATAGACTTATTTGGCACGTTAGACTTGGCTCAAGATGAAACAGTTGATATGTAAATGCTCTTCATTGATTTTTTTCATCTCAAACTTGGACATGAATATATGAGCTTCAAAGGCTTGATGTACATGCTCTCATACTTTTATTCCCTCAAAAGATCAAACATGTATGAAAATTTAAAAAATTTTGTCATTGGAAAAAACTAACTTTTAAGGGCTATATGAGTAAAAAAGCTTTCTGGAAAATGTCGCTATAAAATAGTATCGCAGTGTCACTATATAGCAACACTTATATTTCTGACAAACGTCGCTATATAGAGACTTTAGAAATCATCGCTATATAGCGACGTTTGCTTAAAGTTGCTATATAGTGACGCTTTACGGAACGGGCTTTCCATACCGACGATTAGCGCCTCGTGTGCGCTAAATGTTGGTACTTAAACATCGTAATAGGATCTGTGTTAGCAGTGGCATTGGCCTGCAGCAAACGCCTTAAGCGCTAGCTGTAGTGATGGGTGTAGAAACCCTCTCTTCCCCTCTCTTCTCTTATTCCCTCTTCTTTCCGTCTTTTCCCCTCTTCCTTCTCTTCTTTTTCCCTCTTTTTTTCCCCCCTCTTTCAATCTCTTTTCCCCTCTTCTTTTTCCCCCTCTTTCAATCTCTTTTTCCCTCCTTTCCTTCTCTTCTTTTTCCCGTCTTTCAATCTCTTTTCCCCTCTTCTTTTTTCCCCTTTTTCAATCTCTTTTTCCCTCCTTTCCTTCTCTTCTTTTTCCACTGTTTCAATCTCTTTTCCCCTCTTCCTTCTCTTATGTTTATGCTCTTTTCCCCTCTTCTTTTTCCCCTCTTTCAATATCTTTTCCCCTCTTCCTTCTCTTCTTTTTCCCCTCTTTCAATCTTTTCCCCTCTTCCTTCTCTTATGTTTATGCTCTTTTCCCCTCTTCTTTTTCCCCTCTTTCAATCTCTTTTCCTCTTTTTCTCTCTCTGTCCCCCCCTCTTTCCCCTCTTTCAATCTCTTTTCATAAGCATATGTATTTGCCTATGCTTATGCATGAGCATATGCTCATATGCTCATGCATAAGCACAAGCTTATTCTTTCTCTCTTTTTCTTTTATGCTCATATGCTCATGCATAAGCATAAGCATATGCTTTCTTTCCTTTTCTCTTATGCTTATGCTCTTTTTCCCTCTTTCTTCTCTTATGCTTATGCTTATGCATGAGCATATGTCTCCTTCTCCTTCTCCTCTTTTCCTCTTTTCCTCTCTCTTTCCCCCCCTCTTTCCCCTTTTTCAATCTCTTTTCATAAGCATATGTATTTGCCTATGCTTAAGCTTTCTCTCTTTTTCTTTTATGCTCATATGCTCATGCATAAGCATAAGCATATTCTTTCTTTTCTTTTTTCTTATGCTTATGCTCTTTTTCCCTCTTCCTTCTCTTTAAAATATAGAAACAGATATATCTATCTGTTTCTATATTTTAAAATTATTTATTTAAAAAATACTTAGAAAAACCAAGATAATATAACCTCAAAAATTGTAAGCATAGCAACACTTACGTCCTCCTTCGTGTCCGCTTTTCAAAAAGAATTGGTGAAAGTGGAAACACAGATTCCAAACCAAAACAAACTGAGCTGATGAATGTTACATTAACACAAGCTTACGGGTGTGTCTATTTGCATGTCTATTGGTGCATCTATTTGCGCATCTATTGGTGCATCTATAGACCCGTCTATAGGCGTGTCTATATAACAAACAAACACACATATAGATGTGTTTTTAGATGCTCTATAGAAATTTAAAAAAAATAGAAAGACGCATATATAGATGCACTTATAGACGCTCTACATAATTTTTTTAAAAAATAAAAGCAGAATTTTGTGTGGTTGAACAGAATGCTATGTATGTTGTGTATTCTATGTAGTTACAAGAATCCCATTTCCACATTGTGCAATTCAATTCTTACAGCCAACCGCATTTTAACTAGCATGATTGCAAGCACATCTATAGCCGACAATTACAATTCCGAATAAAACATTACAAGTCCAAAATGTTTAGTTCACAAGGCATTCATTGATAGAATGTTGCGCAAGGAAATTGAAAGCCAAAAAAATAAAAGGAGTGTATATTAGTTCATAGCTCAAAAAGTGCTTGTATGTACATATAGCATGAAGCCAAGCCATGTCCTATGGCTTGAAGTATAAAAAATAAGAGGAGTGTATATACAAGTGAGGCACGAAGCCAAGTCAATGGCTTCAAGTACAAAAAAGAGTAGCTAGCACTACTACTATGACTAATCTAAGTTCTCCGCATCTTTGCTCCCTTCTTCCTCATCTTCTTCCTCCTGATGATCAGCTGTAGCGCCCTGTAAACGAGGGACAACATGTATCAATGTATGAAAAATCAAATCAAGTTATTTATAATATTGACATTATTTTAATTACTTTTAAATACCTAGGGGGCACTCCAGTAGCCTGGATATACTGCTCCTTAGTAATCAACCCATCATCATATAAGTACCTCATGTATCTCCTCTGTGATGGTGGTGGTGGTAGGCTGTCTTGACAGGAGTAGGGTACCTGCCCACAATATCAAAGTGCAAGGGTACCTGCCCACGATATCAAGCTGCAAGATGACACAATTTGCGGAGGGGTTAGTACAAAGAAACAACCTCCTAATAAGCCACATAAACAATATAATTTGAGATCGATACTTACGAATTGGGCCTCCCATGATTCAACACCCCCTGCTCCAAAATGCATGTTTCCATATTGCTCCATTTGGATCCTTGGTGCCTCCATGTGTTGCAGACTGGGGTTCCAAACTAGGGTTCGCCTTTGCTGCCTTCAGTGCTTTCTTCCACTCACGCTTGTGAGCAGTGTGAGGCTGGCCCCATGGTGGTTGTCCTCCCTCTCTCCTAGCAATTTCGGCTAGTGCCTACCTCTTAAGCGAATATCTTTTATTGCCAAGTATCCTAACAATCTTTGACTTGGCCCATGTATCTATGAATTAAACATTGGGGGGATTGGGATACCTATAACGAACAGCAGTGAGGGTCTCATCAGCCAACTTTTTTGGATGTTCTTTGTAGTAAATAAAGCAATCTCTATAGTTGTTAGCAATTATAGAGCGCATGAAGGCCATGATGTCCTTCCCCCATGGATCCATCAAGATGCCTTCTGTCTGAGTGATGTCATAGAAGATCGTACCATCACCCTCTGGCATGTCTGCATCATCTGAATCATCCCCTCCCCCACCATTACCCCCCCCAAAGCATTGTGCCATGCATCCCCCATCGCTCTTCCTGCTACTACGCCTATTGCCTTGTCGTGTCGGGCTAGTACGTTGGCCACTCATAGGTGGAGAAGCGACTCTCGATTGCACGAGAGTATGCTGGCCACTCGTAGCTGGAGAAGTGACTCTCAACTGCACGGGAGTACGCTGGTGGCTCTACAAGGTAGAAGGGCCTCCTAACCACAAGGGGGTAGAAGGGGCTCGGCTCTGTAGTCGACTAGGCTATCTCGACTCCACTGGGGTAATCTCAGCTAGTGTGGGGTTGGGGTTGTTTGGAGTTTGTACTACCAACTCCTGGGGGGTGTTTGGAGTACCCGTCATGTATGTGTATAACTCCCCAGGAGTGGGAGGGTGCCCCAAAATGTTATATAACTGCCAAAAGATGGCAGCCCAAAGATGAGGTGAGGCTGAAGAGCTTCCTAGCCACATGATGAACTGAAGAAAAGAAAAGAAGAAGATTACCATCGAGCATGCCCTCGTCACGAGGAGATGCAAAAGAAAAAATAGAGTGACAACCTAACATTGAGCAAGCATTTACAGACTCCTGCATTCTTTGAATTAGAGCAACAGAAGTCTGTATCTGCTTGCTCAATGTCAGACTATTGAAGCTTCACGCATTAGGGGAAGTATGGACTCAAAAAGGGCATCATTAGCAAAATGGTTTAATATGTTAATGACAAGTGAAAAGTTGTGGAAATCTACATTAAATTAAAAAATTTGACTAGGATTACCTTTGCAGAGGAATTAATAGGGAGACAGCACCATGTGTCAATGGTGTGGCTATAGTCAAGGGTAGCCATTAGATCTACACTAGATCTAATGGCCCAAAACAAAGGGTTTGCAAGTGGGTTGGCATGTGGCAATACTTAATACGATGGAGGGAACCAAGCTTGTCTACATGCACCATGTGGAGGAATTCCCTCTCTACAGTCATGTAGAACCATTAGATCTAGAGACATCTAATGGCTCAAATCGTGGCGGCAGGCAAGGCTATCCCCATAAAGCAGGTCAGCCGCATGATCTAGAGGCATCCAACAACATGCGAACTATGCCGATTTTGGTGCATTGGATTCAAATTTCCCATCCAAGGGTGTGCGAATGTCGCCTTTCCTTGGCCATCAGATCTCTTTGAGATCTAATGGTTCTTATTGAACTAGTTTGGGCTGCTACCATCACCATAAAGCCATCCGCCATTGCACATTAAATGTCGTGAGCGCCATCGAATATGAGATGTTGGATCTTAAAATGATCGATGGTTGTGGTGGATATGTATTTTAGACCCTTGATGGACTTCTTTAATCCAATGGCCACAATTGCTAGCTCAAATTTCAAATTCCCTTTACGGTGGTGAAAGGGGGGAATGTCTGACAACCTTTTTTGTCCACCAATGAAGAGTAGTTTAGAATCCTCCATATTTTTAATGCATGAGGCTCCTCATTGGCCAACCCCTGATCTCAATTTCTTAAGGGCCTAATGCAAGAGGCACTTTTTTGAGCCCAAAATTCCCCTAATGAGGAAAAAGAGAGAAGGAAAGAGAGGAGAAAAGAGAGGAAAAGAGAGGAGAAAAAGAGAGAAAAAGAGAGGAGAAAAAATAGAGAAAAAGAGAGAATATAAGAGAGAAAAAGAGAGGAGATAAGAGAGAAAAAGAGAGAAAGTGAAAAGAGAAAAAGTGGGGATAAAAGAGAGAAAAAGAGAGAAGGAAAGAGAGGAGAAAAGAATCACTCGCTTCTCTTGTGTGATTGGGGATGATTGTGTAAGCCTGGAGATGAGTGTGGGTGCTTGGAGATAAGCGTGGATGCCTGAAGTTGTGTCTGTTAATAGAAAAGCAAGCCGCATGATGCTAAAAGTATGTGAAGGAAAGAAAGCTCGCTAAAAGTAGGTTTGAAAATCAGTTTGTAGTCTGCACGTCTAAAAGTGCATCTATCAACGTGTCTAAAAGAGCATCTAAATGCACATTTATCAGTGCATCTACACTACATTTTAGACATGCCTATAGATGCGTTCCACAGTACAAACGCAGTGTTAGACGTGCTTTCAGACGCTCCATAGCGTTTTAACATTTACAACTCATGCAAGAACACATTTTTGGGTTGTTTATCTGTAGGATGTCTTCATCTTCAACAAGTAGCTCTAGTGAGGATGAATCCCTCCATATACACCATCGCAAAATGTGGTTGGAGCAAAAAATCAAATGTATGTGTGATCGATGTCGAGGAAACATGTGTCATGCACGCAAAATTATACTCAATCATGTCTCAAAGTATGGAGAATGGGATGCAACCGTAAACATGGTAAGTGTTAAAGAGTTAAGGTTGATCTTGAGATACCTATGGGTGTTCATGAGGCTTGAGTTATGATCGCGTTTTAATTTAATACATGCAGTGCCACACCCGCATATCTTGCCCTATGCTCATTTGTGAGGAGGCGAAGTGTCGGCGATATGAGGTGGGATCTTCAGAAGGGACCATTACGGATGCATGGAGTGATGGTGATAGCGCAGACCATCTATGGATGGAGCAATGCAAGTTTGAATGCTTTACTCAAGTAAGCTTTAAAGTCTATTTTGCAAACATGGTGAATTATGCTAGTGGGTCAATTACTTGAATGCTTTTTCTCATTTATGGTCTTCACGTGTAGGCTATTGTGTAAAATGCTTCCAAGGGAGAATAAATTACCAACCTCAAGAGATATGGCAAGGCAACATGTGACCTCTCTTGGAGAATCATATTACAAGTGCATCCATGCATGCATCAATGATTGTGTACCTGTTTCGTGGACCACATAAGGATGCAAGAGACTGTCCTACTTGTGGAGAGGCAAGATATAGAGCAGATCTCAAAACTTTGGATGTGCCTCGTAAGGTTCTGTGACATTTTCCCATAATCCCTCGCATCCAACATATGTTTAAGTGCAAATCCATTGTAGAGCTCATGTCATGGCATTCCTCCCATCGATCAACTGATGGCAAGTTGAGAACTCCCGTAGACACTCCTACGTGGAAGCATATTGAAGACACATGGCCAAGCTTCAAGGAAGAACCTAGGAGCTTGAGACTTGGACTAGGTATGGATGGTGTGAACCCATTTGGTCTCAAAACACCTCTTACAGTGTATGGCCAATGATATTGGTGAATTATAATCTTCCACCCTCTATGGCGATTAAGAAAGGACATGTTATGTTATCTCTTTTAATTCCAGGGAAACATAAAGTAAAAAATCTTGATGTTTATTTGGAGCCTTTGATTGATGAGCTAGAGATACTCTCGAGAGGTATCGAAGTGCATGATGTGAGTAGGCCCCTCCCTCGTCACGAGACTTTAACTACAAAGCAGTCTTGATGTGGATAATGCATGACGTCCCAGGCTACGGCGAGGGTTCAGATATGCATTCAACTTTTAATTATGTCTCCTCGGTCAACAAGCTACCCACAACATCATCAAATTTCAGTACTCCACCAGGTGCAAAGTTACTGACAGCTGTACGAAAGGTATCCCATGAGGATGGCAATGAACATATGAGAAATATTGCCTTAGTCTCCGCATCAAAATTCATCTTCTGAGCTTGAAGTTGCTGGCTGAAAATAATATTGAATTCATTCAAGTGAGAAGCAATGGAGACCCCTTCCTTCATTTGCAGCTCAAACAACCTCTTCATGAGGTAAACTTTATTAAGGGCAGTTTCCTTCTCATAAGTGGCACACAGTTTCTTCCACAAATCTTTCGTAGTCTGCTCATTTACTACTGTGAAATAAACTGACTCCGCAAGATGAAGTCTAATAGTAGACTTTGCTAATGCATCCAACTCATTCCAATCATCCTCAAACATATCTGCAGGCTTAGCTTCAATACCTTCCAAGGGTTTAATATGCTTCTTTTGAATAAGCACATCCCTTATCTGTTCTTTCCACAAAGAAAAGTTTGTCCCATCAAACTTTTTAATGTTGAAAAACTCCTTTTCAGACATGGAAGAGGATGCCATGATGCAAATGAAGCAAAATCCCAAATGCTAGTACCTGCAAAAGAGAAATCACACCAAATACCAGGTGCACCCAAATGTGTATGCCACAATAGAGTGAAATATCACCAAAACTCAAAGCTCAAAGCATCAAAAGATGCAGCTGACTCAAGTGCATGTACTATGCATCCATATGAGCAAATCTGGCCCAAAAGAAAATGCCAACTACAATGGCAATCCAAAATGCCAATAAGTGCCAAATGGCTCAAGCATAAAAACCGTCCATGGGCATATGCATTACCAATATCTCATCCAAGAGAGCATAACACTATCAGTGCATCACCTGCAATGTGTCAAAGCTGTCCCTCAGCATAAAATAGCATCCATAAAAATAGCATCCCACAAGGCAATCTGGGCCTATCAGCACATCCAATAAGGATCGCAATGCATCCAAATGGCCTATAAATCATCCACTGCAACCCAATGCACACCACGAATGAGCGCACACGGCTCAAACTACTAGAGTGATCTGCATAAGGTATGCTCAAGAAATCATGGTCCCATGGCAATGACCGCTACTGAAAATAGAACCTGAGATGCCTCAAAACATGGGTGCCATTACATGATCGGACTCAGCAAGAAAATCTGCAAATATCTCTCTTCTACTGAAACTCTAAAATCCCAACCGATGAGTGAGAAATGGACTACCATGTGGCATAAATCTAAGGTTTCAAAACCTTAGAATGAAAAATGCATAACAGAGAGATGAAATCCAATAGACAGAGATCTATAACTCTGAAAATACTCCACTGGATCGCGCAAGAATTGACAGGTAGGGGTTTTTAGGTGTCCGAAACGCAATGGGACAGACGGTTTTGAAAACCGTGGTCTCAATTACTGGGTCCAACACATGGACTAAAAAACGTTTTTGGAAACATAACTATTTGTAAACTCCACCGGAGTGCGAATGATGAGCAACATAGAAGTTTTAGGACCTCTTGAGTCCACCGAAACTGATAGATCTACAAATGGTTGCTCCAAACTTGAGTTCCAACACCCGAGCAGAAAAACGTAGAAACTGACATAGTGAGTCAGAAATCCAATGAAATGATCCCAAATTCAAGAATGAAGGTGTTTCCAAGCTCCTAAAGTGAAATGGACACCAAAGCAAGCAATAGTTGCCTCTACAAGTCAATACAGAGTCTCTGTCATCGAACGGAATAGGGAAAAGCTTTAAAAACGACTTTTTCTTTGAAAACACTTAACAGGCTCTCAAAACCACTTCGCAAAACCAAAGTGACTTTCCAAAGGTTCCTTCAAGGTCTCTGCGCACTCGGATGCAAGTAAAATCACCCACAAAGCTTCCCACAGAGCTTCTCCTTCCTCCTACAGAGCTACTGAGCTTCCAGGCATTCACGCACACTCAGCTAGATCACCCGGGCTCTGATACCAGTTGAGAGTGCTCTCAACGGAAGCAAGAACGGAAGAGGGAGAGAGAGAAACAGAGAGCCACACCAGTTTTGGTGGGTATAGAACATCCTAATCTTCTTTTTCATTCATTTATATATGTGTTTGAGTATTGTACATAACCGGGGTAAAGGCACAGTGACCTTTGACCCCCACAAATACACATTCAATTGAGGAGATGGAACTTGACTTGTGCTTTAATGAGGGATAGGTGATGTCTCAACGTACCCATATATAAAGGATAGCCTTGGGTGGTTATAAGGTAGAATTCCTCAGGTTGGGGTGTCTTTGAGAAGCTCATACGCTAAATGGCACACAAATGATGGTCTCATGGTGATTCAAGGGTGACAATCCCTAGCATGGGGCTTCCTTTAAAAAGGTTTTATTACTATAGGTTGTGAAAGACATTATTAATGTAGTGCTAAAATGAGAACAATATTTATGGAAGTGTTAATGTTGTAGATAATATTATTGGCTTGAGATCAATTCAATCAAGATACACTTTTTAATGGCTTTGATTGAATACTATGTAATCTTACACCCTTACCTACGTTGTCTCAATGCTCCCACCACTGGGCATGTGGATGATATCAATATCAAGCACATTCTTTTTTTCTAGTGGAAGTATAGTATGTATCACTAAATATTAAATAAGTATGTTTTTTTCTTTTGAAAGAAATTAAATTATTGTGTTTAGATTGGCATTCCATGGACTTTTGTTTTGTGAGGTCCTCTAATTGGAGTAAAAGTCTGTAGCTTGTTCAAGGTTGCATGATTCATTCTAGGACCACACAAAAAGAAAGAAGGTGCTTGACTCATTAGAGGACCACATAAAAAGAGAAAAGGTGGGCAGTCCACAACAATTTTTGTCATCATGGTAAAGAAATGTGGAGTTACCATTCCAGCATAGCCTTTACTAGAGGTAATAGTGGTGGAGTTGTCATTCTCTTGTCGGGAAAGTTTTCTCCTTTTTTTTTTGAGAACGTATGTCCTTGACCTAAAGAAGGCTTTACATAGCGAGTTTGCACATGGAGGAGGCCACATGTTTCATGGGTGATGAGATGAAGCCAAGGGGGCATTCATTACCATATTGTACATGGTTTCAAGTTGATGCAACCACCATGCTGCATATGTTGAGAGCAAAGGGTGTGCTAAATGGAGATGAGGGAAGAGTTTTGAGTTGTCACATCTTCTTCATTCCGGTGGACAAGGTTCGGGCTCAGCCGTGAACTAAGTTGGTAGAAATTGCAAATTGGGTTGTCAATCAAAAGGAAAAAAAGCCGGTTAGAATGTCAGACTTGTTCATGAGATTGCGAGGTTAGAATTTTTTATTTTTAGGTTTGATTGGCAGCAAGAAACTGGCTAGCAACATTTTTTTCCCCTCTCTCGACGGCGGACACGAGTGTGGGGAAACCCAAAAGGATGATTTTTTAAAATTTGGTTGTGAAGTGAGATTGGTGACAAGGGAGGTGAGGTCAAAATTTTGATGTAATGGAGAAGCGAGGGGGGAGGGGAGGTCAAAGAAGCGTGTGAGAATACGGACGACGAAAGAAAAAAGGTTAAGATCTTTGAAACCTCATTCTCTCTCTTTCTCGTTCTCTCTCTCGTTCTCGCTCTAGTTCTCGTCGTTCTCTTTCTTCACGCTCACAAACTCACTCTCCGCCATCGCCATAGCTGCCCCTCCGCCATAGCTTCCTCTCCTCCATAGCTCCTCTTGCTCCTCCTCCCCCTCCCCCTTTCCTTTACTATGCGTATTCGTAAACGCCCCTCCCCTCACCCTCCTCCTCCTCCTCCTCCTCCTCCCCCCCCCCACCCCTCCCCCGCTTCTCTTCCACCCCTTCGCGCCCACTTTCCTTCCCCTAGCTTGCTTTCCTCTCATAATATCACAGATCACCCACCTACCCCCCCAAGCTCCGTCGCTGTTCCCCCCCCCCTCGCCGCTGCCGCTTCGGTAGCCCAGCTCGCTGCAGCGCCCAAAGACTTAATCTGCGGCTTGTCCGATGAGCACTGGCAGGAGCTTGTTAAACTGTCGACCTTGAGCCAAAGTCCCCAGGTACGGCCGAAACGTCATTTAGGGTTTCTCCAACATACTCGCCCAAATCTGTGCCTGTCAGTTCCCGCCTGCAGATGTTACAGTTGTTGCTTAGGCTTCACAATAAAATGACATCTTTGCTGCGGTATTTCGTCTCGCATTTGATATTGGCGACGAATAATTTGTAACGGAGGCCTTCGTAAACATAGCAGCTGAAGAAATATACGTTGTTTACGTCCGGCGGTTTTCTGTCTGCTTTTTATCAGCACTTTAAACTTCAGGCTTCTGGATGTGCTCTTCAACGCTTTCTTGAGTGCGCAATGGTGCGACTCTCCGTAGGTGGCTATTTTGGTAAAGATAAACTCGGAACTGTGAAGAGCCTCTTGGACTGTTTTTGGGGGTTAGCTTCATCTGTGAACTAGGGCGGTAACCCTAACGTGCTCGAGAAGTAGGATGCGTTGTAAAATCTCGCGTCAATATCATCACATCGCAGACCTACGATGCCCTCCTTTGAATCATTGAATCTTCCGAACAGCAGATATTAGGGTTTTGCTTGCCTTGTAAGAACTTAAATTTCCCTCTTTTGTGTCTTTGTGGTTAAACTCCTGCAAGTAGATTGTAAGCTGCCTTCCTTTTACTGCCTTCTCCAGTCTGACAAAAGCAACGAAACGAAACCGAAAAAGCAGAAGCAACACAGGTCTATCAGGTATTTTATTCAACGGTGATTCCGTCAATTTAAGCAAGGGGCTGTTTACCTTCTCCATGATAGTTCATTATATCACCGATGGTTGTGATCACAGTATGTGGAAAGAGGAGGTTAACACCCATTCCCAGAACCTTGAGATGAGGCAGGCCGAGAATTCCATACGGAGCAAAGGCAAAACAGGTGTTCGGACCAGGACGTGGCCGAGGAAGGGTGAGAAGAAGCTGACACGAGAAACAATGGAGCAAGTTGGATTTGGTAGTGGGGCGACAGTGATCATGATGGTGATGAAGAAGAAGAAAAAGAAGAGAAAAAAGAAATCTCTTCGAGATATAGTTGAAACCGATCATAGTAGCCGTAGGCAGCTACCTCACAATGACGCAGATGCTATTATCAATGAGCGTCCCGAAAGGTCAGACAGCGATGTGATTATGGAAGTAGCCTCTAGCGACAGCGGCTCCTTGTTAAGGTTACCGAGATGCGTTCTCAACAGTGATCCGACAGAGTGGAGATCTGACCACCTGTCTGCTCGACACTATCATAAACTGTGAGATAGCCCAAAATGATAGAGACGATAAAGAGCAACTAGCAAGCACGAAGAGCAGTGCGTAAAGTTTGTCAATCAAGACAAGGATTGCAGGAGCTTGGGTTGTTGCGACCGAGCTGTAGAGCAAACTAGCTATGGCAGGGAGGGTAGAAGATCAATCTTTGCCTCTGTACAATCGCCCAGAAATCGTAGACATCTCTGTATCTTAGACAACAGCTTTGATGTTAATAACATGGCCATGCTTTCTACATCCGGCCGTCAAACCTCGATGAATCAAATAAATCAGGATGTTTACAGTTTCGTTCATGAACGAGTATGCCAGATTTCGTTAGTCTGTATTTTTGCTCAAAGTGTCTTTTGTTGCCTTCTAAGTTGTTCCACTCTCAAGTCCATAGGGATTAGTTCTAATTCTTTACTTTCAAAATAGACCCATTTTCAGAACATTCGGTTCCGACTTATTTGTGGTGTGGCAGGTCCTAGTTATATCACAGTCTTTGTTTAAAGTTTGAACCTCATTTATACTATGTAGATCTTTCCTTGTTTACATATCAAGGTAGTACTTGTGAGCTCTATTCTCTTGTTTAAAGTTTGAACCTCATTTATACTATGTAGATCTTTCCTTGTTTACATATCAAGGTAGTACTTGTGCCTAAAGCTCTTTGAAAAATGTATTGAACATCAATTGCATGCCTTCAAGATTGGCAAATCAAGCTTGAATCATCTTCTCTTTTCCCTATGACATTGTTCTTTGTTCTTGAATATGTTATTTAATACATTAAGATTGATTTTCATGAACTCTTACTTGAAACTTTTTTCTTAATACTAGTTTGGTGAAAGGATAACAAAATGTCTTAGGACACTTTTATGTCTTGTTAAGTTAGCCACTTCCTAGAATTATTCTAACGCATTGATAAGGTATTTATGGTTTTTGATTATTTAAAACTGCTTTAAAAATATTGAATTATTATAGATTGGAACACATACCTATGACTTTAAAGTTTTAAGGTTGAGCTATCACTGAAATTTGATGTTGCTTGCAAAACTTTTAGATAAAATGGCCATATTACTTGATTAGAATGAGTTTTTTTAATGTCTTTTAAGTCCCATCATTGCTTAACTCATTTGTTTAGATTCCTTTTGGAGCTAGATAAACATATTTACTATGATCTATGGACTCAAAAATAAAATCTTGTGAATACTGACAGTTAGGCAAATTTGACCTTTTGCACATTATTTGATATGTATAACAAGTTTCAAACTCAACCATGCTTTTTATGTGTGTTCAATATGATATTATGGACTATCATGAGTTTTTAGGGAACATAATATGATGTAGAACATCAAATTGAAACCTTATTTTGATTGTTGGATACACTTGAATTTTTGCTACTTTCAACATAGTACAAGGATTAAAGGCACCTTCAAAGGTCTTTTTATACTTATAGAGTGGCTCTACTAATGAATTAGTAGATACTTTAAAACTATAAAAGTGAGATTTGTTGTGAAACCTATTATGTATCCTATGTGGGTGTAAAATTATGTTATTATTCTTTTGTGGCATTTGTAATGATGTGTGACATCTGTTTCTTTATGTTTCTTATATTTTTAAAAATAGTTTTATGAGTCTACCTTAAGTGCAAGTGAGGGTCCAATCTTCAAAAAATATATCTAGATCAGGTTGTGAATTCTTTGCCAATCCATCAAAAGGACACTTTTATGTCCTATTTTGCTACCAAACTAGTGTTAAGGGTCCTTATGCCAATGCTCTATTTATAGCCTAAATAACCTCCTTTTATGGCTCCACACTTGTCTATGGTATGTTTTAGCTTTAATCTTGCATCCTTGAAGCATTTCAACTTCCTCTAATTCCTTTCTTGCCTTGTTAATCACTAGTGTTAAGGGTCCTTATGCCAGTGCTCTATTTATAGCCTAAATAACCTCCTTTTATGGCTCCACAATTGTCTATGGTATGTTTTAGCTTTAATCTTGCATCCTTGAAGCATTTCAGCTTCCTCTAATTTCATTCTTCCCTTGTGAATCTCCTTACAGGTTTGTTACATATTCCATGGACTTGCAAATATGAAGGGTGATTTTCATATTAGCAATCTGTTCAGTTATAAAATCGTTGAGAAACTAAATTGGTGTTCTCATTGCATAGAAACAAAGTCTAGATTTGGAAATCTTATGACTAATCATGTAGAGCACTTGTTTGTTGTTGAAGATGATTTTTTTTTTGGTTTTCGTCTAATTTTTTAAAGTGATTCTCTTATCATGCAATGTTTTTTCTTATAAGAATTTATTTTCTAATAACACACCATGTGTTCTTGGGCCTATGGTGTCACTTTTAATAAACGAAACATAGCACCTTAGTCAATAGGAGGTCTTCTCTAAAGGTTAGGGTTTTACATGCCATTTACATACATGTGAGGATTAAAAACCACTTACCAAATGTAGTTCATTTTTGTAAATTTATAAAGGTGCAAGCATGCATCACATGGGATAGGTCAAGGGTTATGTGAGACAAATCAAGTTTTAAATATGTAAACATGTGTATGTATGAAAGGGGTTGAACAAGTATGTAACACAAATTAAGTTTTAAAACAAATTTTGATCAATGACAATCAATTTCTTTGATGAAGTCTTGATTACTTCCAATGACGACTAGATCCTCTACAAACAAAGTGTAGTAGTAATGCCATTCCCCTTGAACTTTTTAGTAGAGCACTGGGAGAGCATCTTATTTGCATTAGAAATTGTCTAGACAAGATTGCAAAATACTTGTCAATTTTACTCTACTAAGCTTCTAGCACAACACCACAATGCATTCGTAGACGTGCTCGGTAGATGCAAAAAATAACGAGCATGTCTCTAAGCGTTGATATAGTTAATGAAAATACGAGCGCATCTATTAGCATGGTTAGTCACACATCTAAAATGGCGGTTATACATGCGTTTAATAGTGCATCTACACTGTACAATAGACGCTTATTTAGACACGTTTATAAATGTGCAACAGAGTTTGAAATTTTACTACGGGTTGATAAATATGCATCATGGCTTGCCAAACATTGCCCATGATTACCAAAGACCTAATTTAATAAAAATATCAATGCTATGCACGTGTCACATACCATAATATGATTTTTGCCAAATGCACATATACAAAAATTAAGTGAGGTGAGGAGAATGAGACAATATATAAATTAGTTTTGCCAATATGTACGAGATTGGAATGATACAATGATGGGCTATGGTACGATCTCATCCTCAATGAGATTAACCCTTGCCAAACTATCTACTAATCAATATGGAGATCTACAAATACATTCAACCCACTACTACTTGCACTATTGTACTCATCGAAATCAGCATCACCAATGGTAGGCTCATCCTCATGGGTAATGATCTTAATATCTGTATCTCCTATTTCATGATCATCCTCCTCTCTTGTATCACGATCATCATCACCTCCATGGCCATGATCATCCTCCATACACTCCATATTAGTACATGTGATATACGTCACTTTGGAACGTGGCATAATAGGTCTGACATGCCACCACCTATTATTATCTACCAATGGTTGATAGAAAACCTATTCAAACACAAATACAAACATGTTGATTTCCTTGCATTGAAGGTATCAAATATATATAAGTGAGCATTTATATATATATGGAGTACATGTTCACATTGTTGTGGTAGTACTAGTGTGCCCTTCTTGCTTGGCCAAAACTTTGTGGAGTCAATAGTATCAAGCCACTTGCATGGCATTGGATTTTTGCATTAGGGACTCTTTCCACCATATCCTTAAACCCCTTGACATCTAAAACATACACAAAGAAGTGGCGAAAGTCAAGCTTAATAATATGAGAATAATATATTGGATTATGCCACAATAATCATCCATGGCTCCATTGACTCCCTCAAAGCTAGCAATGACGCTACAATCTTGTGTGTTTCTCTTATCATCAATCTATTGTGTCTGAAAACGCTAGCCCTCACGCCATGTAGCATTGGACATAGTGCACTACACCAAGACAAAATCAATTGAATAAGCAATCTAAATTGTTGAAATCTCCTAACTTATGCAAAACATTCTATATACTGACCTTTTGCATGCATTCTCTAGCATACTCCCATTCTTCCATTGTGATATGCATCCCCTTGTCTCTCTCTACTCTCTCCATTTTGTCAAGTAGCCAATCGACATGAATATCCTTTGTAAGTGCTCTTAGATGCGTAGGATATGGCACATGTGATCCATGGCATGTACAAAAGAGGCCCTTTTCTCCTTGTCTTCTTGCCTTTGTATCCTCATATCTTGTCACCCATCTTTTCATCACATCACTATTAAGCATGCAATAGAGGTTTAAATTATTAAGAAACTCCTTGTCCATTACTTTGGTATGCCCTTTCCCTTGAGGCACAATAGAGGTCACCCTTAAGTCTTCTTCATCTCTCCATAGTTGTGGGAGAGCTATCCACATAGACAAGAAACACAAAAACATATACAAGTTACTCTTGTACCCACCAACCCTCATAAGAACAACCATCGTACATGTATAGTGCTGCATATAGTACTATGAAATGTATTTGGCTTGTGAGAATAGAAGGTGGAAAGGTCTCCTCCACTAAACAAACCACCCGAGCATCCTCAAGCATGGTGGGATGTATTTTCTTTGAGCTCACATACCTAGAAAGAAAAAAGTGCACCATATTAGCAATATAAAAAACTTGCATCAAGCATTGATACATTTCACATTTTGTATAGTGTGAAGTACCTCACAAGCTCGCACATCTTGTAAATACAATCCTTCATGTCCTTCGATGCACAATGAGAAATTCTAATAGGTAGTATGAACTGAGCACATGAGATCTATGGTTGATTAATTGCTTCTAGATGCACAAATTTGGAAGGAAAAAGAGATGATGCCAAGTCATACTTACTTGGAGCATATTGTTCCAATCATGAGATTTCAAGCTGTATAATTGCTCTACACCCTGTTTCTTGCTCTTTGTAAAGTCCCCCTTCAAACACCTCATGCATCTAGTGGGAGTACGAATTGTAGTGATAGCCCGCTTCACCACCACCATGATAACGTCCATGGTGCATGGGGTAAAAGACACACCCATTTGGTCTCTCTTGTGGCGAAGCTTCACGCATCATCCATGTGGTGCGTAGATCCTCCCTTATGCTTAAGGAATCACGTGTCCCAATCAAATGGTCCCAAATGATAGATGCCACATTCTCGAAGATATGCATGGGATCAAGCAGGTGAGTGATCTTGAAGTGGGAAGAATATGTTAGAGTTAGCTCAAATGTCCACCTCTCATGTAACCCACCAATATTCTGTGTACCCAATGTTGTAAGGCCCCCATATGAGGAGAAGCCATGATGGGTATCAGATATTGGGAGGGATCCCCAGTTTAGACACTGGAAGGGGTCTTAGAGTAGACCAGATGGTTATGAGACGGCTTAGGAGCCAAGAGTAGATACCCGTCTGCACAAAGGGGGGGTTCGGGGGGGCGATAGCCCCCCCGATAGCAGGGGGTCCGGGGGGCGCAGGCCCCCGGTGGGGGTCTGGGGGCAAAGCCCCCAGCGGCAGGGTCCGGGGGCTGCCGGTAGCCCCAGGCCCGACGGTATGACCTATGCGCAATCCTTCATCTGCCCGACGGCATGTTTTCTGAAGGGTCGGTGGTCTTCCAGGCCGACTGTCTATTAGGCCGACTGCCTATTACAGGGCCGACCGTCAACCACTTACACTATATAAGTGGCCACCCCCTATCATCAGATCACCAGTTCTTCACGCTCATAGTCCTCCGTCCAGCATCTGTTTAGATCACCATCGAAGCTCTGTCTGTAGAGCGCACGGGTGGACAGCCAACCATCAGTTGTATCAGCAGTTTGGTATATCAGAATTTTTGTATTCTCTCCAGCTTTCCATCGTGTACTTGCGTTTTTTTGTTATCTTCCGCTGCGTACTATTTTCTTACAGAATATGGTAGCCGATTAAAGATGGTATATGTAAACAAAATATGTTGTTAGTGTGCAATCTTTTATTCCATTCAATATAGCACACAATAGTTACAAACCCTTACCAGCTCATGCCATGTGGAGGAGGAGTCATGAAAAGGTCCCAAATTTGCTTCCAATCTCGTACAGTGAGTGACTGTGGAGGGACTTCATTCCAAGGGTGAAATATCTAGGATGATCAGGTGGGAGAAATCGATGGTGATTCTCATAGATGACCTTCTTCAAGTCCTCTAGCCGTGAAGAAACTAGCAAAGTATAATGAATAGGATATGCATGGTAACCCAATATAGTGAGACCTAAACAATAGATGCAATTGCATAAGCAAGGTGGGTTCTCATTGCCACATCAATTGCCTACTCAAATTAAAAGTTCAATGCTTACCCGAACACTTGCCATAGCTTGGGAAGTCATGCATCATCCACATCAACATTGCCTTGCAGATGAAGTCTTTTGACGAGAGAGGCCTACTCACATCATGCATGTAGATACCTTTCCAAAGTATCTCCAAACCCAATCCAAATCTCAAGTTCCTAGGTTCTTCCTTGAAGCTTGGCCATGTGTCTTCAATATGCATCCATGCAAGAGTGTGTGCAGGAGTTCTCCACTTGCCATTGGTTGATCACTGGGAGGAATGCCATGACATGATCTATGCAATGGATTTGCACTTGAACATATGTTGGATGTGAGGGATTATGGGAAAATGTCGCAGAGCCTTACGACGCACATCCAAAGTTTTGAGATATGCTCTTTATCTTGCCTCTCCACAAGTAGGACACTCTCTAGCCTCCTTATGTGCTCCACGAAATAGAACACAATCATTGACACATGCATGGATGCGCTTATAATCTAACCCCCCTAGAGATGTCGAGGAGATGTCACATAGTGCCTTGCCATATCTCTTGAGGTCGGTAATGTATTCTCCCTTGGAAGCATGTTAGACAATAGCCTGCATGTGAAGACCATAAATGAGAAAAAGTATTCTAGTTAATCCACTAGCATAACTCACCATGTTTGCAAAATGGAAATCTTACTTGAGTAATGCATTCAAACTTGCATTGCTCCATCCATAAATGGTCTACAAGTTTAGTAACTCAAGGGAAGCATGCAGAACAAAGAATGTGCACCCCTCAAATACTGGTGTCAATGTTGTAGTAAAATGATGGTCCTACTCCATGCTATCATCCCTCCCTAAGGACTTATGGGCAAATAAATGTCGCACCATATCATCAACCACTCCTCCTCCATGGCCTCATGAGGTAATGGTGGAGGGCTACTATCACCATTACTCCTTATATGCTCCACGAAATAGAATGCAATCATTGATGCATGCATGGATGTGCTTATAATCCAACCCTCCAAGAGATGTCACATAGTGCCTCACCATATGTCTTGAGGTCGGTAATTTATTCTCCCTTGTAAGCATGTTAGACAATAGCATGCACATGAAGACCATAAATGAGAAAAAGTATTCCAGTTAATCCATTGGCATAATTCACCATGTTTGCAAAATCGAAGTCTTACTTGAGTAATGCTTTCAAACTTGCATTGCTCTAGATCCATAAATGGTCTACAAGTTTAGTAACTCAAGCGAGGCATATAGAACAAAGAATGTGCACCCCTCAAATACTGGTGTCGATGCTATAGTAAAATGATGGTCCTACTCCATGCTATCATCCCTCCTTGAGGACTTATGGGCAAATAAATCTCACACCATATCATCGGGCACCTCCTCCACAGCCTCATGAGGTGATGGTGGAGGGCTACTATCACCATCACTCCATGCATCTATAACGGTCTCCCTTGAAGATCCCACCTCATATTGCCAACGCTTTTCCTCCTCACGACAAGCATAGGGCAACATATGCGGGTGTGGCACTACATCTTGTATCAAATAGAAAAGGAGCATATATCAAACACTTGAACATCCATAGGTATCTCAATAAACCTCAATGTTTTAACACTTACCATCGATACGGTCACATCCCATTTTTCGTACTTTGAGATGTGAGTGATTGTAATTCTACGTGCATGATACATGCACCCTCCACATCAATCACACATACATTTGATTTTTTGCTCCAACCATATTTCTCGATTGTGGAGACAAAGGGATTTATCCTCACTGGAGGTACTTGTTGAAGATGAAGACATCCTATAAATAATCACAACTCAAAATGTTAGTCAAGCCCTTGAAACCTTCACCCAAAAAATGCGTGTAACATGTCTATTGTTGCATCTGTTCTGTGAAAATGCATATATACACATGTCTATTACACAGTATAGATGTGCCTATAGACACGTTTTTAGATGCACTACGTGGTTTTTAAACATACACTAACAAAACCTTTTCCTCACTTTGCCAACTGCATCTCCTCTCCGTGCTTTCTTTCATCATCACTTGTTTTTTTATCTCCAAGATTAGCTCATCTCCGAGCATATATACCTCATCTCCAAGTATACAAGAGAAGAGGGGGAAGAAGGAGGCCACAAGAGAAGAAGGAGAAGAAGCTTTTAAGAAGAAGGAGAAGAAGCTTTCCATACCTCTATCCAAGGTAAGTCTCTTGTCAGTTGCTCTTCTCACTCAATCTATGATGCTTCTTGTACTTGTGGAAAGATGTTTTCGTCCTCTTTCGCATGTAAGAAAGAATGTTTTGGGGAACTTTCATTTTATTTAGAGGTTGTCGGTCTGTCCCTGTCAGATTTGGGTGTTCGAGAGTGTCTAACCGCATGCCAAGGTGTTTTGGAACTGTGTACCCGTGCCTATAGATGCATTGCCAGCCATGTACATAGATGCACTGAGATAGTTGAATATTTCTTTTCCTTATCCTCTTCCCCTTTTTCTTCTCCTTCTCCTTCATTCCATTTTCCCTTCTCGTGTTTCCCCTTTTCCTCCTCCATCTCTCTCATCCCCCTTCTCATTTCCTAATTTTCCCATACTCATTCACTACAAGACACTGGCCTCTGTCCGATGATGTCTTTTGATGCTTCGTGGGTGTGGGCACGGGCTCAAAGATCATCAATACGGTTAGTGGGCAAGGAAAGTGTTGGTGTAGATGTCAAAAGAGCAATTGGTATGGTCGCTAGTATATATGTCAGTATAGGGGTCTGTATATACCGACCCTTATACCGAGAGATATACCGATGACCATACCGACTGCTACCAACCCTTGCACCAATGCTTTTGTGGACTTTTGGGTACAATTTTTCATACCGACGTTTTAATAGAACGTCATTTCCAAGGTTCCCAAAATAATTTTGGACCACAAGTTTGTTCATTCGAAAGATAAAAAATATAAGAGTATGTACACCAAAATTGAGATCAAAACACTCATATATTAATAGTGAACTTAGCATACAAATTAATGTACAAAATGTCACTATAAAATTGTTAGGGCCAAATTACACATAAGAAGTCTCGTCGATGTCAAAACTATGAATCAGTAGCATTTACATCGGTGGCTTTATCTTGAGCCAAGTCTTCGAGGACCAACTTGGACCATGTACCACCATCTTGGATCCAACAGATCCAGATGAAATACCACCTATGTGGAATATACAAATTAGGTGCTAGTAATTATATTCATTTATTCTTAAGTATACAAATATCATTAGGGGAGAATTGGGGTCTCAAAAGGGCCTCCAATTAGTGTTTCCTAATTTCAAGGGATTAGAGAGTGATTTGAGGTGTACCAATCAAAGTGCTAGAAGATGTGGGGCAATGGTATGTTGAGGTGGAGGGTGGGCAGGCCTACAGAGAGCCCCCATTGGTTGCTCCTCTTACACTAGGGACCACCCAAACATCCCCCCCCTCTTAACCCATGCTTGACCCTCCTACCAAGTGCACCTCCCCCACATGAGCCCAAAACTGCCTTCAATGGGATGGTAGGGCCCTTGTGGCGAATTTTTCTTCTCCCCTCCCTCTTTCTAGGACCTCTGCCCCCCACTGTTTTGGTCCAGCCTACCAAATCACTCAAATTTGAACCAAATCCCACACATTTTCCCTCTTCCCCCTCTTTCTTTGCTCCCTCCTACTCTGGCCTGCTTGCTACAGCTCCTCTCTCTCTCTCTCTCTCCCCTCTCCCTCTCTTGTGCCTCTTTTGGAGCTTCTCTATCCCTCTTCTTCTCCCTCTCATGTTCCTTTTTGCTATTGCTATGTCCCTCTCCTTCTCCCTCTCCTGTGCCTCTATTGCTGCTGCTCTGTCCCTCTCCTTCTCCCTCTCCTGTGCCTTTGTTGCTGCTGCTCTGTCCCTCTCCTTCTCCCTCTTTTGTGCCTCTATTGGAGCTGCATTGCCTTGTGTAGGAGTCCCATTCTTGCTGTTGCAACCTCTACAAGCATGGTGAGGAGAAAGGCTACAAGACCACGCAATGTTGTGACCTGTTGTGTCTTCCACAACACTAGAAATGCATTAGATGAGTGGATCCCTTACACCTACAGCTTAAATGACTGGATAGTGATGAAAGGATTAGCCAAAGGTCCACATAAGCTTCCCAAAAGCAAGAGAGGTGACATCTTGCATGAGTGGAAGGGGCGCATCTTGAAGTTCAATTTTGGGAAGAAAGGATGGCTGCATAAGTGCAACATGTTTACATGGGAAAAGATATGGGGCTTCCTCCATCATTCAATCAATCTAGGATACCATCACATTGTGAGCCTTTCTATCTATGTACCTTTTTCACCTATAAGTGTAATGAGTCCATTTGAAAATTTTGTGTTTGGTTTCTAAGAGCTCTTATTCATGGTGGCAGATGTCTTCCCTTTGGACCTCGAGGAGTGGGAACCAGTTGAATCATTCATAGGCAAGTTCACTGCGATTCATGAGGATTTAGGTAAGGAAATGCATGCCGGGGAGAAGTTGGCCTCCTTGCTAATGAAGAATGTGTATTGGTATAATGCAACATACATCACTCCAACGACATCATCAAGCTACGGCCATCTGCAAACCATTGCACCACCACAACTTCAAGACATGGATTGCAGCAATGTGGACTCGAGGACATTGCAATGGTACAAGGACAAGATTGTAAAGGATGTGGGCATGGCCATGAAGTTTACATTTGGATCCAAATGGGCAAGGTTATCTTGGTTTATGCCTCTGCATATTTTGGCTTCTTTATTTCAGAATATACATATGCATAGAACAAAAACTATGTGGTCCTGCAAGCGTGTGGATGAAAATGCTCTTGAAGATTTACTTGGGATGAATTGGGAAACCAGGTCAGGTGACCAAAAAGGTGATGTGTTTCAATGTCACACATGTAAAGACAATGTGGTTATTAGATACCATTGTTGAGATATCGAGCTCCACTCGTGATATGCCAGGGTGACCGTTGTGTATTTATGTCACCGATTTGTTAGCTGGAGATGCGGTTGGTACACCGCCCACGAATAATAGCTGGATGACAGCTATCCTTATCTACACTAGTTCGTGGCTCAGTTAGTATGCCACCTTAGTTAGTTGAGTTTGGTTTGAGACCCACATATAGGGTTCTTCTATTTCTTTGTACAAGAGTTCTTTTTGGCTTTCACAACTAAGAAGAGGAAAACTGTTTTCAGCCTCCACCTTTGTGTGTATTCCCCCATTGTGCATGTGAGAAAGCTGCAAGTGAGACTCCTTCCCTCTCTCCCACTATCTTCACATGGTATCAGAGCCTTGTTCGTGGTAAGGAGCTCAAGAAAGCAAGCCAAGTTCGTGGTGTCCTGGTAAGAGGACCAGTGTTGCATTCCTATTTCGAGTTTGGGAGCAAATCTCTGCAGGTAGCACAGCCAGAAGTGCAAGAGTTAACTGTCTCAGATTGAGACGCCCTTCGCGATGTGGCGAGAGCGCAACATATGCTGTGGGAGAGGGCGAAGCCCTCAGTGACTTTATTTGAGGCCGTTTCGGGGCCCATTTTGGAGGCGAAAGTTCTCCGCAGGCACTCAGAAAAAGGCCCTGTTTTTGCTGTGCGACCACTGTTCTGCGGGTCGGTGAAAAGTTGCCATAGAAATTGCATCGTATGCCTGTGTGCAGAGATATTGGGAGTTGCAGATTCATGCTTGTTGCCTGTTGATGCAAAATCGTCACTAGGAAGTGACTGTGTGGTGAAATACCACTTCCGTCAGTTTTGCAGATTTGCTCGTGTGAGGCAAAAACTGTGTTCTTTGCAGTGACAGAAGATTTTGCAGTGTTCTGTAATGGCATCTGATTCTCTTTCGCAGATTGTCACTGAAAAGCTTGACAAGAACAACTTCCACGCATGGAAGTTCAGAATGATGAATTTCTTGATGGGAAAAGGCTATTGGGAGTTCATTACAGGAAATGAAGAAGAACCTGTTCTTCCTAATGTTCCTAGTCAATAGGAAATGCAGGCATTTAAAGGATGGCATGAGAGAGCCAGGAAAGTTATGTACTGGCTGTCTATGAGTATTTCGGACTCCATGATTGTGCATATTCAGGATGCAAGTACGCCAAAGGAGGCATGGGATACTTTGGCAAAAATGTACAGCACAAATACGCAAGCCAGGAAAATGCAACTCAAACAGGAGTTGCACAATGTGCAGAGAGAAAACATGAGCATCAATGACTACCACATGAAGATGAAGAAAATTGCGGATGCACTTGCTTCCATTGGGTCGCCAGTGGATGATGACGATTTGGTTTCTGTGACCTTGAATGGTCTAGGAAAGGATTATGCACAGTTCCGGACATCCATTGCCGTCCGTGAAAAATTTCCTAATTTTGAGGAGTTGATTGCTCTTCTAATTTCTGAAGAGCATAGAAATGGGGGTGCATCTTCTTCAGTAGGAACTTCAAAAGAAACTGTCTTCTACTCAAATGCTGGCAGAGGTAGAGGCAGAGGTAGAGGAGGCCGATCTGCAGGCTATGGTAGAAATCAGAATATGCAACAAACGCAAGAAAACCAGTCCTATGCAGGAGGACGTCGTAACTCTAGAGGCAGGGGGAGCCAAAGAGGCCGTGCTGGATGGCAGAGAGGCCAAAATGTAAACAGCAATGTTGAATGCTACTATTGTGGCAAAAATGGGTCATATGGCTAAGGACTGCTACAAAAAGCAAAATGACATTATGAATGGAAAATTGCAGCAAGGCAATTATGCATCCTCTAGTAGACAGGGTGATGACAGAAATGAGCATTTGTTTATGGTGCAGCATATGACAAATTCTGTGACAAGTGCAGAAGAAATCAATGATGTGTGGTATGTTGACTCAGGTGCATCAAACCACATGACAGGTCATGCTGAATGGATGCAGGATGCAAGGAAAATGGAAAAACCAGGATTTGTGGAGACTGGTGATGATACTGCACATCCTATTGTGCAGATTGGCAAAATTTCTTTGTCTATGCAGGATGGGAAAAAGAAATACTTGTCTGATGTATTTCATGTCCCGAACATCACCAAGAACCTGGTTTCTGTTGGTCAGATGGTTGAGCAGGGCTTGCAGGTCAGATTTAATCCTCATGGATGCTTTGTTGAGGATATGAAAAATAATGGTTGCTTGATAGCAAAAGGAAAGAAGAAGGGCAGGATGTTTACGTTGGATGTGGACATGCCTGAATTGAGTGCAACAATGTTTGCACATGGGACCGGTGTAGTTGCAGATATTGATATCTGGCACAAACGCATTGGTCATGTTAATATACAACGACTTAAATCAATGCAAGCCCAAAATATTGTTGCAGGATTGCCTAAATTCAAGGTTGCAGAAATGCACAAGGTTTGTGAAGCCTGTTAATTTGGGAAACAGGCAAGGAAACCTTTTTCTAGGCATGTTCAAGAGAGTAAAAAGCCATTGGAATTAATCCACTCTAATGTGTGGACTACAAAAGCTGCATCTATTGGAGGCTGTCACTATTTTGTCACATTTATTGATGACTTCAGCAGAAAACTATGGGTGTATTT
Source organism: Dipteris shenzhenensis (assembly GCF_047967505.1). NCBI lineage: Eukaryota > Viridiplantae > Streptophyta > Polypodiopsida > Gleicheniales > Dipteridaceae > Dipteris > Dipteris shenzhenensis. Next base: position 18,929,547 of record NC_141617.1, on the reverse strand, counting down.
TATGAAAAAGAAAAGTGAAGTGTTTGGGCACTTCAAAGTTTTCAAAGCTATGGTTGAAAAAGAAACAGGCCTGCAAATAAAATGCCTAAGGTCAGATGGAGGGGGAGAGTACCTCTCAAATGAGTTTGCAAGGTTCTTGCAGGAGCATGGTATAAAGCAGCAATATTCATGCAGTCATACCCCACAGCAAAATGGAATTACAGAAAGGAAAAACAGGCATATTGGAGAGGTATCTCGGGCTATGCTAAATGAAAAAGATCTACCAGATTATTATTGGGCTGAAGCAGTTGCTACAGCAGTTTATATAATGAACAGGACTCCCACTGCAGCAATACATGGCATGACGCCAGAGGAGATGTATACTGGTAGGAAACCAGATATTTCTCATTTGAAAATTTTTGGTTGCATTGCCTATGTCCATGTGCCAGATGAGTTGAGGTCCAAGTTGGATCCAAAAGCTGAGAAGTGTGTCTTTATTGGTTATTCTCTGCAGCAAAAAGGTTATAGATGCTATAACCCTTCTACACGAAAGTTCACAGTGAGCAGAGATGTTGTTTTTGATGAGATGAGCAGCTGGTATAAACCAGTAAATGTGATGATTGATGTAGATGCACAAAATGGTAATGCTGCACAGAATTCACAGCAGCAATCACAAAATATTAGTGGACCTGGAGTGTCGTCTAGTAGTGGTTCACATACTTCGCCATGGACAGGCAGATTGAGATCAGGAGAATCTCCTCAAAGCAATGCAGAGAGTGGTATGCAGGTATCACGAAAAGGAAAAGAGAAGGTAGATCAGCCCATGTTTGATGTGAATGCAGGTCACTCTTATGTGGATGGTGAATCCAGTGGCTCAGAACATAGCATTGATGATGAGTTGGGTATTCCTTCTATTGTTACACCTGGAGCAAGGAAGACCAGGGATGTTTTGAGAGCACCTGGAAGTGAGCCTATTTTGCGCAGGTCTACCAGGGTTAGGTATCCTGTGGATAGGCTGAAATATGATGGATTTACAGCCATTCACTATGCCTATATGGTCAAAGTGATACAGGAACCAGAACCCACTTCTTTTGAGCAAGCCATGGGAAATGAAAAATGGGAGAAAGCCATGGATGAAGAAATGGATGCCTTGGATGCTAATGCTACATGGGAATTGGTGCCTTTGCCTAAAGGCAAGAATGCAATTGGCTGTAAGTGGGTTTATAAGATCAAGCACAATGCAGATGGTTCTGTGAATAGATACAAGGCAAGATTAGTTGTCAAGGGGTATGCACAGGCATATGGCATTGATTATGAAGAAACTTTCAGCCCGGTTGCAAGGATGGCAACCGTAAGAGCAATGGCTGCATCAAAGGGATAGTCTTTACATCAGATGGATGTAAAGAATGCCTTCTTGCATGGTGATTTGCAAGAAGAGGTCTTCATGGAGCAGCCAGCAGGTTATGTTCATGCTATTCATCCTGAGTTTGTTTGCAAGTTGAAGAAAGCCTTGTATGGCTTGAAGCAAGCACCTAGAGCATGGTCTGACAAGATAGGACAGTATCTTGTCACTATTGGCTTTCAGATTTCCGAGGCAGATTTCTCACTCTATGTGAGAAAAACAGAGAAAGGGATTATGCTGCTGGTCATTTATGTTGATGATTTGATCATCACAGGTGATAGTGATGAAGATATCCTTCATGTGAAAATGCTATTTCAGAGGCAGAAGTTTGAGATGAAGGATTTGGGAGAGCTGCGTTATTTCTTGGGCATTGAGGTGATTAGATCACCAAGTGGGATACAGCTCTTTCAGAGGCAGTATGGATTGGACATGCTATCCAAATATGGGATGACAGGCTATAAGCCTATTTCAGTTGCTTTGGAGCACAATGTGAAGCTGAGCGTAGATGCAGGTGAGCTTCTGGAAGACCCTACTATGTACAGACGCATAGTAGGAAGTTTGATTTACATGACTATTACCAAGCCATATTTGAGCTATGCTGTTGGGTTGGTAAGTCAGTTTATGCAGGCTCCAAGGAAACCGCATTTGGATGCGGCTAGACGCATACTCAGGTATGTGAAGTCCACATTGCAGTATGGACTATTTTATGAGGCTGGGGTTCAGATACAGTTGCATGGATACACTGATGCTGATTGGGCTGGTAGTATTTCTGATAGACGATCTACCAGTGGATATGTGTTCTCTTTTGGGAGTGCTGCAGTCACTTGGAGCAGCAAGAAACAGCCTACAATTGCCTTGTCGAGCACAGAGGCTGAGTACAGAGGTGCAGCAATGGCTGCATGTGAGGTAGCTTGGTTGCATAAGCTACTCTATGATATGCATCAGTCTACAGATGGGCCAGTTGTCATTTATTGTGACAACATGAGCAGCATACACTTGGCAAAGAACCCAGTCTTTCATGCTAGAACAAAGCACATTGAGGTGCATTATCACTATGTGTGGGAGAAGGTTTTACTAGGTCTTATTGATCTAGTTTATGTCAGCATAGAGGATCAGGTAGTTGACATATTCACGAAAGCATTGGGTGCAGAGAAGCTGCGCAAGTTCAGAGACCTGCTTGGTGTGCAGGAATTGGGATTGAGCTCGAGGGGGAGTGTTGAGATATCGAGCTCCACTCGTGATATGCCAGGGTGACCGTTGTGTATTTATGTCACTGATTTGTTAGCTGGAGATGCGGTTGGTACACCGCCCACGAATAATAGCTGGATGATAGCTATCCTTATCTACACTAGTTCGTGGCTCAGTTAGTATGCCACCTTAGTTAGTTGAGTTTGGTTTGAGACCCACATATAGGGTTCTTCTATTTCTTTGTACAAGAGTTCTTTTTGGCTTTCACAACTAAGAAGAGGAAAACTGTTTTCAGCCTCCACCTTTGTGTGTATTCCCCCATTGTGCATGTGAGAAAGCTGCAAGTGAGACTCCTTCCCTCTCTCCCACTATCTTCACAACCATTTGTCATACCAAATGTTGTATTTATCTTTTCAGTATAGGCGCTGGAAGAAAACAAATGGCCAGTGGCTTCCCCTAGACTCTAATGATGAAGACAATACAGGGGTAAGTTTGTCTATTGATGTTGAAGAGGGAGATGTCAAGAATGTGAATGTCACATCGCAATGGACTCTAAGGGATGTGCGAGAACACCTATTGGTCATGGAGGATGGCATGTCAGAGTCCTTCTACTTTACCTTAAATGGTGGTAAGATCAGCCGCCATGTGGAGAAGTGCATGCATAGTGCCAATTTCATTCCTCCTACAACTTTGAAGATTGCTAACAATGTGTTTGACTAGTGTAGCATTTAATTTTTTGTCTATCAAATCCTAGTTATTGCTTCAAAAGATGATGTGCAATTAAATTAAAATGTTATTTCTTTTAATGTTTTCTCATTTCAGTTCATGGAGGTAAATATTTTTCAAAAAATTTGCAGATTTTATGATTAATTTTAATTTTTAGGGTTTTGATATATATTAAGGGGTAAGAGCCCTTTTTACATCACATTCTCACTTTCACATTTAGAGAGCCATAGAAACTCTCGTCCTCAGAAGTTACTCCCTGCATCAACTGCTATTTGCCATGGATTCAGTTAGAACTACATTCCATGACTTAATCTCACAAATTGCATTTACAGATCGTGAGGAAGAGCTATTTTTAGTGTTTGATAGGACTTTAGATATCCTAGGCACATATATGCAAGCCAAGGATGACTTCTCAGATCTCATCCTTTACATGCAAGATAATTTCTCAAATTTTGCCTATACACTTGACTACACTTCAAAGAGATGGTTCCCATAGATTACATAAAGTATCTGTTTGTAGAGGAACCCAAGTTTGTAAAGCGCTTGGCCCACTTTTGTGACAACCTTACAGATGAAGGGTTTAGGACAGTCGAAGTTCAAGACCTCCTAGATGCAGGGATCACAGGAAATACAGGCACCAAATTCCTTTCATGGGAGATGACATTCATCTTCCTTCTCCAAGAAGGAAATTTAGAGGAAGAAGCCTCATTTTCTAGCACCCCCTCTATTAGAACTGCTGATCTAGTCATCCCTAGACTAGACTCGGACATCTACATGGAAGAGAGTCTTGATGATCCAATAGAGGAGATGGAAGCAGCTCAAGCATTGAGCCTACTTCAAGATCCCCTAGTAGAGCAAGAATTTGCATCGGAGACCGTTGACCCAGACTCTTGACCCAGACTCAGAATTATGGTCCTTGTCCCCCCTCATCATCAATGGAGAAGAGTACGTATTCCTCCATGACATAGGGGTACTAAAGACCAAACAATGGAAGACTTTCTCTTGACGATGCTGGTTTCAATGAGGGATGCAAACATGTCTGTATATGATGCACAACCCTCTCATGTAGAAGCTTCAACCTCCAACACAGGTCATGAGAAAGCATCCACCTCCCAAATGGAACATCACACAACACCTGGTTCCATCAACATTGCAAATGAGGAAGGGATAGAAGCTGACAACGCTGTAGTGGTAACTTCAAACAATATTTTTTATTATGATGTTCTTTCAGTATAATTTGTTTTGTCAGTCTTATAATGTTTGTTGAATTGTTGCAGGATGCGTTCGAGCTTGATGAATTCTCATCTCGACGGGGTAATGTTCGCAGCACATTTGGATGAGATCATTCTTTGGCCCATTACCTTGGCAAAGTCGCAGAGCATATCGTGGTCTTTCATGGAAAATTTTCTCCTCGAGGTCCTTCGGAGTTGTTGTAGTGCAAGGCATTGTCGTGCGCTATCGGATACTCCAACATTACTCGAAATGCCAACAAAGTCATTTTGGTACACCGCCTGGCTGCTATCAATGGCTTTGGATCGAACATTCATGGCAGGGCATTGACGGCAACGGCTATGTCTTTGGTAGTAGGAGAGGAGGATGTTAGTGCTATTGCGGCTAGATTTCTATGTAGGAATCCACCAGGGGATTCAAAGACCCCTATTCTTGATGTACTCGAACTAGCCAAGAAGAAAGATAGCCTGTGAGACCTTTTGTATATATAAACATATATTTAAATGGATACATGACTACATGTCTTTATTATTTATTTTAAGTTATCATTGCTCGTCATGAATTCCATTGTATTTTGTTTAAGTCATTGATGATATATTTTCTCCATCATTTTAATTGTGTTAATTTAATACATTTCTAGCCAATTTAGTATCATTTTCACCAATTCTGGGTATCAAGAGTTCATTTCTGTCAAATTCTGAAGGATTTTCATCCTCGCACAGAAGGGAAAAGTGTCCAGCACATCGCCAGGACCGCAAAAAGCCCAAAACCTGCCACAGCGTGAATTTGGGCATTTTGCACTTGCCGGCATGTCTCTAGGACCCCAGAAAGCCCAAAACCTACCACGGCACAAATTTGGGCATTCTGGACTTGCCAGAATGCCCAAATTTGCAACGTGGCAGTTTTGGCAAGTCCAGAATGCCCAAATTTGTGCCGTGGTAGGTTTTGGGCTTTCTGTGGTCCTGGAGACGTGCCGGACATTTTTCCCTTCTGCGCGACAGTGAAATTCCTTTAGGATTTGCTAGAATTCAAAACTTAACATAAAATTATCAGGGAGGTAGCAAGCTAAGGGTGTCCACTTCCGGACCACTTTCGAGTGAGTGTGACACCCGCTCGAGTGAAAATACAAAGGTTTTGCTTCGGTCTCCAATACCTCGATCGAGGTATAAGCTCCAATGAAAATCACACACGAGCACAACCGAGCCTATACCTCGATCGAGGTATGTAGCTTTTTCACCGGACCAAGCCTCTACCTCAATCGAGGCTTGCTGGCAAGCCAGCTATACATGCCACACCTACCTCGTTCGAGGTATTGTGGCAATCCAGCTCAACCTCGATCGAGGTCAGGTGGCATGTCCAGCATACCTCGATCGAGGTATGTGCCATCCGACAGGGCAGCCAACAGGGCGGATGACATACCTCGATCGAGGTATGCTGGACACATGACTTGGCATCGCGCTTCTGCCAACACACCACGATCGAGGTATCGTGGCATGTCAAAACCTCCATCGACGTGGATGTACCGAGATGTATGGGCATGTCACAATACCTCGATCGAGGTATCGTGGCATGGCAATACCTCGATCGAGGTAGATGTACAGAGATGTATGGGCATGTCAAGAATACCTCGATCGAGGTATCGTGGCATGCCAACGAGATGTATGGTTATGTCAAGAATACCTCGATCGAGGTATCGTGGCATGCCAATACCTTGATCGAGGTATATGTGCCGAGATGTATGGGCATGGAAAGAATACCTCGATCGAGGTAGCTAAACCCTAATTTTTCTTATAAAAGGAGAGCGACCCCCCTCATTCCGCATACCTCGATCGAGCTCTGCCTCATCTACCGATTTCAGATTTGCCGGACTTCGACGGAAAAGCGCGAGCGACGGAGAGCCACGAACGGACATCGACGGAGATGGACGGAGCAGGAGTGGGAGAGTCCAGGTAGGGTTTTTTTTAATGTAGCATTTTCTTTTATGTAGCATTTTCTTTTATGTAGAATTTGATTAAATTTTAGTTTAAAAGAAAAATTATAAAATGCATTTTAATGTTTTTCTGAAATTTATGAATTACGGGATTTTTTATTTAAAATGTGAAAATTAATTCTTTTTTTTAAATAGAGCTTTTTTTAGTAAATAAAAAAACATTCATATTATTAATTATAAAATATTTATAAATTTGAAATGTATTTGTAAATTTTTTTTTTAATTTTTAAATTACGACATTTATAATTTAAAATGTGAAAATTTTAATTTTAAAAAACGTAATTTAAAATTTTAGTTTATAAGAAAAATTATAAAATGCATTTTAATGTTTTTCTTAAATTTATGAATTACGAGATTTTTAATTTAAAATGTGAAAATTAATTATTTTTTTTAAATAGAGCTTTTTTTAGTAAATAAAAAAAGTTCATATTAATAATTATAAAATATTTATAAATTTCAAATGCATTTGTAAAATTTTTTTTTTAATTTTTAAATTACGACATTTATAATTTAAAATGTGAAAATTTTAAATTTAAAAAACGTTTAATGAGGCATTTTTTATTAAAAATGTGAAAATGTTAAATATTTCTGTTTTTTTTATGTAGCATTTTCTTTTTGGTAGAATTTAAAAGAGAAATAATAAAAAATTTTAGGTTAAAAGAGAAATAATAAAAAATTTCTAAATTTGAAATGCAATATAATGTTTTTTTGAAATTTATGAATTACGACATTTTTTATTTAAAATGTGAAAATGAAATTTTATTTTCAAAATAGAGCTTTTTTAGTAAATAAAAAAACGTACATATTAATAATTATAAAATATTTATAAATTTGAAATGCATTTGTAAATTTTTTTTAAATTTTTGAATTAGGACATTTATAATTTAAAATGTGAAAATTTTAAATTTAAAAAACGTTTAATGAGGCATTTTTTATTCAAAATGTGAAGATGTTCTATATTTCTGTTTTTTTTATGTAGCATTTTCTTTTTGGTAGAATTTAATTAAATTTTAGTTTATAAGGAAAATTATAAAAAATTTCTAAATTTATAATGCATTTTAATGTTTTTTTGAAATTTGTAAATTACGACATTTTTTATTTAAAATGTGAAAATGAGATTTTTTTTGTTAAATAGAGCTATTTTTATTAAATAAAAAAACGTTCATAGGAATAATTATAAAGTATTTATAAATTTGAAATGCATTTGTAAATTTTTTTTTAATATTTGAATTACGACATTTAAAATTTAAAATGTGAAAATTTTAAATTTAAAAAACGTTTAATGAGGCACAAGACTCGCTCGACTTATCAAATTAATAAGACATTTTGTATAAGACTCGCTCGACTTATCGAATTAATACACAAACATAAACCTACTAGTCAACTATTGGAGTTGGACATTAAAGATTGACTAGTGACATGGTTGGTGACCAAAGCTTGAAGTTGACTAGACACTTTGGGACAAGCAAGTTCTTTAGAAGGAAACTAGGTTTAAGCTTGGGTAATCATCCCTAATATATTGGGAAATTACTAATGATAAATCATCCTTTAACTATTTGGCAATTAGTAAGGATCGATTCTACTAGGAAATATGTTGAAGGCATATGTCCCCTATTAGTCAATAGATTGATTAGACTAAGCATGCATGATAAGGCTATAGCTTGGAAATGCCTAGATAGTGGCTTAGTCCAAATCTTCAATATCCCTTAAGAAGACATGAAATAGTGGCTTAGACCTTAAGAAGACATGGAATAGTTTGCAAATGTCTAATTCTTCTAAGTTATGCATAGACTCTAGCATAACTGAAAAAAGAATATTACAAGATTGAGAATATTTGGATGGGTCTTCAAGAACTCGAATATTATGGTCTGTGCCTATAAACTGTTTGAGATTCTTATGCTATCACTATGGCATGCTTTAGATCTAGCACTTTGATCATGTTTGTTGTCTAGTTCCATAATTCATCTACTTCTCTTATATGTATAAGAAGAAAGAAATACGCCATAGAGAAACTGAAAGTTTAACTAGAATACCTAACATTCATTGCACATGGGACTCTAGTGGATCTATATTCATTCCACATTCATGCTAATATATGCAAGTGTTTTGATCAACTATAGACCTAAGTTCAAATAGAGCCTGTTAATGACTGAATCTCTCCTAATCATCCCTTAATGATCATAGATAAGAGACTTAAGAGAGAGAGAACTCCATAACCTTCAAGAGTCGACATTTGAAGCATCCCATTCCATGTTGTTTGCTACATGGCAGCTCGCCATGTGGCACACATACATCCCTTTTTGCACCGTAGGGAAACCTATGACTAATGTTAACAACATTTATCTTGTCTTTTACAAATGACTAAGATGTTTTCCCAAAAAGACTTTGTATCAATAATCACGTGAACCACCTCATAACCAAAATAGTGCGGATGCTACATATCTCCTTTCCCTCGTTGAAACTATGTCACACATGGAATGTCAACCACATGCTCAAGGAATTATATGCTAGTTTCATTGTAAGCAAGGGTGGTCTCTTTCTTGCTAGTCCAACCATAGGCAACGGTGATGCTTATTACTTGAGCTCAACCAAAATTAACATTAGTTATCATATGCAACCCTTCCCATTGCATAGGGACATCCAAGGATTTAATTTTCAAAGTTTTTGAATCCTCTTCTAGGGACTTGTGCCCTTTGTTGTTGCTACGTATGTGGATGATCTCATTCCAAAACTATTTTTACAACTAGAAGTCGAGTGAGTCTTATATAAAATGTCTTGAACCAAGTGATGATCTATAGGAATGGCCACTAGTTGAGGTGGATTGCCCAACCAAAATAGATAATATTGAAAAGGCTTAATTATTTTCTTAAAGTTCTCGCTTTAAAAGGTCTGTAGTGTGAACCCGCTCTCTTTTTTAATGTGTAGTCCGAGAAATACTAGATGCGCCTTGCTTGTGTATCGTTCAAAGTAATGTATTAGGTATCCTTCTATCTCCTCCATATCTATTGCAAACCCAAGGCAGTAAAGCATTCAAAGAAGGTCTTATTAACCAAACCTCTCCACTATCTGTCCTTAGTATAGGGGCCATTAGTGGACAATGTGGTCCTTACACCACATGTGGAAAAGTTTTATATTGGATAAAAAGTGAAAAAAGGGAAACATATAAGGAGAAAATATTTGAGACATCTAAGTTTTAAAATGCAACGACTAGAGTGAAAAAATTATAATCAAAATTAAGAATTATTAATAATATTGATTAATATTGAGCCACACATTTGGCCCATCTACCGGTAGGTGCATAGGATCTACCTCATCAAGGAGTACGTACAAATAGTTTTCATTACGTAAATAGATTATAAGTCATATTGAATAGAATATTATTTTCATTACCCAAATAGAATATTAATTTCCATGTGTTTTTTTTGTGCATGCGCCAGCCAGCGCACAGGTTCTAGCACCACTATTCGTATGCAGATAGAGATGCTGAGAGGTGAGATGAGGGCACTGCAGGATGCTAGGGCACCCCCTCACTTGGTTGCGAGCCTGGATTTAGTTATTAAGGCTCTGAGTCGATTGGAGACAGTTGAGGACGTTGTGGATAGCTTTCAGGAATAGGCCGAGGAGGAGATCACTGGGATTGGAGAGCGATTCGACAGTTGTTTGAGCGGGAGTCACATCACAGGGAGGCCTTGGACGACATGTTTTGGGATGGTCACACCGAGGGCCAGTGACCACGATCAGGGCTCCCCTTGCATATTTTACGGTGTAGGCACCCCATCATAGCAGCACACATTTATCCGAGATATCTTGCTACGAATGGTGGTCGGTTGCCTCACAACCGCCAGATAGCCAGGTCGTTTGCCATGCAGCTTTATGCTGAGTTTGTCCTTGGTCATCGGGTGGACTACCTCAGTACCCGTCCAGGATCAGGAGCGGGACGTGGTAGGATGGGGCGTCAGGAGCGTCAGATTGTAGGTGTTCGGCGTCGACGCGAGGGACCAGAGTTGCACACCATCCCTGCACCGGCATTGCGAGCGGTGGGAGGACAGATTAGGGGGGATGTTCATTCAGTGGCATCATCCTTGCAGCACATGGTCTCGGCCCTATCGAGATCTATTGCGATTCCACCTCCCCCACCTCGATCATCGATGGAGCATCCCACATCTACACCACCTCCCACATCTACGGTGCCTCAGCATGAGTTGGAGGCTCGAGACAGACGGATTGCAGAGTTGGAGGCTGTGTTGGCCGAGTCTAGGGATGAGGTTAGTTATTTTGATTATGTTAGTTTATTTTTTTGTAGCGTGTTTTGAACTGAAGTTTTTTGGTTAATTCTCATCATGTACGCGACATGTTTGCATTGCAGGCACATCTATTGCGTCAGGAGATGGAGTCTCACGTACGACTGTTGCAGACAGATTTGGAGGAGCAGAGGATTCGGACACGCATAGCATACCATCGCGTAGAGCACTATATTTTGCAGTTGAGGCATATTAGTCGTGATCCGTCGTGCCATAGGATCGACCCCAGTGTGGCCCTATACCCTGCTCCTCCTGTAGATGTGCCGACTAGGACACCGATAGATGCAGCAGTCGTAGCGAGGCTTCCTACTGCCACTTGTGTCCTCTGCCACGAGGACTTTGACACCGTAGGGTGGTTTGGACTAGGGTGCGGCCACATCGCACATCTCCACTGCATGACCCGCCACATGGTGGCACGTTCAGTGTGCCCTGTATGCTTTGCCGACATTGATGTGGCGACATACAGAGGACTGGGCATGGATGATCTATATCCTGGTCATCGTCAGGCTGTTGATCCATTCGCCCGTGTAGTCTTGACAGAGCACTACAGGGAGGAGGCATAGAGAGCATTGCTGATGCAGGAGGGTGCGGATACATCGGTGGTTGCATCATGCATTCCACGACGCTTTTCGTACGGTGATTTCATGCCAAGTGACGAGGCACGAGCGGAGGAGGCACGCCGGATTGAGCGAGAGGCAGAGCTGCAGACATCATTGCAGCAGTGGGTGGAGCAGCAGCTAGGGCGGGGCCGAGACCAGCGTATTTCACATGTAGAGACGATTACTCGCGCTGGATTTGAGGCACGAGTATTCGCAGATGCACGGCTATGGGAGCTGAGACGCGCGTACATAGAGGAGGCGAGGGAGGCAGAGATGGCAGCAGTGGCACGTGCAGCATGCCCTCCTCTTCATCAGGATGAGGCTGGCCCATCTCATGCAGGTGATGAGGCTGGCCCATCTGAGCCGGCATTGCCTGAGGGCACACAGCGGACGGTTGGGCAGCGAGTCATACAGGAGCCATGTCAGCGTTCCACTAGAGGATCATATGTAGAGTTATCAGATTCAGATTCAGATTGATTGTTTAGGCTTCACACGTTTCTTGTATAGGGATGCACTTTTGCAGCATGATGATGATGATGTATAGATTCATTTTGGTACTTTCATGATATTGTTCCCACTTTTATGATGTATGAGCATTTTCGTACTTTCATGATGTTCTTCACACTTTGTTTATCTCAGTTTATAGTTTGTTTAATACATAAGGTATTTAAAAAAGAATGCCATGTGAAGTAATTGTAAACATTAAACATTAATTGCAAACATTAAACATTAAACATATCAAAATTCATCTTTTTTTGGATGAAAATTTTATTTTGCTGATAAAAGTTTTTCATTTTTTAAACAAAAATTTTATTCTATTCATGTTTGTCAATAAAGTGTGTTTCAAAATCCAAATTTTCATCAATTTTTCAAAAAGACAACTATTGTCATATTCATGCTTCCAAATCTAGCCTTCCGATCTTAATATCAAAATATGTTGAAATTCAACCATTTGATAAACTAATTTGTATAAAAAGAAAATTACTTTTTTTAGACAATGCCATAGCCCAATGTAAAATTGTTTCATCAAATGAAATTAGATATTAAAGTAACATCAATTTTACCAACTTTCAATTTATGCTATTTACAAAAAGTATTCTAGAAATGTATATTGGTACAAAACTTATCCATGACTCCGAGGGCAATGTTGTTACCTATGTGTAAATCAATTGATAAAAAATTCTTTCAACACCAATGAACTTGAGGGAATGTGTGATCTAGAGATACTTAAACAACATGACAAAAGGAAAAAATTCGAGAAATCACCAATGTGTGGACATGCTTAGTTTGTAGGGTGTAGAAATTCTTTTATATGGATTTGATATGGGCACTTGCATAGAAAACGATTGGTATTTCAAAGAAAAAGCTCTAGCAACTCTCTTAGTTGAATGAAGCAGTTTCTTCTCCTTTGCAATTTGTCATGTTTTTTAAATTAAAGGAGAGAATACTTTTTGCAAATGGTAATACTAGACATTTTTAGGTTCTGCAATAAAATATAAGTAATATTTTATGCATTCTTTTTTCACAATTCTAGTTTTTTAATATTATTGACATGAAGCGTATATTTTGTCCCTACAATTTTTAAAAAATATAAATTTTTTGGGGATTTTTTTCAAAAATGGAGTTAGACTTGTCCTTTGCATGATTTTGCTGTTATTTATTATGACTCAGTGTTTAATTTGTCTCTTATTGTTAACAATACTTGTGCTAATTGGTGATCAAAGAAAACAACCTAATTATTTGTCATATTCGAACCACAATCACATGTGCCTTCCAAATCACAATCGCATATGCCTTCCAAGTTTCTAAGGACTATTTCAATTTCCTTAATATGACATTTGCCAATGCACCAATCTAATTATTATGCATGTATAAAAGATAATGAACATAAAGAAGAGAAATCAACACAATTGGCAATTAATGCATGTATACGGGAATACAAGGAAGGTGTAGCATGCTAGCCCACCATTTTATTTCACTATTTTCTTTTGCATTTAGTGGTTTATGTACAAGAGAAAGGATTGGCGGTTGGTATAAGGAAAAGTGTTGGTATTTGGTTTATGTAAAAAGAAAGGGTTGTTGTGGCTATGCACCAAAAAAATATACACATATTAACAATCCCACTTCTCCCTTTTAAACTCCACTCATGTATGGGAGTACAAGGAAGGTGTGACATGTTAGGCCACAATTTAATTTTACTATTTTCTTTTGACTTTGGTGGTACGCTAACGTGTAGTCGTGCTAGTAGGGATTGCTTCTACGTCACGCAAACCAAATCAGTTGGAGACCAAATCTTGCGTGGATGTACGTCTAGGGTAGCCTAAGAGGCGTGTGAAGTTTCGTCCCCAACAGGGTTTAGGATTTAGGGTCCAGGGTTTAGGGTTTAGGGTTTAGGGTTTAGCCGTGCTAGTAGGGATTGCTTCTACGTGGTGCAAACCAAATCAGTTGGAGACTAAATCTTGCGTAGATGTACGTCTAGGGTAGCCTAAGAGGCATGTGAAGTTTCGTCCCCAACAGGGTTTAGGATTTAGGGTCCAGGGTTTAGGGTTTAGGGTTTAGGGTTTAGCCATGCTAGTAGGGATTGCTTCTACGTGGCGCAAACCAAATCAGTTGGAGACCAAATATTGCGTGGATGTACGTCTAGGGTAGCCTAAGAGGCGTGCGAAGTTTTGTCCCCAACAGGGTTTAGGATTTAGGGTCCAGGGTTTAGGGTTTAGGGTTTAGGGTTTAGCCGTGCTAGTAGGGATTGCTTCTACGTGGCGCAAACCAAATCAGTTGGAGACCAAATCTTGCGTGGATGTACGTCAAGGGTAGCCTAAGAGGCATGTGAATTTTGGTCCCCAACAGGGTTTAGGATTTAGGGTCCAGGGTTTAGGGTTTAGGGTTTAGGGTTTAGCCGTGCTAGTAGGGATTGCTTCTACGTGGCGCAAACCAAATCAGTTGGAGAAAAAATCTTGCGTCGATGTACGTCTAGGGTAGCCTAAGAGGCGTGTGAAGTTTGGTCCCCAACAGGGTTTAGGATTTAGGGTCCAGGGTTTAGGGTTTAGGGTTTAGGGTTTAGCCGTGCTAGTAGGGATTGCTTCTACATGGTGCAAACAAAATCAGTTGGAGACAAAATCTTGCGTGGATGTACGTCTAGGGTAGCCTAAGAGGCGTGTGAAGTTTCGTGCCCAACAGGGTTTAGGATTTAGGGTCCAGGGTTTAGGGTTTAGGGTTTAGTCGTGCTAGTAGAAATTGTAAAAATGTATGCATTTTGTCCTTCCACGTGGCACATACCAAATCAGTTGGAGACCAAATCTTGCGTGGATGTACATCTAGGGTAGCCTAAGAGGCGTGTGAAGTTTCGTGCCCAACAGGGTTTAGGATTTAGGGTCTAGGGTTTAGGGTTTAGGGTTTAGTCGTGCTAGTAGAAATTGTAAAAATGTATGCATATGGACTCCACGTGGCGCATACCAAATCAATTGGAGACCAAATCTTGCGTGGATGTACGTCTAGGGTAGCTTAAGAGGCATGTGAAGTTTCGTCCCCAACAGATAAGTCCACGTGCGTATTTCATTAGTACATGTGCCATTTTTCATACGTAGTCACGAGTGCTAGTAGGGATTGTAAAAATGTACGCAACTGTCCTTCCATGTGGCGCATACCAAATCAGTTGGGCACCAAATCTTGCGTGGATGTACGTCTATGGTAGCCTAAGAGTCGTGCGAAGTTTCATTTCCAACAGATAAGTCCACACGCATATTTTGTTAGTACATGTGCCATAGCTCATACGTAGTCGTGCTAGTAGGGATTGCAAAAATGTACGCATTGTACCTTCCACGTGGCGCATACCAAATCAGTTGGGCACCAAATCTTGCGTGGATGTACGTCTACGGTAACCTAAGAGCCGTGCAAAGTTTAATCTCCAACAGATAAGTCCACATGCATATTTGGTTAGTACGTGCGCCATTTCTCACACGTAGTCGTGCTAGTAGGGATTGTAAAAATGTACGCATTATACCTTCCACGTGGTGCATACCAAATAAGTTGGAGACTAAATCTTGCGTGGATGTATGTCTAGGGTGGCCTAAGAGTCGTGCGAAGTTTCATTCCCAACAGATAAGTCCACACGCGCATTTCGTTAGTACATGCGCCATAGCTCATACGTAGTCACGAGTGCTAGTAGGGATTGTAAAAATGTACGCATTGTACCTTCCACGTGGCGCACACCAAATCAATTCAGACCAAATCTCGCGTGGATGTATGTCTAGGGTGGCCTAAGAGTCGCGAAGTTTCATCCCCAACAAGCAAGTCCACACGCGTATTTCGTTAGTACGTGCGCGAATTTTCTTAGTCACGTTTTTAAAATGTCCTAATGCACAAAACAAATTACAACATTACTACTAATAAACAATTTTTTGTATTACAAACACAACAAATCCCATTGAGAAGACATCGGACATCATGTTAAAAATAGAATCTAATACAATGATGTGTATGAACGTGTATACAGCCATCATAGTGAAATACAAAATATGAGTCCATGAAAATTACAATGGTACGGTCACACAGTGAGCCTATACATATCGAATACAAAAAAGTGTAATCAACTAGTGATACCCAATAAAAATCAATCTGATCAACTGATGATCCCAAAAAATATGATATGTAATGTGCTACTCCTCAGGATCAGCTCTCATGCCAATAGTTGCAAGTATGCTCTCGTGATCCACCACTGCAAGGCGCCATCGTGGAGTGGACGTCGCCTTGCGAGTGCGAACACGACTCAAAGTAATCTTGATCCCAACAACAAGATGAGAATACATGTATGCCTCCCGATCCGCCATGTACTCCTGGAACTCAATATAGCAACCACGCCTCTGTATCTGCTGAAAATAGTGGCCACCGATGATCATGCTATGAGCATTGAAGTGCATCCCATGCCCATCCACTGTATCCTCATTCAGCACACTCTTCAGCATAGAGCATCGCAACAAGTAATAATCCACACCCTCCTCATTGCCCTCCGAAGCAATAACCGCGAAGATATCACCAATACGCAAAATATCTGTAAGCTGGTCATAATCTCTAGAGGAACTGAATCCCGCATCCTGATCATCATGTATCTCCTCCCAAGGCTGGAAGGGAGAAAGCACTCGCCGTACCCATGGATCGGCCCATGGTATCATGGAGCACCCTCCCCAATCATCATCAATGCATGCAGAGCAAAAACATGCAAACCGTCGAGAAAAGATCGCGGGGTGAGACTCACCTACGCTCCTGATGGAATGGAAATCAAGAGTGCCAGGCACAGAACGACAATCAAAAGGCCTCGACCGATCAAGACTCCCAATGTCCACGCACCAAAAATACCGGCTCACCACCCTATCGTCACACGACTGAAACGAGGACGTAGCACTAGTGGATAAGTGCTGGCTGCACCACCGCACCACATCATGTGCATCCTTGAAGCGATCGGCACTGTGACGCAACTGGTATCGACGCAAAGCACGCTTCACGCAAGCACCTGCACCATCGTGCTCTCCCTTACCGTGCCCTGTCTCGAAGTAGCTCCATGTGATCGGAATGCCTGTCTCACGGTGCCATCTGCAGAACCAATAAAACTGTCTAGCAGATTTGAACTGACCACCGCAACCGTCTGACCAGATCCAACGCCGCTGCCATGTGACACCATGATCCCTCAAGAAACTATCATGCAAAGTGAAGCAATGCTGCACAAAATGGGCATCATGCGATCGATCATCACTAATGTAGAAGTGATACTCTCGCACAATGATGCGTGAGTCCATGGTGCTATCAATGCCATCCACATGAGCCTGTGCATGACGATAGCTAATGTGCACAAATATAGCAACCTGCAATATGGTATTGAAAAAAAAATATGACTATTGAAATAATTCAATATAATGAGGCAGGGAAAAAATCAATACTCAATCACACGTCACCTGTTCGGAGAAATAATACTCCGATTGGATCTCATGCTGTGGTGCAAAGGTGTAATTCTCCGCAAAGTCCACCACTGAGACAACCACCCCTATAGGAAATGTCCTCAAACATGCACGAAACTGACGATCCTCCCATTTCGCAGTGTGCGAGTGGCGTATGTAGCGGTACAGCTTCCCTCGAAAACAGTCAATGAATACAACACGTGGTGTCTCCTTCCCCACAAGCTGCAACCTCCTCGACTGTGCACCACCATCTAATGTCAAGGTACAGTACTCATACTGCTGCCAACGAACCATCTGCACATCACACGTATCTAGTGCAACTCGTGGCACTCTGGCAAAGTCACCACACAAAGTACACGTGCCTTCCACACAATCAAGGGAGTGGAATAAAGCATCACCATCTCGTGTACACAATATGGAATGAATGAAGTCGCGAGGGCTAGTAGGAACCACTCCCCTATGACCATCAAGGGAACGGAATACGTCATACATCAATCCAAAATCCACATGGTAGCGACAACAGCATATGTCACGCTCCTGAGAGCATCGCACAAACCATGGCCTGCATCGCTCAAATGGCCTCTGCCCAATCTTGAACTTCGGGTGCGCCTCTACAAACTGAGTGTACAACTCAGTCTGGGTACACTCCAAAAAACATGCACCATGCTCAATGTACACACCGCGTGACACCCTCTTCCGCAATGCCTTCTTGAACACCGGGGATGCTCTGCAATGCTCCTCCCAAAACTGTTGTTTGAAGGACCTAGTGGAATCATCCAACAATCGATCGCTGTGAGGTGCACGACCACTCGAAGCCCAAAGAGCATCAGTCTCACTATCCTCTAGACTCTGCCTCCTAATGATGCCTGCTCGCAATGTGCGCGGTGCAATCTGAAGAAGACGTGAAGCGGTACGCACATGGCCTATCATATGAGGTCTACTAATGGCAGCCACAATAGCACGACGTGCTGCCAAGGCATCACTGGAGTTCCTATGCTTAATAGAAGCATAGGAACGTCGAACACTGCTAAGGACCTCGCTAGATACAACCCTATCTCTACGTGCACCAAGACTAGCAAGCCTCCTACACTCTACCAAGTCAGGGTGATCAATCAGGGATGTAAGAAGAGAAGACTGCGAAGCTGGCATGAGGTCACAAAAAAAAGACTGCACAATCTTGCTAGTACGACGACGGATAGTGGACTTCGGCAAGTCACGTCGTGAAGCAACACTCTGCTGCTGCAAGGTGCGGCAACGGGATCAATGGGAGATGGTAGGGTGGACGGGGGAAGGGAGGCGCCAAGCGGAGCGGGGGGAGGGGGAGGGGGAGGGGGAGGGGTAGGGGGGAGGGTGGAGGGGGAAGAGGTAGAGGTGGAGGCCAAAATGTAGGTGGCTAGGGGAAGGGCGGAGGCTAGAGGTAGGGGAGCGGATGAGCATGGGGGGACAATGGAGGTGGGGGTGGGGGTGGAGGTGGGATGTAGAGGTAGAGCTAGAGGTGGATCAGTGATGGCAGCGCGAGCTCGAGCTCTAGAGGCTCTCTTGCGCTCACGAGCCTTCCGCTTGCGCTCCTCGTCAATGAGATTTGGGGGGGGGGTTCCTACATCTACTAGCTCTACGGCTTTGAGAACCCATTCTCAATGAAAGTAGGATGGAAGGTGTGACAAAGTGATGAGGAGGCAAGAATGGCTAAGAATGGGTGAAATGAACCAAAACGTGGTGTCTTATAGAGAGCCTCAACTCATCCACTAGATTGCTCTTAGATTGCTCTTCATTATTATTGGTGGAGAGGTGCTAATATTGATACTAATTGGCTTAGTTTTGGTGGAGAGGTCTGCTATGCCCAGAGCCGCGATCAGACCTTATACCTCGATCGAGGTATTTAGTGCATTGCGCATGCATGTATGTATGAACCTCGATCGAGGTATCTCTATGTGTCCTCGGTCACATACCTCGAACAAGGTATTGTATGCCTCACCCATCATATGTACCTCGATCGAGGTATTGTATGCATCGCACATCGTCATGTGTATACATCTGGCTGATGTGGCACCATGCATGGTCATGATGTGGTAATATAGTCTCTTCCTGCATGGTCATGATGTGGTACTGGGCATGATGTGGCATGATGAGTTGGCATTCATGAGGTGGTAGATGACATGGAAAATTGAGGTGGAGGGATTGGTGACGTGGCCAGGAGAGGAGGTATGCCAAGGTGGCATTATGTGATCACATGGCTGATGATGTGGAATGATGAGGTGGCACATGTGGCAGCACGTGTGGCAATGTAAGGTGACATGGCAAGGAGTGATGTCACATCTGCTTGATGAGATGGCACCACGTGGTCTAACAACGTGGCATGGTTTTGATGACTCAGCCTTCCACATGGGCAGCATGCAGACTCCAAAGGCTTGCCACTAGGATCGATGATGCTCCTAGCCTACCTCACCAAGCCTAATACCAAGCCTACCTTGTCTTGGTATTAGGCTTGGGTGGCCCTTTTTCCCCCACAAAAGGGAGATTTAACTGTTGGAGGCCATATCGTACGTTTCCCTTACTCAAATTTAACCAAAATTTTTTCCTCTTATTCATCATGCAGAGGACTAAAATTATTGACATTTTTGAAATGTTTGGTTATGTTTGAGAATTACTAGATTTATTTTTAATATTCTTTGTTGATCCTCTAAGGAGTAAAAGTAAAAATTAAACTTCAATCTTCCTAAATCTAACCGTTGGATTTGGGATTTGATGATTCAACCACACACCCTTATGTGCCTACTAACCTTCCACCGAATTGGATTTGCTTAATTATTCAAAATACTAAAAAAATGTGGTGTGCTACTAAAATGCATGTATTTTATGACTTTATTTACTATAAATAATTATTTATAATTAGATAAATCATTCAAAAAATTACCAATAAATCAAGTTAAGCTCTACATAATGCAAAGAGACCACTTACAAAGTTTCAATAACATTTAATCTAAAATGAGTGAGAAATTTAGAATTTTATATGACACTCTTTGTTCGTGACAAACGTGTGACCACCCTGGAACCATGCCGTGTGACACAAAGAAATTTTTTGTGTGTGCATCGAATTTTCGATCGGACTATACGATTGTGTGCACAATAGCAAGTGTGATGTTGTGTCAGAAGACTTCAAAGACTAGATCCATAGGGAAGTAGGTGAGATTTGCATTTTTGTGTGCTAAAAAGCTTGTTTTTCCACCTCCTTAGGATTGGGGAGTGAACAAAAAGTGGACACCCTTAGCTTGCTACCACCCATCATTTACTACAAAAATTGAAATGGAAAATATACAACAATGCGAGAGTGTAGAGAATGTCGATATATTTTATTTAAAAAAATCGACCCTTGGGCCTTAGATACAAGATAGTGCCTTCAAGGGAAGGGGGTGGTCTAAGTCCTAAGAGTGGGCTACAACAGAATCTAGGGATTCAAACTTGGGTCACTCTGTAGCCGCTTCGCCAGAGCCATGTCCTTGTCCATGACCATGATGCACTTTGCATGGATGGCACACAAGCATCCTCGAACAGAGCGGTGGTCACTTGCTCTGCAGCCTCCTGGAGCACCCCCATAGCTCCTGTGCTGAAGCGCACATCATTCTTGTATCCCTGTGTGATCTCCCATACCACATGTTGAAAGGGAGCACGTGGGATCAAGTTGTCGGTGGTCTTCTACATTTTCCTGATTTCCCTCAGGGCCCGCGCTCCTGGTTTTGCTCGATACGGCTTCTTGACTCTTGGTGGAGGCCTTACAGGTACCCGAACACCTTCCCATGGCCTCCTGTCTGCCTTGAACTTCTTCTGTTGCTCCTGTCTACGTTGGTCCTCCTCTGGTTCCTCCTCTCGCTGACGTCTGGAGCTTAAGCCTTCTTTGGGATGGGGCTTCCTCGGAGTCTACTTTACCCTCCTCATGGGCACAGGGTTCATCTTTGCCATGGGCTGTATCTCTGGGAGAGGGAAGATGGTGCTCTTCCTAGCAGTCTGTTGACCCTCAGGAAGCCTCTCTATATCCGGGAGGTTATTGAACACATTTTGTTTGATCGGGAGAGGCATCTCATGGGGAGGGAAAGGCTGAGGGGAAGGTTGAGGGGAAGGCTGAGGGGAAGGCTGAGGGTCAAGCTGAGGCTAAGGGGAAGGCTGAGGCTAAGCGGAAGGCTGAGGAGAAGGTTGAGGGGAAGGCTGAGGGGAAGGTTGGGGAGAAGGCTGAGGGGAAGGCTCATGCTCTTGGGGCTCGGGAGTGGGCTCATGGGACTTGGGAGGAGAAGAAGGCTCAGGAGACTAGGGAGTGGGCTCACGGGACTTGGGGGAGTTGGGGGAGGGCTCACAAGAGTCAGAGGAGGCACCACCAGACCCGAATAGGTTCGTGTGTGTGGATGCCATGGAGGTGGTGGAGCTAGAGGAGGAAGGGTGGAGGCGGCGTTTAGTGGGTCTAGTAGTGTTCTTCACTAGACTTGATATTGAATAATGAGTGTTAGGGTTTTTTTCAACTTTTTATAAGGGCTCATCATGTTTTGACATCCCTTTTAATTACATTTAGGGTTTCATCGTGCCCCGGCCCTAACCCCTCCACCCCCCCACCCTCGTCGCCCTCCCCCCCCTTGCTCTCCCCCTACTTGCCCCGCCCACACCCATCGCCCTCCCCCATACCCCCCTCCCCCCCTCCCCCCACCCTTGCTACCACTCCACCCTTGCCCCACCCCATTCCCCTCCCTTCTCTCCCCCCTCCTTCACCATGTCCCCACTTTCCCAACGTCGTGTGAGTACAAAAATTGTGGTCAAAATAAGCAAGATATTAAAGAGTGAGTACACAAATTGTGGTCAAAATAAGCAATATATTTATTTCATATTTGTATCCAATTACACCATAGCTTCCTGTTGGTGGTTGGACCCATCTGCTCCCTTCTCTCACTCTAGCTTGCAACCAATGTGCGACTCCTTGACTCCCTATGGATGCTTTCCAAGCACTATGCCTTCTATTCTTTGATACAATTTGAACTGCTTTTGCAAGTTCTGATGCCTTTGCCTTTTCAGACTTCAAAGTCCTTCCTAGTAAATATCTAAAAAACCAGTCGAACATCTCATGCAATGCATTGCTACGAGTGACACCACCACCATGCCTTGAGTTCTTGAAGTAGGCTGCCTTGGCTCTATAGTGTGACTTCTCCATGCCTTGTGTATTCCAAATTGACAAAGGACCCCAATTTTGTACAAACCATGGTCCATATGCATAGAGAATATGCTGCAAACAAGATGAGAATCAAATTAGCAACAAAAATTGTTTATAAAGCAAGTGCTAAATATTATGATGGCACCAATCTTACCATGTAATGCGTAATGTGCGACTCCCCCCATGCTTTCACCATTAATTGCATAAACTCTTTCACATCCATCCTGAACCTTTCATAATACATCTCATCGATTTGAACCTGGCGAAGCAATTCTATCAATGCATCTACCTTGTCCATACTTTAGCTCTCAAAGTTGCTACTTGAGGATGAGAAGCCTTATTGGTCATGCATTCACACAATGCTTTCCAGTATTCCCAACCCAAACTACTTTGAGACAATGTATGTTTGTCTTTGTCGAGATTGTGGTTTGATAGGAATCTCCTTGCCTTCCCTCCACCCAGGGACACTTTTGCATGAAGATTCTATGTTGCCCCAGACATTTTCTTATCCTCCTTAAGTTTGACATGTCCTCCATGGAATCCCATCTCTGACAACAACTTCTCAGCTTCTGCAATGCACCATGTGGATACTTCTTGTGGAATTAAATTCCAAGCATAAACAAGATGCAAAATACAACAACTTATCAAGTACACGTAGTTTTGCATGTAAAGTACATATGTGTACTCTCTCAAGTGGGATGGGCAAGATGGGATCCCACTTTGGATCTTTCTTGTCATGATTTGGAGCTTGCGTTTGGCTACAAGATAGAATGCCATTCTCCCATTGTAAGCCAGCCTTTTGCTTACGTTGCGAACACATGCAATAAAGGCATGTGTTCATTGCATTCGCCCTTGTATCACAACCATGCAAGCACTTTAGGGTTTTCAAATCACCAGCAAGATGCCATTCAACTTGAAAGGTTCAATGGCCATCGACTGTCAATGTTTGCCCTCCCTCTTGTCTTCAGATGGACCATATATCTTTCTCTGATTGCACTGAGAAATCTTGCTCTACTTCTTCATCCCCTTGAACAAAGGCTAAGGTTTTATTCATAATGCAGATGCTGACTCTCTCTAACTTGTGTTCCTTCACCAATTGAGCTTCATCCATTTTGATGACAAATATGAGCTTTCCATTGCAATCTGTACAACAAAAGATAAAATTCGTTAGGATAAACATGATATAGGAAATGAACTAAGTAAAGTGCAATGCTATAATGGATTTCCTCTTACCATCTTCTCTCATGCCATAGAATTTGACCATTGCTTGTTGCAGTTTCTCAACATCTAAGTAGACATTGTTGAAAGCATTCATCTCAAAGGTTTGCAAGCCAGTTTTGTTTTTACTCTTCCAAGTCATTGTGGCCTTATGCAATGGTACCCTCCAAGCATTTCTCTTGCACATTGGTTTGTTTCTCGCCATGCAAATCTCACAAACCAAGGTGTGGGTAGGGGCACTGTAGACTTCTTATACTTTCCCAAAATAGCAGGCTTGAAAATTTTGAAAATAGATGTGTAAGCTTCATGACTTACACTGGCAGTATCACAAGCTGCAAGCATCTCCTTTGCATCCACAATATCCTTGAAGTCCTTCATCACCTCCTCAGAAACTTGCACATGTAAGCGCTTGTGTCTTGGGTCCCTTAGTATCCCAATGACATCGCTTGACTTCAATAAACTAGCTAGAGCATATGAATAGTCAATATCATCCCCGTCTGTTCTTCCCATCACATCTTCCATGAAGTTCCTAAAGAAGAACATAATAAAAACTTAGTCACAAACAATGTAGCACAAAAGAGTGTAATCTCATTGGAACATTTGATAACCAACCTTGTGGCCCGGACTCTCCTCTTTCTAGCACCACCAGTGGGTGCCAATGCATCCATGTTATGTAAGTACCTTCTTTTCCTCTCCTTTAATCCCCAAGGTGTTTCTTTCATCTTTTGCACTCGTTCTTCTGCCTTCTCTCGTTCCTTCTCTATGGCTCATCGTACTTGATTGTAGATGGATCTTTCCAAGCCTTTTTTGGACTCAGCTAGCTTACAGAGTGACTCTTCTAATTTATGTCGCTCCAAATCCAATGGATTTTGCTCCAAGTCCAATGCTTTGGCTTTATCATAAAGATCATGGTTCTCGCTTTGAAGATCCTGCATAGATTTATGCATTGCAACAATGGTGCTATTTCCTAAATGTGCTAGCATCTCTGCTTGGGCTCTATGCATCTTGCTTGCTTGCATAGCCATTGACTAAGCATTGTTTAATCAATTGCAATAACCAAGCAACCCCGCATGTCCATTTCAAACAAACCGAACTAGCTCATGCATTGTATGGAAAGGAGGGCTCTTTTGGTTGGCAGGATCTAAAGGATACAAGGATCCTTCTAGTCAAAGGTCGAGATGCTTCTTTCCTTGCGAACGAAGACTGTGGATTTTGGAAGCTCCCCTCAATCCTAGGCTACGTGTGCTTGCATATTCACCCTCCAACTCTAAGTGAACCTAGTACTTGTTGGAGACATCCTCGAATGGTGCCATGAATAAAGGAGTGTAGAGAAGGAGAAGATGTGGAGATGTAGGCTTGAAGGAGCAGCATGCAAGAAGAGGGAGGGCGAGGAGGAGGAGGGATGGGGGAGGGAGGACCAATAGTTGGAGAGGAGGAGGAGTAGGCCTGGAGGAGGAAGGAGGGAGGAGGAAGGAGCAGGAGGGAGGGGGGAGGAGGAGGGCGGGGGAGGGCAGGAGGAGCAGGCGTGGGGGAGGGAGGGAGGGGGAGGGCAGAAGGAGCAGGCATGGAGGAGGGAGGGAGGGAGGGGGAGGAGGAGGAAGGGGGAGGAGGGAGTGATGAGGGGGAGGGGAGGAGGGGAGAGGGGGAGGAGGGAGGGAGGGAGGGGGAGGAGGAGGGAGGGGGAGGAGGGAGTGAGGAGGGGGAGTGAGGGAGGGGGAGGGGGAGGGGGAGGGAGGGAGGGAGGAGAGAGAAGGAGGGAGGGAATTCAAAATTTGAATTTTTGAATTTTGAATTTTTGAAATTTGGAATTTTTGGTTCCCACCTAGGAGTAAGAGTTGTGTAAGAGGTGTAAGAGGTGGGGTCACTTGTGGGCTTAACCCACCTAGGTGAGGGGGGGTTAGGACTTTTTGGGACCTACCTTGGCCCTTTCATTAAGACTAATCCATTTCTTAATACATTCTTTATGAGACCCTTTTGAGACCCCAATTCTCCCCTAATGTTGGAAGCCCCATAGGAACTTACTGGAGATGATGAAGAGGCTTGATGGGTGGAAGACCCATCACACCTATCTGTTGCATCTAGGGTGTCCCCTTGGGTGGAAGCCCCAAGAGAACTAACTATTGTGAATAGTGATAGAGTCGTGGTGTGAATTCCAGTCAAATAACTTAATAAACTTAGAAGTTTATAACTTTTATAAATTTCACATTAAAATGCCACAACTTTAAATGCACTCACACCACATAACAACAGGAAAATAAAAGAGATAGAGATAAGTACACCAACACCCAACTGGGTGAGAATGAGGCTGCTCCCTCCAACTGGGTAAATGTAGTTGTATTTTTTATGTATTCAATGATGCTTAGCCTCACTACAATGGTAGTACAGATCTTTGGACAAAACCCCCTCTAGGAAATCCAGAGTTCTAGACCAAGACTCAAATATAGGACTAGTTACAATGATCTTTCTTTTCAAAGTGGGACTTAGATGTACAATGATTGAGAATTATCCAAGAAATTAGCCACTGGCTTGGCCCAGTACCAGGTGGAGAAATCTGCATAAATGGTCTTGGTCCCACTTATCCCTGAAAGAGAGAGGAAAGTCAGATTCTACCTGTTAGGGTCAGTCACCCAGTCTCAATTGCATCATGGTAAAAGGCCTTTTGAGGCATACCTATTTGAGGTGTTTGAGAGTATGGAACCCCAAGGTAGGAGGCATATGAGTCATTGACCTAAAAAGTGTACAAACGCCAAAAAGTACAAAACAGCTTCAACATATGATATGCCTTGAATGCATAGAATGGCTCCCCAAAAAAAAAAAAAAATTACAAATGACTCGAGGCATTTTGCATGCCTCGGAATTTTCTTTTTTGGAAAAAAAAAAAGAAACATCTTGAAGTTCAAGGCGCACAGAAGCCTCGAGTCATTTGAGGTGCACCTTGAACCAACTATGTAGGAGATCTTATGTAGCCATCAGCATATTTGGTTCTAGCTTGAGATCAGAACCCATCCATTGCCTTGGACGGCGGAGTAGGTATCAACTTCCCTTAGTCACCTATATTCCTCAGTCAATCCAATAATAGGTTAGCTCAGTTTTGCTGATTTCCACACATGGTAGCTCACCTTGCCATGTTTGTCCCATGCATCAGCCATAATGCCGTCCACATGGTAGCCCTAGTGTTGGACTAGATGGACCCTTTGTCGTATTCACACCTCATGCCCCTAGAGTACTCTCTTGACCCCCAATCCTATGCAAATTCAATGTCTCTGTGCTCTCCACATTTGGGGTTTACAACTGGAACAATGAAGCATCTACTCCAATGCTTTTTTTACTTTCTCCTTCTTGCATCTAGTTCACAAGATTAGATTAGCATTCAGTCAGCTTATTAGCATTAAGCTGAGATAGGCTGTAAGAACATATCACACTGTTAGAATTACCATCCAATTGCACGTCATGAGAAACCATCTAATTGCACGTCATGGCTAGACAATGATGTATATGACCGCCTATGCTAGGTTGGGCTACTAGCAAAGCTAGATGTATGTGCCACCACTCTTCCCCCCTATTATGATCTTGGCTTCGATAACCAAGAAATTCTCCCATGGAAACCATCTAATCGCTCGTCATGGCTAAACGATGATGTAAATGACCACCTAGGCTAGGCTAGGCTACCAGTAAGCTGGGTGCATGTGCCACCGCTCCTCCCCTCTCTGCCTATTGAATTATCATGATCTTTGCTCCGATGACAAATACATTCTAGCATGGCAACCATCTAATCACACGTCATGGCTAGACGATGATGTAGATGACTGCCTATGCTAGGCTAGGCTACTAGCAAAATCCAATGGGTGGATTGTGTGCTCTTAGAAGTGATAGGTACCCAGAGTCACACAATTGAGACAAGAAACGAAGGGGAAAAGAGTGGGAGGGCGGCAAGTCTAGCTATATAAAGGCTTTAAGGGCAAAGAAACAATTCACCGCACCCAGGAAAATTTCTCTCCTCATCTTTGCATGTAATTTGTTTTGTTAAATGTTTGCTTCGGATGTAATTTATTTTGTTTCAAGCTCCATGTAATACTATTATAGAAAAAACTATTGGATGTAATTTCTTTATGTAATTTGTTTTGTTTCAATTTCAATGTAGTACCATTATCGCCAAAACTATTGTTGTTGTTACTTCGGTAGTGAAAGTGGCTCTAAAGAAGAACAAATGGCATATTTCTGCCATCGCTTACATTTTACTGCAACCATAGGGATCGTTGCACAAGAAAATTGTTGAAAAAACTGTTGTTACTATAGTGAAAATGGTTCCAATAACCAACGTGGTGGTTTAGAACTATGACAACTCCAATAACCAGCATGGTGATTACAAGGAAACTATACTAAATTGCAAATGTCTACATTTTCCTTAGCTTGGAACTAAAATAGCTCCAAGAACGTGTGCGGTGGTTGAGAAATGGTTGCACAAGGAGTAATACGACTAAAATATCTCCGAAATAACACTATTTTCCTTGGTTTAGAACTAAAATAGCGCCAACATCTAGCATGGCGGTTGCAGATATGGACCTTGAGTGGTCTCGTTGGAGATTTTACATGCCACGATGGTACGGTGGTCTTCATGCCAATGTGGTGGTCTATCCATGCTAACAACATTGCTTGAACCAGCACGGTGGTCAATGCAGCAAAAGATTGTGTTGTGCAGTGATAGATGGTGAAGCTACACAATGACAGGTGGCAAGGCAAAAGCTTTATGCTGTAGTCATATGTTGAGAGATATGGTGCCATGAGCACATGTAGAGCAAAGGTATGAGCAAAGGGAAAGCTGCCACATGGCATGGAGGAGATATCCCACATGTGAGCAAGCAAATGGATGTAAGTACCCTCACCTATAAAAGGGAGGTTCATTTGAAGTAATTCAATCAAGCACTTTGCACTATCTCAAGATTCTCTTTATGAGTCCAAGCTAATCTATCTTGGAACCTAATTGACTTGAGATACATGTCATGAGCACTCTCTTCATCATGTTTCCACATAGATTCCATCCACCTTAGAGCGCTCCATAGATCCTTAGGCATGCATGTTTTGTCATGGTATCAGAGCATAGGTTTAGCTCTCCTAGTTTAGCTCATTAGTAGTTCACTAGGATTGCTCCCATTTCTAGATTAGTTGTAGGTATGTCTTAGGAACTCATGAGTTCTCCTAGGTTAGTTTTAGTTTTAGATTGAGAACAAGTTTCAGTCCCTAGAGAGAGAAATTTTCCGTCCATCCATTTTTATGAGAGATTCATTGTGAGCTTAAGTATTCCTTATTCTGTGAGAGCAAGAGAGTCCCTTGAGTATTTTCTTTGTGAGGATTCATGTGAGAAATTGAGAGAGGTTTTTTTGTTCCAGAGAGACTAGTAAGAGCAAAATCTGCAGCATCTACCTTGGTCTCTCTCAACTGACAAACATCAAGCCCTATGAAACCTACAACTATGCAACTCTAACGACGCTCAAGCTTCTCTGAGCTCACAAGCAAAGTTGTACCAGCAGCAGCATCTCGTCCTTCAGAGTTAGTGCTCCAAAGGCCAAAGCTCTCTAGGCCATAGATTCGGCTTCTGCTCTAACACGATTGCTCTCCAACAGCATAGCTACACCTACAATGACTAAACGAATGGCCGAAGCTCCATACGCCTAGTAACAAATGCTTCTACGAGCAGCGTGGCCTCTCTAGTATCTGCCTTCTACACAGTGTTGGTCGACCAACTACCTCCACTGGTGAAACCTCTGGCATCGACCTTCTGTGTCTCTGACGTGCCGACGGCTCCAACTCTCTGCACATGTAAACATCAACAGCCTGCAACAGCGGCGGCTCTCGGATCCCTCAACGCCAATGCCTTCTTCAACGAGCAGGCAGCTCAAGGAACAACAGCTCCCTACAACCAGCCGCCAATGCCTGCCTACAGTTTACTATAGAGCTTTGAACAGCCTCTACGATACCCGAATAACTGTAGAAGGATAGCGTTCCATTCTGAGAAAACTAGAGAAGATGATTGTTTCCATTGTGGCGTACTCATCAGAGCACACCTGCGATTCCCAGCCAACAAGCCTCTCCACACAGATGCGAGACTTCACATTCTGCACAACGACTCCAAGGCAGTTGTCCTGATGAACCAGTGCTCTGGCAACTCTGGCAAACGGCGACTCTAGCCCCCCACCGGTGCGCCATCTCCAACGAAGAGCAGCGACAACCGCCGAGCCACGCACAAACAGCACTAAGCCAACGGGCTCCCGGATCTAGAGCAGTCTGCATTGCCTTCACAACAGACTCTCGTGTCCACGTCCGGCTCCTACGATAGCGGCCATCGCCCCCGCCTCTGTTACAGTCCACGGGCATCTTCGTCGATTTCCTCTGCAACAAATTTCCTTCAAAAACCTTCAAATCTCCAAGGTTCCATAAAAACGCCACGTGGCAAATAAGGTTGGGTGTGTTCAACTGTGACTAAGTTTATGGTTAGGTTCAGTTGCTTGGACCATGGTTAAGTTTTCTTAGGCTTGGGTTAACTCACTCTGGTTAGAAGACTGCCATATGGCATAGTGCCACCCAAGCACAGTCCCTTTGTAAGCACAGTTTGAATTCAGCATGTGAATCCCTGTGCCACATCATCAAAGGCCCTTCTTCTTCACAAAACCTTGAAGAAGCCATAACTTGCAATCCAGAAAGAATTTGCACATGCTCCAAAAAGGAAAAGTGATCGTCTTTTCGAGCTCTACGCGCCTGTCAGATCAGAATCATTGTATGCAATTAGACACTGCCAATATTGAAAGAATTCAATTGGTAAGACCTTTGCAACCATTGGAAAAAGCAAAGCATGAATGCCAACATTGATGTAAAAAGAATGCCAAAAGCACAAGTGCATGACATGACCATAGCAGGTAGCATGGCATCCACACATAAAGCATCAAGGCATATGGTAGAACAAAGCATCATGCAGGTAGCTACACCAAGCAAAGAAGCAAACGAGTCGTCATCAAGCCATGAGCCAAAAGATGACATAAATGGAATGTATTGAGAAGCAAAAACCTTGCCAACCTTGCCTATGTTTTGTAAATCAAACCTGACCACCTGAGAGTAGCTATGAAAGCACCCAGGGGAGGTATTGACATGTAAAAGCCACACTTGACCACCTTAAGTAGCATGCATGCACTAAGGGGAGGTGATGGAATGTAACTCACATCTGACCACCTTGCAGTAGCCAAAGGATCATGGCACCAAGGGGAGGTGTTGAGAGATATGGTGCCATGAGCACATGTACAGCAAAGGTATGAGCAAAGGGAAAGCTGCCACATGGCATGGAGGAGATATCCCACATGTGAGCAAGCAAATGGATGTAAGTACCCTCACCTATAAAAGGGAGGTTCATTTGAAGTAATTCAATCAAGCACTTTGCACTATCTCAAGATTCTCTTTATGAGTCCAAGCTAATCTATCTTGGAACCTAATTGACTTGAGATACATGTCATGAGCACTCTCTTCATCATGTTTCCACATAGATTCCATCCACCTTAGAGCGCTCCATAGATCCTTAGGCACGCATGTTTTGTCATCATAGGCCAATGTGGTTGTGCTCAAACGAGCATGGTGGTCAGGTCAACAAAAGATTGTGTTGCACAGTGACAGATGGCGAAGCTGCGCAAGCAAACATGGCAAGGCAAAGGCTGTGTGATGTAGTCATGCCAGAGGTAGAGCAACAGTGTCTGTGCTCATGAGTAAATGCATATAGTGCCATGTGTTGAGTCTACGCTATTGAGCATGATAAGATTGCATCTCATTATTACTCCAGTGTGCCTTCATGACGTTAGGAAAATTTCAAGTCCACACAAAATTCAAATATTCACCCAGAAGCGCATCGCGTTGCGGCCCCCAAATGGCCTTGAAAATAGTTTCATGATTAGCTACACCCAAGCAAAAGTTGACCCTTTTAGATTGCTTTAGATCTAGATAAGCATACTTTATTATGATTTATGGCATCAACCGTAATTTTAGAGAATGCTGACAGCGAGGCCAAATTTGATTTTTTGCAAATTCTTTGGCACGTATAACAAGTTCCAAACTTAACCATACTTTGTATCTGTCTTGAATAGGATATTTTGGAGTAGCATGAGTTTTAAGGGGACTTTGGATTATTCATTATGATGTAATTCATGCTAAATTCAAGGTAAAAGGGTATCTTAAGAACCTTCAAGACTTTAAATTATACTTATACGGTTCCTCTAATCATGAATGAGTGATACCAATCAAAAAATGTTATTCAAAACTATAAAAGCAAGGTTTAACGTGGAACCTTTTTTGGTAGTTGAGATTAGGATCACATAATCTATTTCAATTTTAGCCTTTATTGTGATGTGGTGACTTTCCTTATAATACAATATGGTTAATGTTAAGGTATGACACATTGTGGCTATTATGTGTAGTATATAATGATGCTTCTTTATGAAATGTGACTTACAATACAACCCACTAGGCTAACCACTCTTGTTAATTGCTAAATCAATCTTGCCAAACTGATTTTTTAATAATTTCTTGTCACTCTTATGTGTTTGTGCTTTATATACTTATAAACACTCTATAAAAAATGATAGATCATTGAAATCATTTTTATTTTCAAGCATGCTAAATAAAGTTTCAAATCTGAGTACTATCTACGTGAAACGCTGTGTTGCCATACATTTGTAAGCATTTTGTAATCACATGTAATAGTATTTGTGCTCTTTATATTTTTAAAAAATAGTCCTATGAGTCTTTCTTAAGCTCAAGAGAGGAAATCACCAAAAAGTGCATCTATATCAAGTTGTGATTTTTTTGCCAAAACCTCAAAAAAACACTTTTATGTCCTATTATGCTGAAAGCCTCTCCTATACTTTCAACCTCCTTGTCCGGTGATTTCCTTGGCCTCGGCATCTTTTGAGTCGTCTCTTCCTGAGACTTTTCCCGCTAATGTTCCTCCAAACAGGGAAGTGCTTGCATGTCATTGCTTCCCACCTTGCATGCAACCTTTGAGTTGTTCGGAGTGCTCCTCCCTCTAGAACGCCTTCTAGCATAGGTTTTTGAGCTTTTTCCACACCTTCCTTCTATGGTCTTTCATGAGCTAAGTGTAGAAAACACTTATTTCATTAATTTTGGACTCATATGTCTACTTTTGGACTATTCCTTAAAATCCTTCCCAACTGAAAAGTTTTTTTTATGAAACTGTCATTCGAGAATCAAAAGTTTACTTTCTGGCACTATCATTTTCACATAAGACATTTCAAAATATCTCTCTACAATGTTGTACAAATAATGCAAAAACTACTATTAAATCCTAAAATTGTATTTCTTGTTTATAAGAATCATATTCTTAAAATAAAAAATCCGAGTTATTAGTTTAAATCCATGAAAAACCATGCTATTGAGGATTCACAACATTTTAAAAATGTATACATAAGAAAAACTGTAAGACTCTTTTTACTTTCAATGCAGAAAACTATAACACTCTTGAATATTCAAGAAATTAAAAGGTTTATATACACATGAGAAATGATGGAAGCCTCTTTTGTACTCCAAAAAATAGCAATAGCTATGCTTGCAATTTTACATTATCATGTCATAAGTTTTACAACAAATATTGCTCTGGATGAGTCTTTGTACAAAGGATCTCCTGTGGCCTTTTCAATAATTTAATTTTTCCTTTACAATGAGTTTAGTACAAATGGGCGATCCAAACACTTGCTTGTTTGAATGTCCTTTTCTATCATGATCACAGAAATGAGCGATCCAAACATTTGCTTGTTCAAAATGTCCTTTCTGTCGTCACTTGTCGCTTGGGTGCCATCTTCATTCACTCTCATCTGACAACCACCACCACCTTCACTCTTTCTCGATATTTGAATGGTGTTATCATGGGCATTCTTCATTTGCGCTATCTCCTTCTACTTCCTCCCGGGCGAGCATCTTTGTGAACTCTGTAATGTGCGTAATAATTGGTTGCGGTAATTTTATTTTGTCTTCTACATCATACCCCATGTGCTTCTTTGTTTTCTTTGACCTTGATTTCCAGGATACTATGACTGTCTCTGTGGAAAGTCTTGAAATTGCTTCATGGTTTGGGACCCATTCCTTTTTCAAACAACTACTATACAATGTACTGTTATCTTGGTTCTCCTTCCTGCCCCTTGGCTCATACCATACCGCTATAAATGTTGTAGCTCTCCCCCGGTCATCCATGCTCACGTCAACTACTTTCGCAACCCAAAACTTCACGTTCTCATGTTCATCATCCGATGGTCGAACTGCAACAAAACAATGGACATCTATGTCTATTTGTGGCATAAACTCTCTCTTCTTGGGTCCACAATATGGACGTGGGAGCAACGATTCAAACTCATTTTCAAAGAGACCACATGCTGGACGCAAGTCATTACCAACATTTGGCCAAAATAAAGGCCGTTCTGCCTTAATATCATCTTCTCGCATTTTTGCAAGGTCCTTTATCAATTGGTAGGTCTTGCTAATTACAACAGTAGTGTGTTCCTTCCAAGAGGGCTTCCAATCAGGAAATCTCCGGAGCATTTCCTCTTTGTATGCAATAAAAGCTTTTAAGCCTTCTATTTCACCTTTGGATTTCTCGCTGAATTCTTTTATAGGAGCCCATGTTGGATGCATTTCTTTGCTCGGGATTGAAGTTAAGAGAGAGTAAGGTTCTTCAGGTTCCCATTTTGTATCAAGAGAATAGTGTTGCCATTGCATCACTGGTTTTTCATCCTTTAAGAAAAATTGAAAATAGTGTGGAGCGCTATGACCAATCAGGGCATCACCACCTTTTTGTATGAAAGGTAGAATAAAGCTCTTCCAATCATACATCCTCTCAACCATTGAGCATATTGTTCCTTCCTTACGGCCACCAAGTTGCCTCCCACATTTTCTTATCAAGTCATCCATTGTCTCCATGTCCTTGTGTTTTAGTTCTCTTGAAACTGTGCTAAATACCTGATCGATATCCTCATGTGTGTGCCCAACCAACAAAAACCCAACTTCAATCTCATTGAAGATTCTATGAGCGATTAGCATTGAGCAAAATGCAAAGAAGAGTACATTCTTATTCTCTCATCCGCAATTGTCTGCTTGTATTCTCAAAGTTGCTGGTAGGCGACCTTTTTCTGCATGTACATTGTGAATTGCCTTCATAACGGATGTTACAACTTGATGGCTATCGTGTAGATGCAAGGAATCAATCCATATGTCTGCAAAAAACTTAAATCCGTGCACTAACACTCCACATAGATGTGTCTTTAAAAAGTATTTGCCTTGTAGCTTAGGTGGAGTGTTAACGAATCGAGGTAATGTTGTTGTATTTTGATCCATACCATCTACAATAATGCACATGTACTCATTTGGGTGAGAAATAGCTTGCTCCTTCCAAAATGCATATTTTATTCTAGAATGTCGAACAAGTCCATGATGAAATTCTCTCTTTCTTTTGTAAGCTTCTTTTTGTTTTGGAGATGTTGCACTCTCAAGTGCTCGCTTTAGATCATCACAGTCGTTGCACTTTGACATTTTTTGCCTCTTTGGGATTTTAACATGTCCAAAGCTTTTTTTCCAAAGAGTATACGAAGTATGAAAAGATGCCGGTGCATGCCCTCTTTGCCTCTGTGTTTCTCCAATAGAGTTAAATACTTCTTTTCTGGTCAAACCTATCGGAAGATGCATTTCTGATAGGTGGGGTTGCGGTAAAGCATTTTCATAAATGTAATCTTTCAAAATTGATGTTGCCGCAACCGTTGAGGCTCTTGTGTTGGGCCTTCCTATGTTTCCATGAATGTTAAATTTAACTCCATACTTTGCTTTATTAGCCAAATTCCAATATGTGCCATGTGATAATCCTGTAATAATGCGATACGCATTATTGCATATACTTTTTCCATTTATAAGAGGCCTTATTTGATGTCCTGAACTTTGCCTTCTCTTATCATTTACAAGAAAGCAAGACAATCTCGTGAGTAGGTATTCATTTCTTCTGCTTCCTTTCCTTTGCCAGGCATGTTCTCTACAACCCTTGATGTCATGTAAGTTAATGGATCGCATACATGTATGCTTACAGCATGTAGATCGCATTGCTTTTAGCATAACATCTTCATTCATTACTCTTATTCTCTTTGGTTGCTTTTCTAGATCTGCCTGCACTCGTTGTCTTTTCATGCATCTGTATGTCTGTTTTGGGACCTTCTGTACATTCTTATTTGGATTTGTGTAGTTCTCCTTGTAAGATTTATTTGTCACATTGTTTTCATGAGATGTTGCATCCTTGATCTTATCACTCTGACAGTCAAATACTAAATATTCCTTTGTTGATGTCATCCTTGCTTTTGATACATTCATCAAACCATTTGTAACATTTACAAGTTCACAATCAAAGTCAAACACCGAATAGTCCTTTGTTGATCTCATCCCTACTTTTGATACAATCGTAGAACCACTTGTCACAATGGCATTAGAGTGTCCTGAATGATCTTCAAACTCATCTATTCCTGAGAGAACATCACTCATTGATGCACTTTCTATGGATTTCATAACTCCATAGTTAGTGGTAATAGAGTGTCCAGAATGACCTTCAAACTCATCTATTCTTGAGAGAACATCGCTCATTGATGCACTTTCTATGGATTTCATAACTCCATAGTCTTGAAACTCCTCTACTCCAGAGAGAACATCACTCATTATACTATCGTGCATGATTTCCATAATTCCATAGTTACCTGCTTTGACTCCAAGAACTTTATCAGTATCCATGAAGCCATCCATGCTTGAAGATATAACACTTTTGACATCTTTGCCCAAGTTCTCAATGTGCATGAACTCATCCACCCGGGATAAGGCATCACTTGTGAAATATTTTTCTTTCTCGGTACCAATGAACTCATCGACTTCTGATAAGACGTCAGTGCTATAGTTGAGTGCATTGGAATCATCCATCTCTGAAGGAATAGAGCTTGGTACATTGGCATATTCTTTCAATTCTTTGATGTTGTAGTATACATTATGTTTATCATTAAAAACCACATGCCGAGTCTTTCCAATCTTTAAAAATTGCATGCTCCATCTCAAATGCTTACCTACCTCATAGTAGGGACCATCCAATGACATTGAGTTATCATCCATACCATCATCAGTGACTTTTTGAATTCTCATCTGTGCAAATGTCCAGTGTTCAACTTGTTCAAATCCCAAGACTTGACCTTCTGCTACATACTTATTTGTAAATGATAACATTTGTAAAATATCTCCTCGGGGAGGTCACTCATCATATGTAACCCTATCACGTGAGTTCAACAGAAGGATATTTTTTATTCCTAAAATTTACAGAAATAAATATACATAAGGGACTATTTAAAATAAATTTGGAAAAAATTTACAGATTTGTATAGAAAAGGGGTACATTTTATTAATGAAAAAATTTACAGATAAGGGATTTTAAATATAGGCCTTGAACGCACGTGATATAGAGGGTTTATACATAGTCACCCCCCCGAGAATATCTCCCACTCTAAAATCCAAAGATATGCACTTTGTATTCCTGATGACATGTGTTGGATAAGTCTCATCTCTGTCCCATGCAATAAATGCTTTGTTGGAAGTATTATAGGGCATAACATCTCCAAGGATTTCCATATCCCCACACTTATGCTTTAGCTCAACATGTGCACTAAGAATCCTTGATACGATAACCACCACCTTATCTTCGCCAAGTCTTCTAAAGTGACAAATAGAATTTCGATCACTTTCATGGATTGTAGCAAATGCAACTACTTCTCTTTTGCAACATAAAATCACCTCCATCCCCGGAATAAATTTTGTAGCCATCTCCTTTGTGAGTTTCCTTTGCAAACAAGCTGTAACAACCATTAAAAAGAACATTAGTCTATTCTCAATAATCTACTTTATTAATGATTTAAAAATCCAGAACGTGTTTGAAAATTTAATTAGACACTAACCAATAACAACCGTAAACCAATAACAACCCTAAACCCTAAACCCTAAACCATAAACCAAAACAACCCTAAACCCTAACCAATAACAACCCTAAACCCTAAACCCTAAACCCTAACTCCCAAACCTTAAACCCTAAACCCTAAACCCTAACCCCCAAACCCTAAACCCTAAACCCTAACCTCTAAACCCCAAACCCTAACTCCCAAACCCTAAACCCTAAACCCTAACTCCTAAACCCTAAACCCTAACTCCCAAACCCTTAACCTTAACCCCCAAACCCTAAACCCTAAACCCTAACTCCCAAACCCCAAACCCTAAACCCTAACTCCCAAACCCTAAACCCTAAACCCTAACTCCTAAACCCTAAACCCTAAACCCTAAACCCTAACCCCTAAACCCTAAACTCTAAACCCTAACTCCTAAACCCTAAACCCTAAACCCTAAACCCTTAACCCTAATCCCCAAACCCTAAACTCTAAACCCTAACCCCAAACCCTAAACCCTAACTCCTAAACCCTAAATCCTAAACCCTAAACCCTAACTCCCAAACCCTAAACCCTAAACCCTAAACCCTAAACCCCAAACCCTAAACCCTAAACCTTAAACTCTAACTCCCAAACCCTAAACCCTAACCCCCAAACCCTAAACCCTAAACCCTAAACCCTAACTCCTAAACCCTAAACCCTAAGCCCTAAACCCTAAACCCTAACTCCCAAACCCTAAACCCTAACCCTAAACCCTAACTCCCAAACCCTAAACCCTAAACCCCAAACCCCAAACCCCAAACCCTAAACCCTAAACCCTAAACCTTAAACTCTAACTCCCAAACCCTAAACCCTAACCCCCAAACCCTAAACCCTAGACCCTAACCCCCAAACCCTAAACCCTAAACCCTAAATCCTAAACCCTAAACCCTAAATCCTAAACCCTAACCCCCAAACCCTAAACCCTAAACCACCAAACTCTAAACCCTAACCCCCAAACCCTAACCCTCAAACCTTGAACCCTAAACCCTAACTCACCAAACCCCAAATCCTAAACCCAAACCACGAAATCCTAAACCTTAAATCCTATGAGTGTTTTCAAGTAATATCATTTATTTAAGTAATAGTTTTAATTAGAATTCATAAGTAATAGTGGAATTGATAGTTGGGAGGGTGGTAGTGGGAGAAAGGGAGAGTGGGAAAGTGGAGAAAGGGAGTGTGGGAGGGTGGTAGTGAAAGAAAGGGAGAGTGGGAGAGAAAGTGGGAATGGGGGCGGTGGGGGTGGGGGTGGGGGTGGGGGTGGGGGTGGGAGGATGGGAGTGGGAGTGGGAGAGGGAGTGGGAATGGGGGAGGTGGGGGTGGGGGTGGGGGTGGGGGTGGGAGAATGGGAGTGGGAGAATGGGAGTGGGAGTGGGAGAGGGAGTGGGAATGGGGGAGGTGGGGGTGGGGTGAGGGTGGGAGGATGGGAGTGGGAGTGGGAGGGGTGGGGAGTGGGAGTGGGAGGATGGGAGTGGGAGAGGGAGTGGGAATGGGGGAGGTGGGGGTGGAAGTGGGAGGGGTGAGGTGGGAGGATGGGAGTGGGAATGGGGGAGGTGGGGGTGGAAGTGGGAGGGTGGGGTGGGAGGATGGGGGAGGGAGTGGGAGTGGGGGAGGTGGGGGGGGTGGGAAAATGGGAGTGGGAGTGGGAATGGGGGAGGTGGGGGGGTGGGAAAATGGGAGTGGGAGTGGGAGTGGGAGAGGGAGTGGGAGGATGGGAGTGGGAGGGGTGAGGTGGGAGGATAAGGTTGGGAGAATGGGAGTGGGAGTGGGAATGGGGTGGGAGGGGTGGGGGTGGGAGGATGGGAGTGGGAGTGAGAGGTGTAGGTGGGAGGATGTGAGTGGGTGGGAGAATGGGAGTGGGAGTGGGAGTGGGGATGGGGGAGGTGGGGGTGGGGTGAGGGTGGGAGTGGGAGGGGTGGGGTGGGAGGATGGTAGTGGGAGAGGGAGTGGGAATGGGGAAGGTGAAAGAATGGGCGTGGGCGTGGGAGTGAGAATGGGGGAGGTGGGGTGGGAGGATGGGGGTGGATTGGGAGTGGGAATGGGGTGGGAGTAGGAATGGGGTGGGAGGATGGGAGTGGGTGGGAGAGAGAGAGAAGATAATCTAATAGAGAGGCCAATGGGAGAGGAGATAATGTTATAGAAGGACCAATGAGAGAGAAGCACTTAAAACCCTAGTTTTTCTTATATATACTCTCCTTCTCTCATTGTTTCTCTCATTTCAACAAGGAAGAGCAAGAGGAGAAGCAAAAAGAGGAGGAAGAGCAAAAGCAAGCACAAGCAAGCACAAGCATCGATTTCAACTTTTTTCCAGGTACTTTTTTTAAAATTTGTATTCTTTGAAATTTTATTATAGAGAGAGAAAAGTGAAGGAAAGATTTTTAGAGAGAGAATATAAGAGAGAGAGTCTTGCTGCCGAGGTAGTAAAAGAGAGAGAGAAAGAGAGAGGGAGAGAGAGGAGAGAAGGGGGGGGAAAGAGAGGGGAGAGAAAGGGAGGGGGGAGAGAAGGGGGAGGGGGGGAAGAGAGGGGAGAGAGGGGGGAAGCCGCGAGGGGGGGGAGAGAGAGAGGGGAGGGGGAGGCCACTGCCACGGCAGCGGAGAGGGGGGGAGGGAGGGGAGGGGAGGGGAGAGAGAGGGGAGGGGAGAGGGAGGGGAGGGCTGTCGCGGCAGCGGAGAGAGGGAGGGAGAGGGAGGAGGGGGAGGGGGGAGAGAGAGGAGGGGGGGCTGCCGCGGCAGTGAGAGAGGAACGGGGGGGGGAGAGAGAGAGGGGGGGCGCGAGAGAGAGGGGAGGGAGAGACAGAGAGGGGGGGGCCGCTGCCGCAGTAGCGAGAGAGGAGGGAGGGGGGAGAGAGAGAAGGGGGGGCAGCGAGAGAGAGGGGAGGGAGAGAGAGAGAGGGGGGGCCGCTGCCGCTGCCGCGGCAGCGAGAGAGGGAGGGGAGGGGAGAGAGAGAAGGGGCGACGGCGAGAGAGAGGGGGGAGAGGGAGGGGAGGAAAGGGGAGAGAGAGAGGGGGGAGCCGCGGCAGCGAGAGAGGGGGAGGGGGGGGAGCGGGGACAGTGAGAGAGAGGGGAGGGGGAGAGAGAGAAGGGGGGGGCCGCTGCCACTGCCACGGCAGCGAGAGAGGGGGAGGGGGGGGAGAGGGAAGGGGGGGCAGGGGTAGCGAGAGAGAGGGGAGGGAGAGAGAGAGAGGGGGGGGCCGCTGCCGCTACCGCGGCAGCGAGAGAGGGAGGGAGGGAGAGAGAGAAGGGGGGGCGGCGAGAGAGAGGGGGGAGAGGGAGGGGAGGGGAGGGGAGAGAGAGAGGGGGGAGCCACGGCAGCGAGAGAGGGGGAGGGGGGGAGAGGGAAGGGGGGGGAGCGGGGCCAACGAGAGAGAGGGGAGGGGGAGAGAGAGAAGGGGGGGCCGCTGCCGCTGCCACAGCAACGAGAGAGGGGGAGGGGGGGGAGAGGGAAGGGGGGGCGGGGGCAGCGAGAGAGAGGGAGAGAGAGAGAGGGGAGGGAGAGAGAGAGAGGGGGGGGCCGCTGCCACTACCACAGCAGCGAGAGAGGGAGGGGGGCGAGAGAGAGAAGGGGGGGCATCGAGAGAGAGGGGA
Organism: Dipteris shenzhenensis; assembly: GCF_047967505.1. Classification (NCBI taxonomy): domain Eukaryota; kingdom Viridiplantae; phylum Streptophyta; class Polypodiopsida; order Gleicheniales; family Dipteridaceae; genus Dipteris; species Dipteris shenzhenensis. The sequence continues at coordinate 18,888,165 of NC_141617.1, read as the reverse complement.
GGGAGAGAGAGAGAGGGGGGAGAGGGAGGGGAGGGGAGGGGAGAGAGGGAGGGGGGGGAGAGAGAGAAGGGGGGGCAGCGAGAGAGAGGGGAGGGAGAGAGAGAGAGGGGGGAGAGGGAGGGGAGAGAGAGAAGGGGGGGGATGCAAGAGCGAGAGAGGAGGGGGGGAGAGAGAGAAGGGGGGGGATGCAAGAGCGAGAGAGAGGGGGAGGGAGAGAGAGAGAGGGGGGGGGCCGCCGGGGGGGGAGAGGGAAGAGAGAGGGGAGGGCTGCTGCCACGCCAGCGAGAGAGGAGGGGGGGGAGAGAGATAAGGGGGGGCAGCAAGAGAGAGGGGGGGGAGAGAGAGAGAGGGGGGAGAGGGAGGGGAGGGGAGGGGAGAGAGAGAGGGGGGGCCGCTGCCGCAACAGCGAGAGAGGAGCGGGGGGGAGAGAGAGAAGAGGGGGATCGAGAGCGAGAGAGAGGGGGAGGGAGAGAGAGAGAGTAGGGGAGGGGGCCGCTGCCGCGACAGCGAGAGAGGAGGGGGGGAGAGAGAGACAGGGGGGGAGGCCGCTGCCGCGGGAGGTGGGGGGGAGAGAGAGAAGAGGGGGGGAGAGAGAGAAGAGGGGGAGGCGCAGCGAGAGAGAGGGGGGAGAGAGAGAGAGAGGGGGGGCCGCTGCTGCGGCAGCGAAAGAGAGAGAGGGGGGAGAGAGAGAGAGAGAGAGAGGGGAGAGAGAGAGAGGGGGGGGGGAGGCTGCTGCCGCGACAGCGAGAGGGAGAGAGGGGGGAGAGAGAGAGAGGGGAGGGGAGAGAGAGAGAGGGGGGAGGCCGCGGCAAGTGAGAGAGAGAGTGGGGAGCGCAAGTGAGAGAGAGGGAAAAGGTGAGGAGAAAGGGAGAGAGAGAGAGAGAGAGAGGGGAAATGAAGAGGAGGGGAGAGAGTAGACTAAGATGAGAGGAAACGTAGACTAGAGCGGAGAGGAAAGAGAGAGAGAGAAGAGTGAGAGAGACGGACGAGAGATGAAAATTTAGAGAGGGAGGACACGAGAAAGTACGATCGAGATAGAAAATCTTACCAATGAAGAGGAGAAATGAGTGGGCGACGATCGAGAAAAGATAAAGGAGCTACGATCAATGAGGCATATGAGAGGAGATTGGTGTGTGATTTAGTCGAAACTTAAACAAACAAAACTATAAATCTTGGTGTTTGATGAAAATTTAGAGAGGAAGGGCACAAGAGAAAGTACGATCGAGATAGAAAATCTTACCAATGAGGAGAAAAAATGAGTGGGCGACGATCAAGAAGAGATAAAGGAGAGATGTTTTGATGAAAGAATTTGGGAGCTACGATCAATGAGGCATATTAGAGGAGATTGGTGTGTGATTTAGTCGAAACTTAAACAAACAAAACTATAAACCTTGGTGTTTGAAAAGAGAAACATATGGAAACTAGAATTTCAAATTTCTTGCCTTTTTTTAAACTATGAATCCTTGTGTTTGAAAAGATAAACGTGTGAAAACTTGAAAATTGTGATAAAAGACAACCTTGTGTTTCAAAAGACAAACGCGTGGATGTGAAAATTGTGATAACAGACAACCTTGTGTTTCAAAAGACAAACGTGTGGATGTGAAAAGACAAATGTATGCTAAAAGCAAAACTTGTAGAAACTTGAATTTTAAAATTTTCTTTGTTTTTGAATTTAAAATGAGTTTCACTTTCATTTTCAATTTACTAGTTTAATTTAGACTATAATGCATTTTGTTTTGAAATATAAAAAGTATAATTTTAATTTTATTACATTTTAAATTAAAATTTTAAAAGTAGTTTAACTTACATTCGTTATTATTACTTTAATTTATTTCTTTTTAGGGAGAATTAATATATTCTTCTAGGTAAATATTAAATTTTTAATTTTAAGTCTTGTTTTCTTTATTTTACGTTATTTTTTCATAAACTTTAAGTTCAACTTTAAGTTAAACTACTTTATAGTTTTTATTATTTAAATTCAAATTTATTAAGATTTTAACTTCTTATTAATGTGAATGTAGGTAAATATTAAATTTTTAATTTTAAGTCTTGTTTTCTTTATTTTACGTTATTTTTTCATAAACTTTAAGTTAAACTACTTTATAGTTTTTATTATTTAAATTCAAATTTATTAAGATTTTAACTTCTTATTAATGTGAATGTTCAATTCTTATGAGTTGTAAGTAAATTAGTTTTTGAAAATATAAATTTTATCTTTTTTAAAATGAGAAGGGGAAGGGAGAGAGAGAGAAGGGGGGGGCCGCTGCCGCGGCAGCGAGAGAGAATGGGGGGGGAGAGAGAGAGAAAGGGGTGGGAGGATGGGAGTGGGAGAGGGAGTGGGAATGGGGAAGGTGAAAGAATGGACGTGGGCATGGGAGTGAGAATGGGGAAGGTGGGGTGGGAGGATGGGGGCGGTAGCGAGAGAGAAGGGGGGGGAGAGAAGGGGGGGAGAGAGAGAGAAAGGGGTGTGAGCTTAAAAAAGATAAAATATAAATTTTATCTTTCTCACAACCTTAGTGTATTAAAAAGAATAATGGAAAATAGATTATTTTTTGCTTTTAATTCGCAACCTAAGGATATTAAAAAGAACAATGGAAAAGAAATTATTTCTTGCTTTTCTTCGCTTCGACGGTTGGTGTAGTCTAGATTAGCATAGATTAGTTTGTCCTTAGAGGAGAGAACTCCAAAAAAACCAATCAAAGCCATGCTCAAAATTTCCTGACTAGTTCCTAATCGGAGTCAGTCCATTCGTTCACATTCGGTTTCACAGTCACAACAACCCCACCATTTAAGCAACGATTAAGGTTTTTAAACTTTCAAGATGATTGAAAGTTGTATCAGTGGACATGACAGATTACAGTTGTGGAAGTTGACAGAGCATTTTACACTTATATCAGTTGCGGGAGTTGACAAAGCATTTTGCACTTATATATGACAGACTTCAAATTTGTATTCAGAGATCATTGTAAATCCTTAATTTTTTTCACATTTATGCTCTAAGCCTTGTAAAGCCTTTTAGGCTATTCCCAAAGCATTTATGCTCTAAGCCTTGTAAAGCCTTTTAGGCTATTCCCAAAGCATGAAATTGATACTTATATGATTGGGAAGAATAAAAACTTGAGGTGTATTAATGGGACTCATTGTACTTTTGATTTTTCAAAGTAATTGTAGTTTGTCAAAGTACTTAAAATTTGTGTTGTGCTTGAATACAGGATGGATCTTGAGGCTACAGCATTTGTCAATGGTATGACACTGAAATACAATGGAAGAATTTATGCACCAAAGGACTTCACACACTGGACAGTTGTTGACACAACAAAGAAAGCATGGTTCTTGGTCTTAAGTAAAGGAAATCTCATTCTAGTGATGACAAAGAGAGAGTTGGAGAAAGATGAGTGGGCATCAAATGTATCTTTCTCAAAGAGCAATTTGATTCAAGGGGCCACCTTAGTAGGAATAAAAATTGAAAAAGACAGCAGTACAATGATGATTTACACAAAGTCAAGAATGAGCAACAGATCATTTCGTCTTTCTAAGAAAGATGCAATGCACTTTGTGATGCCGCCGCCAAAAGCACCTAGATTTCCTGAATTGGTTCCTGCATTGGAGATCCTTCAACATGTGTGGGAGGAATTTCCCATTGAGGAAGAAAGAAAAATGCAGTCAAAGATTATCCTTGAATACTTTCAGGGTGTCATCCAACAAGGTTCAACTTCATTGGAGGGACATAAGGTGCAAGAATCCACACATGAGAAAGGAAGTGATGAGACACGCCATGTAGACCTGGTTCATGGTAATACAAATGAGAGAGGAAGTGGAGTGGATGAGACAAAACACATTGTAGCAATGGATGAGGGTCCTGTACACGTGGATGCTTACAAGGGATCTACATCTGAGACAGGAATTGAATTGGTGGAGACCGGACATGCACATGCATCTCAGACAGAAATTGAATTGAGTGAGACACGACATGCATCAGATAAGACAGGACATGCACACACATCTCTTGTTCATGTTATTACTCACTTAGATGGTGTAACTCATGAAGTTGATGGAATAACAAGTGAAGCCCTTAAGTATACCTGAAGTTGAGGCAATAGAAGAAGAAGTAGGGCGATCTAAAGCAGTTCACATTGAGCCCCTAAAAAATAAACCTCGATGTCAAATGCAAAAGGCAAGTACTTCACGAGCTACAGTTCCAAGTCCTATAACTGGAAAAAGAGGTCGTTCATATACAAAGAAAGGGCAAAGAAGAGAAGAGGAAGAACATGAAGAGGATGTGGAGGGTCTTGAAATGGAGTCAGATCTAGAAGCAGAAATGTTATCAATGAAGAACCTAAATCTTCACTTGAATGAGGCTGTGACAGATGAGGATCCAGGATATATATGGGGCCAGAAGACTCAAGTTATACATGCTTCAACAGTGGTCAAAGCAAGTGTCTTCACCAACAGCAGGACCTTAGATACAGCCTATGCTGAAAAGATTTTTCAGGCTTTGATTGATGGAAAAAAACCAGTTGTTTCTAATTTGGTACTCCATCCAAGAACATTTTGGCCAGTCATGGGAGATTATAGTCAATCCATCAATTTCTCTCAGCCTATAGATTTTGAGATGCAATTCACTAAGTTCCTCGGAAAACAAGTTCCCTCACTTCAAGAAGGACAGAGTTCAGTGAATGATCCAGAACGACATATAAGGGATGCCAAGAGAAATTTCTTAGCTCATTGTACATTTGAGGCAATAGATGGTCAGCACTATGCCTATGCTTGTAATGAGCACTCTAGAGATGCATACAAGAAAGGAGAAATTACTTATCAAACCTTCGCGAGTGTGCCTCAATTTCACTACTATTCTTGTTGGCTCTTTCCTACTGCTTTCGTAGGAAGGGCTGGGTATTCTATGTTGCAGGGTTCCGAGGCTTTTTGTCACCTACAGATATGTTGGGATTGTCGTTGTAGTATATGTGTAGCTTAGGACCTCGAGTCATGTTTCGGTGAGAGATGTAGGCTTAAGTGTGGTAAGCGAACAAAGTGCAAGCATGTGTAAAAGGCACGTAAACCATCGTTGTTGGGGTAATGAAGGCTTTCGCCTTCATTGGGGGTTGTAGGGTTTAGGAGGAGTTTAAGGGTTCAGAAGGAGGTTCCAGGGTTTAGAAAGAGTTCAAGGGTTCAGAAGGAGGATCCAGGGTTTAGAAAGAGTTCAGGGTTAGAAAGAGTTCCAGGGTTTAGAAGGAGGTTCCAAGGTTTAGAAGGAGTCCAGGGTTAGAAGGAGGATCCAAGGTTCAGAGTAGAGTACATGGTGGAGAACTCGTCTCCCTCGTAGATCATGGAGTTTAAGGGTTTAGGAAAGCATAGGAGTGGGAGAGGAAGAAGGTGTAAGAGCATGGGTGAAGGAAGAGAGAGAGGAGGAAGGAGGAGGAGGGAGGGGGAGGAGAGAGGAGGAGGAGGAGGAGGGAGGAGGAGGAGGAGGAGGAGGAGGGAGAAGGAGGAGAAGGAGGAATGAGGAGGAGGAGGAGGAGGAGGGAGGAGGAGGAGAAGGAGGAAGGAGAAGGAGGGAGGAGGAGAGGGAGAGGGTGGGTTGAGGGATGGAGGAGAGGGGAGAAGGGTTGCAAGGTTAGGACATGCTTTTGGACGTGCAGTGCAAGGAAGCATGGACACTTGAGACAAATGCTTGGAATACCAATGTAGACTCAACACAATGCCCCAAGAGTGTGGGCTTCATTCCATTATGGGGTATTTATACAAGTTGGAGAGCTTCTCTCTCTACATGTAACACAAAGTCGTATCACAAAGTTGTAACACAAAGTTGTGTCACAAAGTCGTAACACATTCTCTCTCTTCATGTAGAAGTTGTAACACAAAGTTGTATCACAAAGTTGTTACACAAAGTTGTAACACAAAGTTGTGTCACAAAGTCATGTCACAAAGTCGTAACACATTCTCTCTCTTCATGTAGACAAACTCATAACACAAAGTTGTTACTTCTTCTCTTTCTTCATAAGTTCATGTTGGCACAGAGTCAACATACTCCCAGATCCATTTTATTACCCGTCCTCGGGTTATGGCTTATTGCGATCACGTACCTGGGTTGCCATGTTTTTAGTCCAGTGGCTGTGGAACTTGTGTCGTGCCAGTCGATCCTGCTGTAGAGCCTTAGCACCATACAATTTTTGTGTAGTTTCCAGGTAGCCTGTATCATTTGCTCAAACAGAGATATGTGGCGTGCCTCCAAGAAGATCACTCTTTGATAGAGTCGGCTTGTAATCTGAGCATCAATCCGTTCATTGGGATTAAAGCTGAGTGGAGGCAAATGGGAATCAAGGTAACATGGGACCTCCAGAATTAATGCTAATGTTTTGCAGAATATGGTACTTTGGCGAAGGAAGCGATCAATGTTGCCGTGCATTGTTTGTTCATGCTGCTGAAGTGCTCGGATCATGGTGCCTTGGATATTCCATTCTACACTAGAGTAGGGTTCGATCATTGGCCAATTAATGACTCGATCTTCAGCCAAAGTGTGTATGTTGGCTTCCCATTTTTTATGCCGTGGAACTGCATAGAACTTGGGATGGGTTCTAAGACATGGAGGTGCCCGTAAGTACTCCTTTAAGAAGATTACATCAAAGAGCTTGGGATGGCGCCAATCAGGTTGTGGATCCAATTTGCTAATCCAACCTTCACTTATTTGGTGCTGACGAAGATTGGTAGGAAAGTTACCCAGGGTCCATCCACTGTGAGTTTTCATATTAGGATATTTGCTCCAAAATTCCTTGATGGGGTTACGGGGAAGTGGTATCTCATCAAAATCATACCCATCATTGGAACTTGGCATGGGTGTACGAATTGGATTATCCGGATCCTGATATTCAAAATCAAATACTCCATCATTTTCTGCTGATGGAAGCACCAGAAGTGTCGGAGGTGATGATGGGACCGGGAGAGAATCAGGGGACATGGGGGAGAAATATGGCTGAGTGATAGTGGCGGAAGGGGGAGCAGAGGGGAGGGGGGGAAGAAATGGGCAAATGGTTTGAGCAGCTTGGTAATCCTCAAGGGTAGGATTAGCAAGGGAGGGGAAAAAGCTAGGTGTGAGGGGCTCGTAAGTTTGTGACTGTTGGGTAAGTTGAAAATGGTGAGAGGCATGAGCAAAGAGACGATGGAGGGAATAGATGTTAGGATGGAGCTCGAGGAAGGTTAAGAGGGTGGTAGCAGCAAGGGGAAGTGAGGTTATGATGTTGGCAGAAAGAGTGGTTAGATATGGGAAGTTGGTGGATGTGAGATAGGCCTTGTCATCTTCCGACACTTCTTTTTGCTGGTGCGATGGGATGATCAGTTGCATGGGTTGGATGTCGGTTATGTCGTGCCATGCAAATAGTAGGGATGGCCTTTGTAGCAATGGCAACAAACCTGCAATAACCCTGAGGGGAGGACTACCCATGAGGCAAACATATGCAATGAAAGCATCCGTCCTGAGTGTTATAAACCCGGCATGTGTAGACAGGCAGAAGATATTCTTCTCATCTTCAGACAAGTCTTGGCAAATTATGCGCAGGGTTTTAATCCCGATGGATCGTTTCCAGTTGATTGTTGGATGAGCAGATATGATCCTGAGTTGGAGTTGCTTCCATTGGATAAGCACGCGTGCGTTGAGGTGATCTTCCACTTGTAGAGCAGCCACAAGCTCTTCGTACACCACGGTTATGCATTGTAGTGGGGCGTCATTGGTGTTGTCTTCCAATGCCTCATTGTTGTGCACTAGCAATTGGAGTTCAAGCTTGGAGATGGCTATTTTTTGGGAGTGCATCTCATTCATCTTTTCTTTGTACTGATGGTAGATGGTTGTGTATGCCTCCTTAAGCTTTTTCATTTGCAAGGTGACCTTTGCCTATTGAGGAATGTCTTCAGTGGTATTGGACCATTGGTCCAAGAACTGGGCTTGTGAAGTGCTGGCCTCTTGAACAGTAGCAAGTTGGTCTTTTAAGAGTCAGCATTCCCTTGTAAGCTCATCGATGCTAGAGGCACGTACTGCCAAAGATTGTTGCATGTCTTCAAGCTTGTCCTTGCAATCCTGGAGCTCTTCTTCTTTGTGAATGAGAGTGAGTCGAGCTTGTGCCACTACCTCTGTTTGTTGCGCATGTGCAGATGTCAGGGAGTTATAGGAGGTCTGTAGGATTGCCATTGCTTCTACTGCCGCAGTCAGCTGTGTTTGACTTTGGTGGAGGTTGGAGGTCACATCCCTTACGGCCTTCTCTTGAGCTTGGAGAGCCTGGTTCATGCGCACTTCTTCTACCTCCTTCTCATCTATTTGTGCCCGAAGTGCCTTGACCTCTATGGTGATTGCCTGGAATTGGTCTTCGATTTCTGATGCTGTCTGCCTTTCCAATTCTCTTGCATATGCTTCCTTAGCCAAGCTAGTGAAGAGTTCTGACATTTGGATCATTTGGCTAGCTTGATGTTGGAGAATGACAGATGGTGATGAGGTCTGGCGATATTGCTGATACAAGTTGTGCCCATGTAGCCATCCCGAGGATTCTGTAGTACTTGGGGGAGGTTGTTCCAATGGCATTTCAGTTCCTTGTGTACAATAGTCATACTACTAATCTGGCACGAGCTCTCCTTGGGGCTCATCGACTGGCATGGCGTCGATGGGCGGTTCGAGTGCTGATGTGGTCTCAAGCTCTGGTGCCGATCGTTCCTCAGGTTCGGGTGCCAACCTTGTCTCGAGCTCGGGTTGGTGCTGTTGGTGGAGACTTAGTGGTTGCAGTTGTGCACCGAGCTGAAGCATTTCCTGGGGCAATTCTGCAATCCTGCTTTCCAGAATAGGTACTTCTGTTAAGGCATCTGTACTTATCAATGTGATAGCTAGAGCAGTTGATGATGGCTCCCATACTGGTGAGAAGGGTATGTCCAACTCCTCAATTGGCTTTGGAGACTGGGGCAGAGTCATTTCTCTTTCTTGTAGTTCTTTTTTGATGATTATAGCCAATAAGTGCGGAATTTTACATTTCTGGCCTGAAGAACCATCGAGTTTTTGGGTAAAGAAAATGACGAAGTGTTGGACCCAGTCTTGTTTGAGCTTCCTACTCAGCAAAACAAATGTGCGGAGTGGAAGGGAGCGTTCCTTGCCGTTCTTTATTCCCAGGATGGTGGATAGAAATTGTGCTACTTCCTTGAGGCGAGGGTCAAGGATTGTGCGAAGCAAGATGCCATCTCTATGGATCAGGGTACCCTTGGTGAGGAGGGACTGTACTTCGATAAACTTTACATCAACAGACCGTTTAGGGTATTGGCCACCTTGTTTTGGCAGAGAGAAAGCCCTTTGAATGACTGTACTGTCGAGTATAATGTTCAGTGGGCTCTGCTGTACAGTGATTGTACCGTACTTGCCATCCGTTGCATTGCTGGAATAGTAAGAGTGGAGAAAGTCCTTGATGTAGGTGGTCATGATAGGACTGTCCTCCAAGGATTTGAGGCTCTCATGCAAATTGCCTAGACCCCGTTGCTCTAAGTATGATGTTGCTTCTTGGGAAAGAGCATAAGTCGATGTGGGTGGCCAGACAAGTTCCAATGATTGGGCCTTGTTAATGGTTGTGTAGGCCGGCTGTCACTGGGGTGGCATCTGTTCTACTTGGACATGCACTGAATCTTCCTCGGAGCTATCGCTTTGGGCCACGAATGCCTGTGGTCTCCGTGGTTGAGAGGATGTAGATGGCTACGAACTCTGGAGGGGGTCCCGTGGTTGAGGCGGTGGGCTCTTTCTGCGCATCCTCTTTAGTGGCGGCATCTTTTCTGAACCTGCATCCATGTACATGTAGTGTACCATTGATCATTACATTGATTGGCATGCATGTATGACCTTTCTGTGTGTGTGTGGGAGAGAGATCCCTTTTTTTTTTTTTTTTTTTTTTTGTTAATACATCCTTTGAGAGTGTGGAATGAAAGTGTGGGGTACAATTATTCATGTAATCATCTATGTGTCTAAGCAAAAGCGTGTGAGTGCACGTGACCTAGTAGCTAAGTAGGGACTAACTATATGCTTTTTTTGCTGGGATTTTCATAGGGCAGCTAGAACTCATCATCACTTCTGAGCTCTAAGTAAAATCGATTGAGGCTACCTATATGTGCAAAGACGTACATATGCAAGTGAGTGCTCATGATACAATCTAATCCTAACTAAGGAAGACTTGGTTTCCCAAATCTTCGTTTTTGTTGGGGATGGCTCGCGTGTTGATGTAGTAGCGCTTCAGTAGGCTCCCGTTTATTGTTGTGTTGAATTGGACTCCATCTAGTGTTTCAAGTAGCACAGCTCCGATGGGATTCATCTTTCGTACTCAGTAGGGTCCTTGACCTAGATACTTCAGTTTTCCCTTGTGTACTTTGGCATTGTATAACAGGACTAAGTCGCCTTCCTTGATGTCTTTAGCTTTCAGATTTCTATCAAACCATGCCTTTCTTCTACGTTTTTCTATTGTCATGGCATGATAGGCGACTAGTCTTGTCTTTGTATGCTTTTCCAACTGACAGAGCCTTTCTTTCAAGGACTCATGATCACCCATGCGTTCCTGTATTGCGATGCGTAGGCTTGGTATTACAAATTCGGGTGGGACCACGGGTTCAAGGCCGTACACCAATTGAAAAGGTGTGTTCCCTGTACTGACCTTGAATGTGGTTCTATATGCCCATAAGGCTGCATTCAGTTTCTCTTCCCAATCAGAACGCTGTGGTTCTACTACCTTGGTGAGGATATTGCATATGATTTTGTTTGTGGATTCTGCTAGTCCATTCCCTTGGGGTAGTAGGGTGTGCTTTTTCTATGAATGACCATGAAGCCAGACAAGAGTTCTTGGATTACCTCATTGACAAAATGTGTGCCTCTATCCGACACAATTTCAAGGGGGCATCCGAATCGGGTGATCACATGCTCGTACAAGAATCTTGCTGTGCTTTTGGCATCTGCCTTTCTGACTGCTTTAGCTTCAGCCCATTTTGTAAAGTAATCAGTGGCCACAATGATGTAGCGTGCCTGTGTTCCTTTTGCTGCTGGATGTATGGGACCTACATAATCAATCCCCCATTTTTCAAATGGCTGTTGTGCAACAACTGTTGTTAGGGGATTGAAGTCTTTGTGTTGTGGTTTAATAGTTCGTTGGCAAACATCACAGCCTTTTACATATTCATAGGCATCTGCCCACAGTGTTGGCCACCAGTAGCCTGCGAGGAGAACTTTTCTTGCTGTGGCTTCCCCTTGGAAGTGTCTTCCTGCAATGCCTTCATGGACTTCACTCAAGATTGGTAGGATCTCATGAGGCATTACACATCGTCTTAATATCTGGTCCTTGCCCATCTTGTATAGTTGTCCTGCAATGAGTTGATATGGTGCAGCCTTTAGAATCAATTTTCTGGCATCTATTGCTTTCATGTCAGGCGGTGGTCTTCCTGCCATCAAGTACCCAATGATATCTCCACACCATTCTAGAACAGCATCTATTTGAAATAGTGTGGCATCTGGTAAGTCATCTTCTACTCCAGTGGCTTCTTCTCCTGTCTTGACTCGAGACATGTGATCGGCAATGTAGTGTTGGGCACCTTTGCGGACCACGATTTTGAAGTTGAATTCTTGTAGCAAGAGGAGCCATCTGGTTATTCTTCCGGTGGTACACGGACGGTTCACAAGATAAAGCAATGCTTGATGGTCGGTGTAGAAGACAAAATCATTTGCGAGTAGATAGTGCCGAAATTTCTTTACACTGTACACCATTGCTAGGGCTTCTCTTTCTGTGGTTGTATAGTTGATCTCTGCATCATTGAGTTGTCGACTGGCGAAGTAGACGGGGTAGTCTTTCTTATGTGCACCCGGTTGACAAAGCACACTCCCAATTGCATACTTGGATCCATCAGTATGAACATGAAAATCAATATCCCAATTGGGAGATATAAGGATGGGTGCTATGATTAGGTGCCACTTTAAAAGCTCAAAGGCTTGGTCGCACTCTTCGGTCCATAAGAACTCCACTAATAATTTGTAAAGTGGTCTAGCTATCATGGCATACCGCAATATAAATCTTCTATAATAGCCGGCATGTCCCATAAAGACCTGTACACCTTTGGAATTTGTAGGAGGAGGCAATTCCATGATGATTTTGATTTTATCCATGTCAGTTGCAATCCCATGTTGAGAGACGATGTGTCCCAAAACAACTCCGTGGGTGACCATGAACTGTCATTTTGTTGGATTTAGGGAGATGCCATACTCCCTGCATTTGATTAGTACTTCTTCCAGACATTTGAAGTGGTCCTGTTTGGTTGAATGGATGCACAAATCATCCAAGAACACCTGTAAAAACTTATTCAAAAATGACTTGAAAGCTATGAACATGACTCGCTGGAATGTGGCTGGGGCATTACAAAGGCCGAATGGCATGACTCTATATGCAAAAATACCCCATTCTGTAGCAAATGCTGTTTTTGATTGGTCTTGAGGAGCAATTTGCACTTGGTTATAGCCACTGAAGCCATCCAAGAAGCTATATATTTCGGATCCTGCCACCTTTTCCAACACTGGGGGTAGTGATCCCGAATTGTGGCGGCATTCACATTTTTCAAGTTTACACATATTCTGAGCTTCTTGTTGCATTTAGGCACAATGACAATGGGTGAAACCCAATCAGTGTGCTCTATCTCATAGATGAATCCGGCATCTAGGAGTTTTTCCAGCTCGTCATAAACCATGGTGCCATATTTAGGATTTGTGCGATAAGGTCCACAGACCTTAGGGCGAGCACCTTCCCTTATAGGGATCGTGTGAACTGCCACTTCTGGTGAAATTCCTTTCATCTCTTTGTATGACCATGCTAGGCAGTCACGGTATTCCATTAGGAGGTCTTTGAGTTTGATTTCATCTTCTTGACGGAGCTGTTTCCCAATGAAAACCAACTTTTCTTCCTCCCCTTCAAGGGCGAGGTTTATTGTGCATGTTTTTGCCGGTCCCTCATAGATTGGAGTTTCTCCAATGCTATCAGTTTCTTGAACTTCAGATTCTCTGATTGGTCTTGGCATTGCTATTGGTGCACTACCACTTGTATAATTCTTAAAGTATTCCGGCACTTCTCGAAGATCGGCCTCTGATGGGGTTGAACTAGCCTGACATGTGTCCTGTGTACTGGGTGGCATAGTTGCATTTAGTAATTTGTTAGGCTCTTCTTTTCTTTCTTTTTCTGAAGTCTCTTGATCGAGCTTCATCCGCACATGTGGCTTATATTTCCGAAACTTCTTACGTTGGGAACTGTGAGGTAACTTGTCCACTGGCAAGGTGTTTCCAAGTAAGGGTTCATGTGCTGCACATACTCCTTCCAGTCCCTCAGGGGACCATTCAAGAGGTGGTGGTTTTGATTTTGAGGGGACTGCCTTTGCAAGATACAATTCGACAATCCGTGTTTGGACTCGTTCGAATTCATTGAAGTGCTCGGCCTTGGCTTTTCTACGATTTCCTCCTGCAGCTTTCTTGCGGGATCTTCTGCTGTTATGCAACTGTGGAGGTTCAACTTTTGGGAGCTCAACTGCCATTAGGGCATGCAGAATGGCTAGGTCATTATCAAAGATTTGATCTTCAATTTCAGCATTCGCAGCCTCTGTTTCAAGGTCCCAAGGAAAATCTGAGTCATCATTGGTATGGGTACCTTCTTCAGGTTCATTATCCCATTCGAGGTCAGCCATAAAGAACGGCATCTCTAGATCGATTGGTTCTTCCTGTGCCGGTGGAGGATCAACCTGTAGTGCATTAACATCTATCTGTGAGAAGATGGCATCTAATGAATGGCAGTTGTCGATGGTTGCCAATGTTTGTATCCAGTTATTGACATTGCTTTGTGAGTCACCTACTATGGCATGCTGTTGCAAGGGAGCTGATTTGCTCGAGATTGTCGTGGAAGATGTGTCATCCAATGCTCTAGGAACAATTGGTTTAATAGCTCCTGTCCCTACATTCACCCTGACTGTAGTGTCTCGATTCTGGATTGTCAATCTATCCGTTCCCCAGTCATGGAGGATTGATGCTTCCCGTAACCAAGGACGTCCCAGTAAGATTTGATAGGATTTTTTGGGGAGATCCAAGATTGTGAATTGAAGGGAAAAGTGGACTCCTGCGATCTTTGTGGACACGCCATTCACTATTCCCAAGGGTTTAGCCCATGAATCATCGGCAAGGCATATGTTGAAATTAGCCTTTTGCATTGGTGGGAGACCCCATTCTTCGTAAAGCTCCTTTGATAAGACATTGACACCTGCTCCACTATCCACTATGGCTTGGACTTCATTATATGCCTTGTGGATCAAAGGCATAGTGATGTTGCGTATGTCATCTTTCTCACCCATCCGCACAGGGATATCTTCAATGTCGTTCATAGGTGGAGGGGGATTTGCGAGTTTAATCCATCCTTTGAAACTCTCCCAGAGATTGGGACAATTCTGTAAGAGGATTCCGATGGGAATCGACACAGGGCAACTCAGGATGCTAGAGAGTGCGGCTCCTTCAAGTTGACGTGGCGGTACATTCTGTTGTGGAGTCTGTTGTTGGAACAAAGGCTCGAGTACAGTATCAATACTTTGTGGGGCCAAGTCATGGATTGGGTCTTGAGCTTATTTCTGAGCCTCAAATTGAGCTTGTTCATTTTGGACCCATTGCTGAAGTGCCTGAAAACGAGCCTTCTCCACCTCTGCATTCGGGAATGGAGCTTCTTTTATTCGAGGCTCAGGAGTTGATGTGGATGAACTCGGCTGCTCATTGCTTGGCGGAGGTGGAGGCACTTGTGCTTTCTTTTTCAGAAGTCGCTTCGGTTGGATTGGAATGATAGGGTCCTTCGTGGCCTCTTTCTGTTGGCGTGTAATTACATTGATAGGTTGTGACCATAGACTTGCCAGACCCAGACTTTGATGGTCCACCCCAATGATGCCGATGGGGACATCAGGCTTAACCTCTGTTTGTTCCCCGTTTGTTCTGGGACCTTATTTTTCATGGGACAATCCATACAGGCATGTCCTATGCCACAATCTCTGCAGAGCGGTTGGAAAGTGGCTGGGCTACCACGATGAGGGCACTCTGCGATCCTATGATTTTCTCCACAACCGTAACACTTGATTGGTGCTCGAAATGTGTTGGGTCGCACTTGATTTGCATAGACTGGTATTAGACCCTCTGCACCTTCTACATAGTACACTGGGTACTCTGCTTCATACTCAAATAGTGAGTCTACTTCTTCGGCTTGTAATTGATGTATGGGAACTGCCTGAGGAGCTGGATTTGGTGCTCTTGGATACGGTCGTGGATTTGGATTCCTGAGTAGGTGTGGGACCTGTGTCCGAACGGGAACAAGATTTAGCCTCGGAGCTGGTGGCGCTTGTGCAAGTGCCGGTTGCCTGTATACTGGCATGGGTGCCGCTTGGTATTGTGGTGGTCGAGGCGGATTGTTGCGCATGTTGAAGATGCAACTGGTCTCATCATGGCCACCGACGGCACAGATATGGCACCACAACCGTGGCGGTGGATTTGCTTGTGCAGTGATCCTTGCTCTTAGGACTGGGCATTCATTTGCTATATGATTTGCCAGGCAGTGTGGGCACCAGACATTTTCGCGCCGTGGATATGTTTGAGTTGGCGGCTGAGACAAGTGGAGTTTTTGATCCATGGCCTGCATCATATCTTCTTTCAGCTTCAAGGTCATGGCCTCGAGGCGATCTTCATTGGATGTTTCGGCAGTGTCCTTTGATTTACCTTTTTTCGAGCGTTTATCTCGTGTATTTGATTTGGCATCATCACTGCTAGTGTCTGAATCTGTCATGCCATCTTTGATGTCAATGGCTGCTGCATGAGTAGCACTGAATGTTTCATAGCTACTTATCTTTTTCATATCCTTGCGGATTTTCTTTCTTAGACCTGTTATGAACCATGCCGTGAGGTACTTTGCATCTAGGCGTGGGTCACATTTGGCGATCAATCTCTTCATCTTTCCCAGGTATGTGCGTACATCTTCCCTTCGGCCTTGTTCGATCTTGCTGAGTTGGAGAGCGGGATCATCTTGTAGCCTCTCCGTTTGAAAGCAACGTTTGAATTCGGTTTGAAGTAGGTCCCATGTGGCACGTTCTTCCACGAGAAGGTCGAGGTACCATTCCGACGCCTCATCAGTTAAGGCCATTGGAAACCAAGCCACCTTGGTTTCATGGGATTGATCACCACCTGCTCGACATGCGGCATCAAAATGCTGGAGGAAGCGAGCTGGGTCTCCCCTACTATTATATTTGGGAAGTTCCAGTTTTCCCAAGGGGCGTCGGCCGTGATTGTTGTGATTTCGTCGATTGAAGAAGTTGTCAGCCTCAGCATCGAGCTCGATATCCCCATCATGCTCATGACAGCGTCCAGCCATGTTGGGGTGTGGAGGAGTTAAAGGAAGTTGTTGAATCTCAGGGGGGGAGTCGGGGTAGAGGATTGGCAGGGGCGGTTGTTGCAGTGGAGTTAGTTGCGGATGGGGCGAGCGTTGGAGTCGAAGTCGTTGGCCGGAACGTAACTGCATGCAGATGGTGCGTGATTTGCCAAGGGTGTCGCTACCCCAAGGGCATTTGTCGAGGTGGTGTTGTTAGGAGAGTTAGAGTGATGTTAGTTTGTGTAGGGACCGTCGTGTTAATAATGTGCCTAGGATTGTCCTACGTGTGTAGGGAAATGTGCCAGTGCAGACGGATCGTTAATCGGAGGTCACGGCGTGAAAATACAAGTGAATTAATGCAAAATGAGGCCCACACGGAGGCGCGAATGAACGTGTGCTAGGGATGCCGAAATGGTGTGCAATGGGCTGGAAAAATACCCCATAACGTGGTGTTTCCATGTGTGAAATCTGGGTTCAAACGGGGTTCAATTTGGGTCCCAAACGGATGAGTTTCGAGAGGTTAAAGGAGGTGTAATTTTGGCGTTGGGGGGTCCTAATTGTGGTGTGAATGGACTTTAGGTCCAACCGAGGGGTTGAAACCAAGTGACTCTAGTTAGACTAACTAACCGAGATCCTCCCAGTTATTATAACTGGGAGGTTAACTAACTGTAGTTAGTTACTAACGAAAGAGTTAGTCTAACCTAACTGAGGGTAATCTAACCGAACCTAGTCTAACTAACTGAGGGTTAACTAAACTAACCTAACTGCAGTTACTACAAACCTAACCTACTTGAACTAATCTAACTGAGGTTAACTTAACTAACCTAGTTGGCCTAACCTAACTGTAGTTAAGACTAACTAGCCTAGGGTTAACCGACCTAACCTAACCTAGGTTAACCACTAACCTAACTGCAGTTAGCAACTAACCTGAGGTTAGTTTAGGTTAGGGTTTTTTTTTTTTTTTTTTGGCTGTGGGGACTGCCCGACGGCGGCGTTCCGGGGGGGGGGGGGGGGGTTTGCGTAGGGGGTTGACGCAGGGGGTGAGGGGGGTTGCGCGGGGGGGCGGCGAGGGAGGGCGAGGGGGGTGCGCGGGGGAGGGCGGGGGGTGGCAGGGCCGAGGGGTGCACGGGGCGGGGCGGGGCGAGGCAGGGGTGGCGCGGGCGGGGGCGCGGGGGGCGGGGCGGGGCGGGGTAGGAGGGTGCTGTGCGGGCGGGGGACGCGCGGGGCTGGGCGGGGCGGGGGGCACGCGGGGCTAGGCGAGGCGGGGTAGGAGGGCGCTGCGCGGGCGGGGGACGTGCGGGGCTGGGCGGGGCGGGGGGCGCGCGGGGCTGGGCGGGGCGGGGGTGGCACGGGGCGGGGCGGGGATGGCACGGGCGGGGGTGCGGGGGGCGACGACGCGGTGGGGTAGGAGGGCGCTGTGCGGGCGGGGGGCACGCGGCGCGGGGCAGGGCGGGTAGCCGAGTGGCGGCGCTGTGTGCACCGCCGCGGCCGCGGGTGGGGCGGGGGAGGGTTAGAGAGGGGGTTAGAGAGGGGTGGCGGGCGACGGGGCGGGGCGCACGGGGGCACACGGGGGCGGCGGCGGGGTATTGGGGGGTGCGCAGGGGCGGTGGCGGCAGCACTGCGGAGCGCCGCCGCAAGAGGGAGGTGGGGTGGGGTGGGGTGGGGGGGTTGAGCCGGGTAAGGGGGGGAGAGAGAGAGGGGATGGGGGAGAGAATGAGGGGGAGAGAGGAGAGAGTGAGAGAGAGTGGGGTGGGAAGGGGGAGAGAGGAGAGAGAGAGGGGGGGAAAAAAGAGGAGAGAGAAGAGGGGGAAAAGGGGAAAGAGAGAGGGGGTGGGGAGGGGGAGGTGGAGAGGGGGAGGTGGTGGTGGAGGGGGAGGGGGAGGGGGAGAGGGGGAGGTGGTGGTGGAGGGGGAGGGGGAGGGGGAGGGGGAGGGGGAGGGGGAGGGGGAGGGGGGGAGGGGGTGGTGGAGGGGGAGGGGGAGAGGGGGAGGTGGTGGTGGGGGGGAAGGGGGAGAGGGGGAGGTGGAGATGAAGGGGGAGATGGTGGTGGAGGGGGAGGGGGAGAGGGGGAGGTGGAGATGAATGGGGAGGGGGAGGGGGAAGGTGGAGGGGGAGGGGGAGGTGGTGGTGGAGGGGGAGGGGGAAGGTGGTGGGGGAGCGGGAGGGGGGAGGGGGAGGGGGAAGATGAAGGCGGAGGGGGAGAGGGAGAGATGGTGGTGGAGGGGGAGGTGGAGAGGGGGAGGTGGAGATGAAGGGGGAGGGGGAGAGGGGGAGGTGGAGATGAAGGGGGAGGGGGAATGGGGAGGTGGTGGTGAAGGGGGAGGGGGAGTTGGTGGTGGTGGTGGAGGGGGAGGGGGAGATGAAGGGGAGGGGGAGGGGGGAGGTGGTGGTGAAGGGGGAGGGGGAGGGGGGAAGGTGGTGGTGGAGGGGGAGGGGGAAGGTGGAAAAAAGAGGAAAAAACTTGAAAGACTGAAATCGAAAAGCAGGGAGAAGTGATCACCTGAACGCTCTCCAAGTCTTTCTCGATTGTTGCGGAACAATGGACGGTGGGTGGAAGGCTAGGTCATCGCTGCGAGAAGGGCTCGATGTCACTTACATGGCGAGGATAGGAGTAAGGGGGTGGTCGATGGAGAGGGAGGAGTGTCTTGCGTGGGGCTCGGAATGAGGAAGAGAATGGAGGAAAAAAGTGAAAGATGAAGAATGAGGGGGGTGGAGTAGGTTTTTATAGGTTTGGATTTTAGGTTTAGGGTTTAGGTTTAGGGTTTAACCCTAAACTCTTCCCGAGCCATAACTCTTTATGGAGAGCTCGGTTTGCCTTTCTGTAAAAAGGTAAAATGATCGAAATTGAAAGCTCTACACATCCGTGTCCACTACCTAGCCTGATTGTATATCATGTGGCTTCTTTTTAAGAAATTAAGAAAATTTCTTAAGGTAGTAACCCCAAGTGGATGTTTGGGGTTGAAATGTTTGGCTAGAATTGGAAAAAAATTTTACTCTCCTTGCCCTTGAGTGTTATCTTCGTGAAAGTTCAAAGTAGTGTCTTGTTTTACACATACCTACGTATGTTTACTCACTACTTGAGATGCTAGTCTCCCCGACAGTGGCGCCAAATGTTGGCTCTTTCCTACTGCTTTCGTAGGAAGGGCTGGGTATCCTATGTTGCAGGGTTCTGAGGCTTTTTGTCACCTACAGATATGTTGGGATTGTCGTTGTAGTATATGTGTAGCTTAGGACCTCGAGTCGTGTTCCGGTGAGAGATGTAGGCTTAAGTGTGGTAAGCGAACAAAGTGCAAGCATGTGTAAAAGGCACGTAAACCATCGTTGTTGGGGTAATGAAGGCTTTCGCCTTCATTGGGGGTTGTAGGGTTTAGGAGGAGTTTAAGGGTTCAGAAGGAGGTTCCAGGGTTTAGAAAGAGTTCAAGGGTTCAGAAGGAGGATCCAGGGTTTAGAAAGAGTTGAGGGTTAGAAAGAGTTCCAGGGTTTAGAAGGAGGTTACAAGGTTTAGAAGGAGTCCAGGGTTAGAAGGAGGATCCAAGGTTCAGAGTAGAGTACATGGTGGAGAACTCGTCTCCCTCGTAGATCATGGAGTTTAAGGGTTTAGGAAAGCATAGGAGTGGGAGAGGAAGAAGGTGTAAGAGCATGGGTGAAGGAAGAGAGAGAGGAGGAAGGAGGAGGAGGGAAGAGGAGGAGGGAGGGGGAGGAGAGAGGAGGAGGAGGAGGAGGGAGGAGAAGGAGGAGGAGGAGGAGGGAGGAGGAGGAGAAGGAGGAAGGAGGAGGAGGAGGAGGAGGAGGGAGGAGGAGGAGAAGGAGGAAGGAGAAGGAGGGAGGAGGAGAGGGAGAGGGTGGGTTGCAGGGATGGAGGAGAGGGGAGAAGGGTTGCAAGGTTAGGACATGCTTTTGGACGTGCAGTGCAAGGAAGCATGGACACTTGAGACAAATGCTTGGAATACCAATGTAGACTCAACACAATGCCCCAAGAGTGTGGGCTTCATTCCATTATGGGGTATTTATACAAGTTGGAGAGCTTCTCTCTCTGCATGTAACACAAAGTCGTATCACAAAGTTGTAACACAAAGTTGTGTCACAAAGTCGTAACACATTCTCTCTCTTCATATAGAAGTTGTAACACAAAGTTGTATCACAAAGTTGTTACACAAAGTTGTTACACAAAGTTGTTACACAAAGTTGTAACACAAAGTTGTGTCACAAAGTCGTAACACATTCTCTCTCTTCATGTAGACAAACTCGTAACACAAAGTTGTTACACCTTCTCTTTCTTCATAAGTTCATGTTGGCACAGAGTCAACAATTCTGCATGCATCTGTATCTTCAAGAACGAGAAAAAATATTTGATTGAGTCGAAAAGACTTAATCATGACATTTATGCACTACGAAAAATCACCTCCACTTCAGAGATGTTGCTCAAAGCTAGGACCATATGGAAAACTTTTAATTCTCCTTTGACCACTTTCAAAAGAACTACAACTAAAGTGGAAGCGGATAATCTTGTTGACTTCTACACATGCTTGAGTGCCATTGTACCAAGGGGAAAGCAGGAAAGAGCAGAGGTGATTACAAGCTTCAAGATAGTAAGGGATAGGTATCAAGACTACACAAGCATACTTTTCCGTAGTGATGAAGTTTTTCATCAGATCAAAGACGTGTGTCTTGCATGTGAGAAAGGAGATGTTATATATGAGGCTCCATCATTGATTAAAGAGAAGGCAAAGAAGATTGAGAAAAAAGAGATGACAGCTTGGATGTGGAGGCCTTTAAGAAACCTACCAGACAAATACGCAAGTCTTACTGCAGAGAAATTAATGTCCAAAGAATGGTTTTTTGGCAAAAAGGATAAAGATCATTGCATGGAAGATTGCATCATCCAACAGGTCAAGCGTGATGCAATAAAGAGTGCAATTGAATATTTATTGGGAGAAAAAAATATTCCAATTAGCCAATGTAAAATTGATCATAACATTGTGAGGCAGATGGCATCAGCTTTACTGTCAGCTAAACAGAAGGCTTGGGCGCATAAATGGGTGAAGGTAGAAGATGATGGATCTGAAATTACTCCCTCTATGAGAAGTGACATTCCGAAAAATGTGTATGCATATGCACAAAAAGTCATCAATAACCACACTCTCAGAAAAGAAAAAACTTTGAACAAGGGCTTTTATTTCATACATGAAATCATTTCAGAGTCTGGAAAGAGTGTTGAGTGCAAGGGACTTTCATTGAGTGATTTTTTGTCCGACGACACTGCTTGGGAGAGACCTCAGCTTTTCTTTGTCTATGAAATATCACCGGATGACATCCATCAACTCCTTGACAGAATATTACATACCACCATTGGTAGAGTGGGACAATGTAATATAGTCATATTTGCTGATAAAGATGACAAGGAACAAATGTCTGCTACCCTAGAAAAACAATATGGCAATGAGCTCAAGATTTACAATGGGATATACTCAAGAAAAAGGGACAAGAGAGAATGCGGTCTCAAGATACAGAGTCTAGAAACCTTTTTCTTGTGCATGAAGAGCCCTTACAATGATCACTCCTTACAAAACAATATAAGAGGGAATGTAAAGAGATTGCAACTACTGCTAGAAGAGCATGAAGCTCCAAGTCCCCTCCATCGCAACGCAAATCACTATGAAAGGCCAGCAAAAAGTGCTGATCTTTTAATTAGTATGATGGAATTTTTGCTACCGTCCGGATGGGAAGTCACATTGTGCCGAATGGGACATCTGTTTGAAGCTCTTATCAGAAAAGGACACAATGTAAATATTATTGAGAGCCCTGCTTGCTTGGAATACCTTGATACCGTGGCTTCTCTCACAATAAAGTTTGATAAGAAAGGTCCGATCTCACATGAAGAGGATGACATAGAGATGATCATGTATGATGAGAGCAAGAAAGATGATGAAAATGATCAAAGCTCTGGATATAATAGTGAGGACACCAGCGATAGCAAGGAAGCAGAAGAAGATGGATATGACACTGACCTTGCCTCTGAAGGTTACATAAAAAGACCATGAAGATATGTAGAGGTATGAAGACTTATGTTTAATTTTCTTTATTCATTTAAAGGTCTTTTTAAATTTATAATTAATTTAAAATTTTGAATCTCATAATTATTTTATCCTTTTATAGGAGAAGGGAGAGGAGGAGGATGAGGAGGACATAGCTGGAGCAGAGAATATAGAAAGCTCATCTCAAGAAAGCAAAGCTGCTTTGGCTATCCGTCGGATGACTCTAGAAAATAATCATACATTGCAGCAAATGGAGAATTCATTTCAAGTTAGGTTTCAAGTTTGAGAACAACCTCTTACTTTTATATTCGATGAAGAGGACATTTCAATCCTCGTAAACTTCAAGAAAGAGGTCAATGACAAGGTTATAATAGCCATCCTCAGGTTTGACACAAACTTTTTACTGACTTTATGCTTTTGTATTTCCATTGGATCAAATGAACTAATATTCTTTTCTTTTTATTGCAGTATGGTTTTACAACAGCTTCCGCTATATATACAAAGATGTGCATATATGGTCGATCCTCTTGTTTCTAGTGTACTTAGCAATAAGCAGAAGACCATAGATGATGTTTTTAAGTGGTTGCAACCTATTGATTTGATTGCGGTGCGAGTTATCTTTACCGCATATCACGAGGAGTGAGTATCAATCCGTACCTAGCTTATCTCTTACATTGTGGAGGATTATATCAAATAATAATTATTCTTAATTGATAATGCAGCTTGCATTGGAGCTTGGTAATTGTGGACATCTTAGCCAAGCAATGCTTCTTTGTCAATTCAATAGCATCTATCCATGGCAGTGTGTCAGAGTAAGTATAACCTACTTGTGTCATAATTATGTCAATGAGATGCATCCTATGCAATGCGCACATTCATTTATGTTTTCTATTTTGATGTGTAGATCTGCTCGAAAGTTGGTAAGTGCTATAGATGCACTTATGCAAATGGAGGGTGACTTGGAAGATCAAATAGAGTATGTAACATGCCCTGCAGCGAAGCAGAATGATGACCACAGTTGTGGGTGGAGAGTTGGATATAACTGCTTTTTGCTCCTTGCTCAAATTTTTAATTTGAGAGGCGGTGAAACCTCATTGTCCACATATACAGACTTGCATCTATATGCATTTATGTCATCTATCATTAAGGCATTTATTGATAATGTGGTGGAGCATCCAGAGGAAACATTGGTTGCTACGCCCATAAGTTGTCCTGATGTAACCGCTGTATTGGACGAAATGGGGAGCTCTTCTGAGGTTAAGGTCATCATTAGCAAGCAACCTCGTGTTTTGACTTTTGGTAGCGAGGAAGTTACAATCCTCTCCGACCCTTTGAAAGAGGCTAATGACAAAGTCATGATGGCCATCCTCAGGTTTGATATGAACATCTCTTGACTTGATACTTCAATCATTTGATTCAATCTGCTTCTAACATTTGTTTATTTATTGCTGCAGTATGGTTATATCTCATTTTCCTAGATCAGTACAGAATCGTGTCTGTATGCTCGATTCTCTTCTTTCAGCTGTACTTAGTGATACCAAGAAGACAGTAGATGATATTTGTTCAATTCTACAACCTTTAGACTTGGATGGCATACTACTTGTCTTTATGCCATACTATGAGAAGTAAGTATGGTCTCAATCTTTCTTTTACTCTCTTATTTATAATATTGTGTCAATTAATACTTAATATTGTGATAAATCTTATCGCTCTTTATTGGTGATGTAGTTCACATTGGAGCCTGATAGTATGGGACCTTGATGACAACCATTGTTGGTTTGTCAACTCAATTACAGGCTTTCACGGGGTGTTCAGGTAAGTGTTCTTTTATCATATCATTATGAACATGCATCTTACTATTTACTACACAAATTCACTTTGTCATATGTCATGATGGACAGGTCTGCAAACAAGTTAGTTTCTGCGATTATGAAAATCAGGGAGCATCAAGACCAACCAAATTTCCAGACACGCCTCGCAGTGGAGCAAAAAGACATGTTTAGTAGTGGGTGGAGAATTGCCTACAACTTCGTGTTGTATCTCAATGAAATTTTTGAACATGTCTCCATAGAAGCATATACCAAGCTTGAGCTACAAGATTTTGTGGCTAAGACTGTTCACTATCTAACTGCTATCATTGGGAAACAACGTGATGGACTCAATGAAGAACCTGAGGGAGCCAAAGAAAAAGAAGAGACAATTCAGTCTCCTTCTATATCACAGCCTCAAGTAGAAGCATTACAGTCTACACTTGAATTAGAGACTCAATGCATTCTTCCTACACAAGAAGTGGAGACTCAATGTGCATCTACAACATCACATCTTGTAAAGGAGGAAGAGATTAAGTCTATCCCGATTGCACCAGAAGTAGAATCTCAATGTACACCATCCACACAAGTAGAGACTCAATGTACTCTTAGAGAATCACAGCCTCAAGAGGACTCATCAGACTCTATTCAGTTGTAAAACATGTAGAAAGAAACATGAGTCCTTGAAGATTTTTATCTTGTTTGTATTGATTAATGATAGTGTTTTTAAAACTTATGTTAAATGTTGCAATACGTTAGGATATTTTATGATATTTATTCATTACAATACATTAGGTTTTACTTTTTTGAAAGTCTAATTTATTATGTACAATAAATATCTTATGATGAGAATCTAATAATTATATCATTCTTATGTTCCATCACTTTATTTTATAGATTTCAATGTACTCAAAATCTATCATTTATTATGTACAGCAAGTCTAACTTATATTATATTAAAAGAATTCATTCTTATGTTCCATCACTTTATTTTATAGATTTCAATGTACTCAAAATCTATCATTTATTATGTACAGCAAGTCTAACTTATATTATATTAAAAGAATATCTCATGATGAGATTCTAATAATTACTAACTTATATTATATTAAAAGAATATCTCATGATGAGATTCTATTAATTATATCATTCTTGTGTTCCATCATTTTATTTTATAGATTTCAATGTACTATCACTATCTTACATGTCTCAAATGTCTCCCATTACGGTCTTGCATCCCATCATTTTATTTTATAATGTCTCGCATTACGATCTTGCATCTAGTCATCTCGCATTACGGTCTTGCATTTGTAGTTCTATAAATTCCCTAGTAGTCGTTCATCTTCTATATCTTACCCGCAATCTTACCCGCAGCAGACACTTCTTCCACTTTGCTCTTCTTACCTTACTCCTCTCCTCAAGCTTGCTTCTTCCTCTCCTCAAGCTTGCTCCTTCCATCTTGCCCGCAGCCTTGCCTCCTCTTCTCAAGCATACTCCTTTCATCTTGCCTTACCTCCTCTAGTTACCTTCCTCACTCTCATACCTTCCTCACCTCGTTCGTCTTCTATATCTTTCCTCACTCTCGTTACCTTCCTCACCTCGTTCATCTTCTATATCTCACCCGCAGCAAAAACTTCTTCCACTTTATTCTTCTTACCTTACTCCTCTCCACACTTCTTCCACTTTAATCTTCTTACCTTACTCCTCTCCTCAAGCTTGCTCCTTCCATCTTGCCTGCAACCTTACCTCCTCTTCTCAAGCATACTCCTTTCATCTTGCAGCCATTATGGATCTTTTTAAGGTAATCGATTCTGTCGAGCAAGCCATTAGTAGCCTCAAAGAATGGATTGCCGAGAACCAAGGAAAGAGAGAGGAGAGAAAGCAAAATCCAGCTCCATTAACCCAGTACGAGAAGGATGACTTTGCTTGTCAGAAGGGCTTAGAGAAGGAAGAGGAAAGAAAAATAAGTATGGCTACTACTGAAATAGATAAATTGCAGTCATATAGGAGAGAGTTGATAGACTTTCAAAGTGAGATATCTTCACGTGTGGCTCGTTATGGAAGATTTTCCCCCGAGGAAGCGCAAGCCATTCGGAATAAACAAAGTTTTATGCAGGAGAAAATTCATCAATCCTTACTTCTCTTCTATAATTTTAACTACATCGATGAGGAAGAGATGAGCTCAGCTCTTGAATGGGTTGAATTTAGGCTAAGGACTTGAAAATAGAAAATTCATCAAATTGAATGGTTGTAGTCTTGAAAATCTCAGGCTTAACTTTTGAAGGTGTTTATTAACACCATTAAATATTAAGAGAGTTTACAACAACCGAATCTTATTTTTTCATGTAACTTATGTAGTCTTGAAAATCTCAGGCTTAACTTTTGAAGGTGTTTATTAACACCATTAAATATTAAGAGAGTTTACAACAACCGAATCTTATTTTTCATGTAACTTATGTAGGCTGCATTAAATTTTATAATTTTAGTTTCATGTCCTTAAAAAATATATTAAAAAATGCTTGTTTTTATGTTTTTATATGTGCTTTGAAGATTGGGTTTTTCTTAAATTTTATCTGAAAACTAGTCCAAAAGTATAAGTAAAAATGAATTTGTACATTGACAAGTCCAAAATTAATGAAATAAGTGTTAGAAGTAGTAAGTGCCCAGAAAGATCCCAAATCGAACTTGAGCAAAAACACCCCAGCCATTCATTAGGGACCTCCAACTTGAGGGAATATTCACATACATCCATTAAAGGGAAAGCGCTAAAGATTTGAGCTATAAGGTAGAGGCACCTTTTTGGCCTGCCCTCGGGGTAGCTTAGCAACCCTCAAGATTTGGCAAAGCCAAAAATCCAATTTTTTTATTTTCTAGAAATGTTTAAGAAATTTTTTAAGGCGTTTGACATGCCACGTATTGTTTGGCCATGTTGGTGACTTTCATTGGCTATCGTCTTTTGTATTTAATCCCTGCATGCAATTCTAAATAGATTTTCATGGCTCCTAACATGCAATCATAGGTAGGAGGTGTTGCTTATGTTAGATATCAATGCTCCACTCTCATGTAACCACGCAGGAACCAACTAACTCTACTTGTAATCCCCCCATATGAGGAGAAGGCATTTGAGTAGCTCGGTTATCTAGTAGGTCCTGGTTTGGACACCAGATGGGGGCCATGTGTGGCTTGATGGCTGGATGGAGTTGGCACACTCCCAACTTGGTTACATGTAAGTGCAAGAAGGCATCCCATGACTGACTGCACCGAGGGTAGACGGAGGATTTCCCAGGGCAGCCCACTCGGGTTGCGGGGCCCGTTTGGAGTCCTAGATGATCCCGGATGGCTATGAACCGCTGAACAAGGATCATAGGTTAGTTGCTCTATTGTATGCCATGGTTCTATCGTGTGGTCGGTGGCCTATTTTGGGACTCACCCCCAGTCGGCCGTTTTGGGTGAACTGGGTCGGTCACCCAATTGGGTCCAACCGACTACGACTAGTGGCTATATAAGAGCAAGCCCGTGAAGCCCATTTCATCACTGGCTATAGCAACCCTGATTCCTTAGCATCCATCCTCTGTCTTCTACTGTTTCCAGCTTGCCATCGAAGCTTCTTTCACGGGAGTGCACAGTTGGGAGCCAGTGCCATCTATTGTATCAGATCTACAGTAATCAAATTTTTGATTCTCCATACTATCTGTTTTTCTCTCTTGCATACAAGATCCTGTTATTTGTCGAGCACAGACATTGTATTATTTTCTTACATGGTATCAGAGCCTGGAATCTAGCAAGAAGATTTGGTAGTGTGTTTCTGTTTGCAAGCAAATTGTGAGAGATGGCGCACAGCCCGCAAGACTGTGAATCCCACCGTTCGGCGAAAGTGGAAAGTTGGACGGCTCTAACTATCCACTCTAGAAGTTCAAGATGAAGACCATCCTAAGCATATATGAGCTTTGGGATATTGCTACTGGGATGGACGTGAGGCCAGTTGTGAGACCAGATCTAGCCAATGCAGGACAATAGATAGTACCAACTACGGATGAGATTCTCGCATGGACAAGAAGAAATGCAGATGCGCTATGTTCTATTGTCTGCAATGTAAGTGATTCCGTCATGGCGTTAATTCAACCTGTCACCACAGCGGAGGAGGCATGGACAGTCTTGAAAAATTAGTATGAGACCACGAATCAAATGCGGATTCAAAATCTGGAGACTCAACTCGCGAACGATAAATTGTCTGAGTCTGAAGTGGCAGAGAAGTTCATCACCAGGTTGAAGAATCTGCGCGATCAGATGACTACGATTGGCATCACCATCACTAGCGAGAATCTAGGACGGAGGTGCATATGGATTCTCCCACCAAAGTACGATGGTCTTGTTACGGCACTGAATACACAAAACAAAAATCTGCCCCTCAACTTTGAGGATTTCAGCATCATGCTTCTGGAGGAGGAGATGCGTCAAAAGATGAGGACTAGAGAAGATTCGGCTTTCTGGACTAGATCAAAGAAAGGTAAGGGTAAGGACTCTGGTAACCCATCTTCTTCTGATGATAAAAAGAGAAAGAAGAAGATCAACTGCTTCCATTGCAACAAGGCAGGGCACAAGCAGAATGAGTGCTAGAAGAAGATTGCAAATGAGAAGAACGGAGTAAAGAAAGAGTCCAGCAACAGCGCATAGGCAGTACCACTAGAGCTATTTGTAGCAATTGAGGAGATCTATACAGAGGCAGTTCATGTACCTGTAGATGAACCTTGGATCAGAACCTTGGATCATTGACAGTGGTGCATTGCGCCACATGACTAGTCGGAAGGGTTGGTATACCTCTCTACAGCTGGTAGGGAATGACATCCTAGTAGCAGTTGGCAATGATGTGTGCCAGATATCAAGAGGAACTTGTTGTCTGTTTCTGCGATCACGAATCGGGACCTCAAAGTTCAATTTGATAAGAATGGTGCACAGATTCTGGATCTTCAAGGGAAGGTCATTGGTAAAGGTACATGATGCAACAACATCTACGAACTCTCAGATTTTAGTGCTCGAGCCGATGTGAAGAACACTAAGCTATGGCATGAGAGGTTTGGTCATCTAAACCTTAGTTCTTTGAAGGAGATGCATAAAAATGGAATGATTGCAGACCTACCAGAAATTTTAGATCTGCCCGATGTATGTGCAGCTTGCATGATGGGCAAGCAGCATCGGCAGCCCTTTTCTAAAGAGGCCAGTAGAGCAAAGGCTCCTCTAGAGCTCATTCACACGGACCTCTATGGAAAGATGGAGATGGAAGCTTTGGGTGGTTCCTACTACTTCATGACACTGATCGACAACTACAGTAGAAGGATATGGATATACTTCCTGAAGACTAAAGACGAGGCTTTTAGTAAGATCAAGGAATGGCATGTAATGGTCGAGAAAGAATTGGGGAGGAAGGTGAAGAAATTGAGATCAGACAGAGGTGGAGAGTTCACATCAACTGAATTCGAAAGTTACTGCAAAAGTCACGGGATCAAGAGGCAGAAACCCCCACCACCACATACATCACAGCAAAATGGAGTAGCTAAACGCAAGATGCACGTCATCTATGAAATGGGCAGGAGTATGATGAAAGGGAAAGATTTGCCAAAGATTTTCTAGCCTAAAGCATGTAACACTACATTTTACATTCTAAATCATAGCTACACGAAGGCTGTGAATAGGATGACTCCACTGCAGGCCTTTTCTGGTAAGAAACCTTCAGCTGCACATTTCAGAGTTTTTGGATGTGACTGTTTTGTGCATGTCCCTGATGCTAATAGGACCAAATGGGAACAGAAGAGCCGGAAGTGTATTTTCTTGGGCTACAATGAAGAGGCGAAGGGTTACCATCTCTATAACCCTATTACCAAGAAGGTAATAGTAAGTCGTGATGTGGTCTTCTCAGAACAGCCACATCACATGGAGGAGGATGCTTCCTTCCCAGACAACCAGGACTAGGATATCCATCTAGTACAACCACCAACAGCAGACCGGACTCCCCCACTGGTGCTTGGTAGGATTCAAGATAAAGAAGAGGAAGAAGAGCCTGCAGAACCACAACGGCAACGGCCATTCCCGAAGTGGGTAAAGCAGCTTTTGGATGGTAGAGTACATCCAACCATTGAGGAGGAACCATCCAAACACCGCCGGTGGTCCAAGAGATTAGAGGAGTAAAGAAGGGTGCAAGAACACTGTTAACTATGTTTTGATGATAGAGGTGATCCATGCTGATGAACCCAAGTGTCTTGAAGAGGCACAGGGTGATGATAGGTGGATGAAGGCTATGCAGTCAGAGTATGGCTCCATAATGAAGAATAACACTTGGGACCTTGTGGATCGACCACCAAAACACAAGGTAATCGGCACCAAGTGGCTGTACAAGACCAAGTACAAATCCGATGGCATGTTGGATAAGTACAAGGATCGGCTCATGGCAAAAGGATTTGCACAGGTAGATGGTTTTGATTATCAGGATACTTTTGTTCCCACAGCTCGAGTAACCACAATTCGTAGTGTTTTGGCTTTAGCTCCCCAAGGAAGTTGGCCTGTGTTTCAGATGGATGTAAAATCCGCCTTTCTGAATGGAGATCTCAAGGAGGAGGTATACGTGAAACAACCACCAGGTTTTGTGATCCCCGGTTTAGAAGGTAAAGTCTGTAAACTAAAGAAGGCACTTTATGGGCTAAAACAGGCCCCACGAGCGTGGTACCAGTGAATTGATGCCTACTTGCTGCAAACCGGGTCCAAGAGGAGCCCATCTGATGCAAATTTGTATATCTTCACAGAAGGAGGCAGGTGTATGATCGTGGTCCTTTATGTGGATGACCTTGTCATAACAGGGAACCATGAAGAGAAAATGTCACAGACAAAGTATTTGCTAGGAAGAGAGTTTGAAATGATAGACCTCGGACTGATGCATTTCTGTTTGGGGATTGAAGTTTGGCAAGAGCCAAAACAGATTGTCATTTCATAGCTAAAGTATGCTGGAGAGATACTAAAGGCATTTGGCATGGCTGAGTGCAAGATAGTTGGCACCCCTATGGAGGTTGACATGAAGCTCTCAAACGAGGATTCATCACCACTGGTGGACGAAGCGAAGTACAGAAGGCTTGTGGGCAGCTTGATTTACTTATGCAACATGCGGCTGGACATCAGCTTTGCGACTGGTGTACTAAGCAGGTTTTCCAATAAGCCCTAGGAGAACCATTGGAGGGCAAGTATGTGGGTGCTGAAATACATCAAAGGCACACTTGATTATGGCATCACTTATACCAAGGGAAACATCTTGACTGGATTTTATGACTCCGATTGGGTAGGAGACGTGGACAGCAGGAGATCAGTGACAGGTTACTATTTCTCACTTGGATCTGGAGCTATGTCATGGGTCAGTAAGAAGCAACCCACAGTTGCTCTTTCTTCTACCGAGGCTGAGTACAAATCAGCATGTTTTGCTTCTTGTGAGGCAGTGTGGTTGAGGAGGATTTTGGGGGACATGGGTGCAATGCAAAACAAGCCTACGCAGTTATCATGTGACAATCAAAGTTGCATGGTGATTGCAAAGAACCCTGTGTTCCACGCTCGCACAAAACACATTGAGATTCAATATCACTGTGTACGTGAGCTCATCATGGATGGAGAGGTCCACTTGGTGTACTGTCCGACTACAGAGCATGCTGTGGACATCTTCATGAAGGCTCTTGGAAGAGACTGCTGGAGAGGCATCTTCATCGACTTGGCATTGGGCCAAAAAAGTAAGCTCACTTGCGGAGGGGGGGTGTTAGATATCAATGCTCCACTCTCATGTAACTACGCAGGAACTAGCTAACTCTACTTGTAAGCCCCCCATATGAGGAGAAGGCATTTGAGTAGCTCATTTATCCGGTAGGTCCTGGTTTGTACACCAGATGGGGGCCATGTGTGGCTTGATGGCTGGATGGAGTTGGCACACTACCAACTTGGCTACATGCAAGTGCAGGAAGGCATCCCATGACTGAGCGCACTGAGGGCAGATGGAGGATTTCCCAAGGCAGCAACCCACTGTCAGGTTGCGGGGCCTGTTTGGAGTCCCAGATGATCTCGAATGGCTGTGGGCCACCGAACGAGGACCGTAGGTTAGTTGCTCTATTTTATGCCATGGCTCTATTGTGTGGTCAGTGGACTATTTCGGGACCGACCCCCAGTCGACTGTTTTGGGCAAACTGGGTCGGTCACCTAATTGGGTCCAACCGACTATGACTAGTGGCTATATAAGAGCAAGCTCGTGAAGCCCATTTCATCACTGGCTATAGTAACCCTGATTCCTTAGCATCCGTCCTCCGTCTTCTACTGTTTGCAGCTTGCCATCGAAGCTTCTTTCATAGGAGCGCACGGTTTGGAGTCAGCGCCATCTATTGTATCAGATCTACAGTAATCAAATTTTTGATTCTCCATACTATCTAGTTTTCTCTCTTGCATATGAGATCCTATTATCTGTTGAGCATAGACGTTGTATTATTTTCTTATAGCTTAATCATTCCATCGCTCCAAATGAATCCACGATTTTGTAGGGAAACAGTTGTTGGTCTTCAAGGCAAGCAATCACGATGTCGCGGGGTAAATTTTTGAAGGGCAAAAGTGGAACAACAGTCGATTGAGTGTTTTCCTGTTAGTTTTCAAATGATGCCATGAAAAAGAGATGGTCAGTGCATGCAAAAAATGTCTCCTAGATTTTTGAAGATTCTTTGCTCCGAATGGGTAAGAGAAGACCTTTGAAGGTGTAATGATTTGTCTGTACCAATTTAAATACTCGCTGCCCCTTCCCCCCCTCCTCCATCTCCACCACCACCCCCTCCCCCCCTCTCCTCCATCTCCACCACCCCCCCTCCCCCCCCCCTTCCTCCCCCTCCATCTCCCCCCCTCCTCGATCTGTTGAGAGTTCACGCTCAACATCATGAGATCATGTGTACATAGCACCATCACGTGATCATATGTGCATATAGCACTAACCTTATAGAGTGCTATAAAGGAAAGGGTTAGATCCCCTAACCCTAACCCTAAAAGGGTTTGTATATATTCTATTTTTTCAACTAAATCTAGTGTACAGTTAGTCATTTGTGGTGTGCTCTCTAGCTCTGCCCTCTCTCCTCATCTCCACTCTTCTCCTCTCCTCTCTTCATATTTTGTCATGGTATCAGCGCACCCTTGCCTTCCACTGAGGCATTGTGATCCTTGAGAGTGCGAGAGAGATTGTGAGATTGAGAGTTCTCTTGAGTGATTGTGAGATTCTTCCCTTTACTTCCATTGAAAGAAATTTCCATCCATTTGAGAGGAATTTCCGTTCATTTCAGTGAGAGGAATTCTTAGTTCATCGAGAGAAAGAGAGATCTGAGATACATCTCTTCCGTTGGGAGATTTCTGCTGAGAGATCTCTTGTCATACAGAGGGAGAGCTCTCTGTGAAATCTTTGAGTCCATTGAGCCCGACCTTCTCATTCTTTCATGTTCGTTGTCTAATCGAAATCTTTCGTACCACATTTGTTGTCTAATCAAAATCTTTCATCTCACATTAGTTGACTAATCGAAATCTTTCGTCTCACATTATTTGACTAATCAAAATCTCATTAGTGATCTAATCAAAATCTTTCCTCTCACATTAGTTGTCAAGTTGAAATCTTTCATCTCACATTATGGTCCTTGGCATTTCAAAGGACACTATCTAGTCACATAACTGAGAAAACAATGCCCAAGTAAACTCTGGAGGAGACTAACAATTCAATAGATTACACACAGATTACATAGATTACATCTTAAAGACTCCTTTCCTTCTTAGATTACATGTCAAGGACTCCTTCATAAAGTGAGAAATCTGTCGTGGAAATCTGAAAGCCAATAGTGACAAGATATTGTCCTATCTTGTCAGACCATGCTCTGGGTGCTTGCTTCAAGCCATACAAGGCTTTCTTCAATCTGCAAACAAAATCAAGATGAACAGCATGAACATAACCTGGTGGCTGCTCCATATAGACCTCTTCTTGCAAATCACCATGCAAGCAGGCATTCTTTACATCCATCTGATGTAAATACCATCCCTTTGATGCAGCCATAGCAATGATTGCTCTTATAGTTGCCATCCTTGCAACCGGACTAAATGTTTCTTCATAATCAATGTCATATTTCTGTGCATACCCCTTGACAACTAATCTTGCCTTGTATCTGCTCACAAAACCATCTGCATTGTGCTTCACCTTATAGACCCACTTGCAGCCAATTACATTCTTGTCTTTAGGCAAAAACACCAATTCCCATGTAGCATTTCCTTCCAAGGCATCCATTTCTTCATCCATGGCTTTCTCCCATTTTTCTTTTGCCATGGCTTGCTCAAAAGAAGTGGGTTCTGGTTCTTGTATCACTTTGACCATATGGGCATAGTGAATGGCTATAAATCCATCATATTTCAGCCTATCCATAGGATACTTAACTCTGGTAGACCTGCGCAAAATAGGCTCACTACCAGGTGCTCTCAAAACATCCCTTGTCTTCCTTACTCCAAGTGTAACAACAGAAGGAATACCCAACTCATCATCAAGGCTATGTTCTCAGCCACTAGATTCACCATCCACATAAGAGTGACGTGCATTCACATCAACCATCCACTTTCTCTTTTCCCTTTCGTGATACTTGCATACCACTATCTGCATTGCTTTGAGGAGATTCTGGATCCAACTTGGATCTCAACTCATCTAGCACATGAACATAGAAAATGCAACCAAATACTTTGAAATGAGAAATATATGGTTTCCTACCAGTATACCTCTCCTCTAGCATCATGCCATGTATTGCTGTAGTGCGAGTCTTGTTCATTATGTAGACTGCTATAGCAACTGCTTCATCCCAATAATAATCTGGCAGGTCTTTTTCATTGAGCATTGCACGAGATACCTCTCCAATATGCCTGTTTTTTTCTTTCTACAAGTCCATTTTGTTGTGGGGTATGACTGCATGAATATTGCTATTTTATGCCATGCTCCTGCAAGAACCTTGCAAACTTATTTGAGAGGTACTCTCCCCCTCCATCTAGCCTTAGGCATTTTATTTGCAAGCCTGTTTCTTTTTCAACCATAGCTTTAAAAGCTTTGAAATGCCCAAACACTTCACTTTTGTTTTTCATAAAATACACCCAAACTTTTTTGCTGTAGTCATCAATAAAAGAAACAAAATAATGATAGCCTCCAATAGATGCAGCTTTAGTAGTCCACACATTAGAGTGGATTAATTCCAATGGCCTCTTACTCTCTTGAACATGTCTAGGGAATGGTTTCCTTGCCTGTTTTCCAAATTGATAGGTTTCACATACCTTATGCATTTCTGTAACCTTGAACTTAGGCAATCCTACAACAATATTTTGGGCCTGCATTAATTTCAATCACTGTACATTAACATGACCAATGCGTTTATGCTAGATATCAATATCTGCAACTACATCGGTCCCATGTGCAAACATTGCTGCACTCAATTCAGGCATGTCCACATCCAATGTAAACTTCCTCCCCTTCTTCTTCCCTTTTGCTATCAAGCGACCTTTATTTTTCATATCCTCAACAAATCATCCATGAGGATTAAATCTAATCTGCAAGTCCTGCTCAACCATTTGACCAACAAAAACTAGGTTCTTGGTGATGTTCGGGACATGAAATACATCATACAGATATTTCTTTTTCCCATCCTGCATAGACACCTCTACCTCTTCCAGCATTTGAGTAGAAGATGGCTTCTTTTGAAGTTCCTCCTGAAGAAGATGCACCACCATTTCTCTGCTCTTCAGAAATTAGAAGAGCAATCAACTCCCCAAAATCAGGAAAATTCTCATGGATGGCAATGGATATCTAGAACTATGCATAATCCTTTCCTAGACCATTCAAGGTCACAGAAACTAAATCATCTTCCACTAGTGACCCAATGGAAGCAAGTGCATCTGCAATCTTCCTCACCTTCATGTGGTAGTCATTGATGCTCATATTTTCTCTCTGCACATTATGCAACTCCTGCTTGAGCTACATTTTCCTAGCTTGCATATATGTGCTATACATTTCTGTCAAAATATCCCACGCCTCCTTCGGCGTGCTTGCATCTCAAATATGCACAATCATAGAATCTGAAATATTGATAGACAGCCAGTACATAACTTTTCTGGCTCTCTCATGCCATCCTTTAAATGCCTGCAACTCCTGTTGATTGGGAACATTAGGAATAACTAGTTCTTGTTCAGCTCCAGTAATGAACTCCCAATAGCCTTTTCCCTTAAGGAAATTCATCATTCTAAACTTCCATGCTGGGAAGTTGTTCTTGTCAAGCTTTTCAGTGACTATCTGTGAAAGAGCATCAGACGCCATTACAGAACACTACAAAAATATTCTGTCATTGCAAAAAACATAATTGCCTCACAAGGGCAAATCTGCAAAACTGATGATGGTACCTGTAGAGATTTGCTCCCAAACTCCAAAAAGGAAAGCAACACTGAATCTCCTCTTACCACAACACCGCGAACTTGGTTTGCTTTCTTGAGCTCCTTACAATGAACCGAGCTTTGATACCATGTGAAGAGAGTGGGAGAGAAGTAAGGATTCTCACTTGCAGCTTTCTCACATACACAAAGGGGGAATACACACAAAGGTGGAGGCTGAAAATAGTTTTCCTCTTCTTAGTTGTGAAAGCCAAAAGAACTCTCTCTCTTAGTACAAAATGAATAGATGAACCCTATATGTGGGTCTCAAACCAAACTCAGCTAACCTAGGTGGCATACTAATTGAGCCACTAACTTGAGTACATAAAGATAGCTGTCATCTAGCTATTATTCATGGGCGGTGTACCAACTGCATTTGTAGCTAACAAGCCAGTGACATAAATGCACAACGGTCACCCTGGCATATCACGAGTGGAGTTGGATATCTCAACAAGAGAGACAGAGAGAGAGAGAGAGAGAGAGAGAGAGAGAGAGAGAGAGAGAGAGAGAGCAAGGCCCTCGCTTGTGCCTCCTCTACCTTGGCTTTTGCACCTTCCTTGAGAATTTTCTCAAGTTGCACTGCCTTCTCTGTATCAGTGGTTTTCTCTTGTAGAATTCACCTTGTGAGACATCTGCGTATCGTATTGCTCAAAAATCCCTTTGAGGGTAGATGCCATCAGGTGCATTGCAACTCTAGTGGACTAAGATGACAATTCGGATTTGCCATCCATGCAATGCTTCAGGTTGGTTAACATGCTCTTGGATATCACCCTTGAGAAAGATTCATCTTGTCCTTCCAGTTGCTCTAGTGTTGCTTGAACCTGCTAGAACTTCACGGTTCCTCTCATATTAGGAAAGAAGTTAATGGTCTTCTTTAGCACATCTTGGAGGTTTGTTGGCAAGCTAGAAAGCTTGACTCGACCATATTTAGTAGTCTGAGCATTGGGGTATATGTCTAGAATATATCGTCTCTTCCACTGCTTCTCAAAAATGTGTGCTTGTGCAAACTGCCTCCAAAAATTCCTAGAGCATTTTCAATCACGCTTTCACTGATGGTAATCTTCTGACCTTGATAGCTAGTTGCCCCTCCTTCACGTTCACCTCATGTACTAACCTGGTGAAGTTTTGGAGAGCATCCAAATTGGGCTTTTGAAGAGCGAGAGAGGAGCTCCCATATGTCACGATTTCAAGATCAAGGGAGGAGAGGCTCTCATAGTGTGTTGAAGAGGGGGAGGAAAGATTGTGTGAGGAACTCCTGGACTATGCAGGGTCCATTACGAGAGGGGATAGAAGTTTCAAGAAGAGTGCAAGGGAGATAGAAATGGTTAAGAAACTACATATATAACATCATATAGTTACAATCCATACATGACAACACATTTAGTGCCAAGGTACTATTTTCTGCCACGATTTTGGGGTTTGACATATGTTCGGGGCCTCTCAGGATTAGCCATCTCGGTTGGGATGTACAACAAAACTTTCTGTGACTTGCAAGATTTCCTGGTCGAACCAAGCCCCAAAATGGTCTCCAGAAGCAAACTCTAACCAATCCTCTGATAGTAACCAATGCCATAACCATGGTGCCAAGTGTCTGATCAAAAAATTGTAGTGCATGTGTGCAGGAAATATTGTCATCTTTGGAAGTATGGAGAATGCCCCTAACAGATTTCTTGTACACTTGTAAAAGTTGTCATCAATAAGTACGGTATAGGGTTTATCGTAGAAAGGGTATTTCTCCCAGAAATACCATAGTTCTAAAAAAACACATGCTTTCGATCCAAAATGGTGAAATGCATGGGGTCACAATATGCTCGATCCATCCACCCTGAGATATGAGACTCTAAGCCAGGAAAGCATAGTGCAAAACACCTTCTTAGGTTGTGCATACACTGTGAGCTCCATATATACACATCAAACCACTGAGTTGCCCAATGCGAGAAATGCTCTGCATCCTCTGGAACAAGAAATGTGATATCAAGATCTGGTCTTGTGCTAAAGTCTCGTACCTATTGCACGTAGACATGCCATCACAGCCAGAACGACTCTTTTTTATGATTGTGTGGATGAACCAACACACCGTACAGAGTGTGGAAATACACGGCTAGCCTAGTCATTGGACATCAATACTTGCCTTAACAAAAGGCAAGTGTCCACACGATGATGCCATCATGCCTGCCCTCTTCATCACTCCTTGGGACGCTATTGGTGACGCCGTCATGTTAGCCTTCCAGGATGCCTTCCTATCTCTTGGAGAGACTCATTCATCCCATCCCAAAAGAGGGGATAGGACCTTTATCTCCTAATGGAGGCATGTCACACTCCTTGGCACTTCCTACAAAGTCTTGGCAAAGATAGTAAGCCTTATACTTCAGTCACCCCTAGCCTTGTACTGGGAAAGAGCATCTTTGATAATGTCTTCTCATTTTGGCAATACTTGAGCATTCATTTATATAAAGGTCTTTGTCCTGAGTTATCTATCAACTGAAGAGAAAACTCAGCTATGACAAAGGGAAGTGCATCGCCCAATTGGAGAGCACGGAGCATACGCCTACAACAAGAGGACAAGGTTGGGACTTTGGAAAACCAGTGCTGCCAAAAACAAAGGACTCTGTATGATCAAAGTGGAAGTTAGAAAAGAACTATTAATTCTATCGTTGCAATTTGGACGATTCCTTGACTTGCAACTTGATCTGCTCCACGATCATTCACGTTGGCTTAAGTGGATTGGGCAAATTCTCTCGAAGAATATGCTGCTTCTGCAGCTGGATGTTGTGCGAAATCACAGGGGCTTTTTGGCAAAGTCATGCACATTTTGAAAAGGCTGAGAGTTACCGCAGGAGCAGGAGCCAGATGTATGGTGATGGAGGAAGAGCTATGGTAGACTCTAGTAGAAACTCTACAAGCAAGACGATCATCTCTCCATGTTCTGCTGCTGCTGCTAGTCCTCTCCATCCTCCTCTGTTTGCTCCCTTACCCTTCGCCTTTGTTATGGGCTCCATGTTTCTCTAATCTCCTCCTCCTCCTCTACTCGTCCCTTTCCCCTCTCTACCTCCTGCCCCAGATCCAACCTCTCCATTGAGGAACCAGATCTTGTATTCAGCCTCTCCATTGAGGAACCAGATGTTATATGTAGCATATAAGTACTCAAATCTATCCTAGAAAAGCAACTTACCAAAAGATGTGTGTCTGCCATTTGTCTTAAAATCTTTACTTGTACTCCCCAACAATTTTAATATATTTGTATTTGTACTCCCCCAACAATTTTAATATTTGTTTTTCTCAAAAGGGAACAATGAAAAATTCATGATTATGAAACATGTGTGAGCTGGTGACAAATGGTTTGGCTGAAGATGATATTCTCCCCCCAAGTTGTTACAT
This sequence comes from Dipteris shenzhenensis, assembly GCF_047967505.1. NCBI lineage: Eukaryota > Viridiplantae > Streptophyta > Polypodiopsida > Gleicheniales > Dipteridaceae > Dipteris > Dipteris shenzhenensis. The sequence goes on along the minus strand of NC_141617.1, from coordinate 18,848,046 downwards.
GTGGATTGTGCCTACTGTTTGATATTGAGACGACCTTTTCCTTGATTGGACAATCACAATGGCTTGTTTTGAAAACCAGATTTGCAATCAATAGAGGGAGGTGGCATGTTGTTGTGCTTCATTGCTTTATATTTAAAAGAGTTTTTGTTAGTTGTCAAATGCTTGCGGTCTGTCAAAGGGGACATGCTTTATCTTGAGCTAAATGTCCTCTCTTAGCTGTTCATGGTCACATGCTTTATCTTGAACTAAATGCCCTCTATTAGCTGTTCATGGTTGCTTAGGGCCTTGCACTAATTGTTTATAAGGAATTTTCCATCCATAATCCTAGGTAGCTCCTCAAACATAAAGATTTGAGTTACTACCTCATTGACCTCCTTCTACTACTATAGTGACTCTAGAGTCACTCGATGCAGGGGTAGTCTTTGTTGTGGTTGCTTCAAGTAAAGTACTTACGGGATGACAATAAACATGCTTTTTGGTGGAGTCTTGCCTTAGACCAATACCCAACATATAAGTAGTCAAGCTGCTTCAAAGACCATGTTTGTGTAGCCCAATAGAATAAAGAAAATTACCCTAAAAGTGAGAAAAGTCAAGCTCATGAAAAGGGTTTCTTTTCTTATTGGAGAATATAAATTGTCCCAAGGATTAAAATTTGAAGGCAGGATCTATGAGAAAATGGCCTCCCACCAGGTTGTCCTTTGTGAAATGCAAGTTGTCGAAATTCGAGTTGAGATTTCCTCCACTAATCTAGGAATCCACATGAGGCAATAATTTCTTGTGACCTCTCTCCAAAAGGATCCGCTTTGCGCTCAATAGACTATGGCATATACGTTTAAGGATGCCAATCTTGAGCTTTCGAGCTCATTATGGAAAAAGCATTTGCATTTGTGAATGTTTGAATTGAGTGTGCCCTTGAAGCAACAAGATGCCCACCATGCTAGCTTTCATGCCTTATTTAGACCCACCATTGTGGTGGTGCTTGTTTTTGACAATAGGGTTAATTGTGTATGTTATGTATACAGCTATTGTTTAGACCTATGTCTGCTTGCATCTAGTTTTGCAAGCCTTCTCTCACCCAACTCAATCATTTGGTTCGACAAAAAGCTTCTCTGTGGTAACGTTATGGAACTCTGCCTTACACTCTTTAAAGCATGTTCATCACAAGGCAATAGAAAGGATTGTCTCAACCCAACTTCATGCAAATTGGCATCATGTCTCCCTTTCTGAGAGGCAACAGCTAGAGTTTTGTGGAGACCTTCAGTGTACATTGCACATATATCACTATCGTGTTACCATAAAGATAGAATACAGCGCTCGCTTTATACTAGTGGAAATGAAACTACTTGTAGAAGAAGCTCACAACCATTATAGAAAGTAGAGATGTTTTAGTTTGTTTAGATACGTATTTCTTCAACCTTTCAATTTATATTGTGACATCAAGATCTCCTCGCTTCAACCAAACATGTTAAAAACTATTAGAAAAGCTCATGGGCATATTGTGCAAACCAACTTAAAATTAAAATAATCCATGATACCAAGTCAACAAAAAGACTAAAAGTCATACAATTAAACATGTTGGAAACTATTAGAAACAACTCACGTCAATATTATGCATTACCCCTAACAAAGAATCCAAATCAAGGTGCTTGTGATTAAGAAGTACAAAATCGTGGCACACCTGTAGATGGCAAAGAATTACATTGAATATTCTAAGAGGGCCAAGATGCCCAAGACTTACATTGAAAATTGTTTGCAAAGAAATTGCACACTATTCAAAAAATTTGGACTTTCTCACTTCGTTTGGACCTTTGTTTGGAAATGGTCACCTCCACTCAATATCAATTATTGAACTTTAAAATCGGGTTTTTTGGGGCACTAAATGGGTCACTTTGGCACAAATATGGCCTAATAAAGCTCGAAACTCCCCAAAGTTATAAGTGGTGACCTCCACTCAATACATAATGATAAGTAAATTTGCAACAAAATGGTCACCTCCACACAATGCATTTCAAATCATGAAAATTGTATATTGTGGGTATGATACTTTATAGAGGTCTTAAACTAAGTGAATTTAAAGCTTTTGCAAATTATCATACCCATCGAAGCCAAGCATATACCCTAGAAGCACAATGAAGCATATTTTTCAACACCCAGGTATGATGCATGGTAAGAAACAAGGATTCAATAATATCCATTCCAAACCATTAAAATGATATTCAACGGTATGGTACTTTGTAAAGCATTTAAATCTATTTATTTTAAGGCCTAAGTAAAGTAACAACCATTGGATACAAGCACATAGGCTAGAAGCACATCAATGCAAATGTTTCTACACTCATGCATCATGCATGTATGAAACAAGGAAATACTATGCAAATGATATCTGATGGGTATGATACTTTGTAGAGGCCTCAAACTAAGAAACTTTAATCTTCAAAGTATCATACCCATCAAAGATACATACATAAGATAAAAGCACACTGATGCATATTTTCTAACACCAAGCTTACAAATTCATTTACTAATTTTTAAATTAGTTTTGGAATTCTACGTACTTCTTAGGTTATGATTCATTAATACTCTTCAATTTTTTAAAGAAATTTTTTTTCTCTTTTTCTTTGAGGGGAAGGGAGGGTGGAATTCCTACCACCCCATCCCCCTCCACCCCACACAAAAGATTTGTGGGAGAAGGGAGGGATTGCTACCACCCCATCCTCCTCCACCCACCCCCCTATCCAACCTATTGCGTATGCAATAGGTTGGGGGGGTTTCGGGGGGGAGGTAGCAATTCTCTCTCTCTCTCTCTCTCTCTCTCTCTCTCTCTCTCTCTCTCTCTCTCTGTGTGTCTCTCTCTCTCTCTCACACACACACACACACACTATTAGCTGAAAAAGAAATCAGGACAAGAGGCTAGAGGATAGGTATGGCGATGCTGGAGGGCCATAGAGGACTAGGGAACGTGAGGGGAGAAGCGTTAACCTGGGTGGGGAAAAGGGATTAAGAGGGGAGGGAAAGAAGAGGGAGACTATGGCACAAGGGGAGAGGGAGAGAGGAAAGAGGAGTATGTACATGGTTGGAGGAGGAATGTAAAGATGGAGACATCAAGGGAAGAGGGCCATGCTTTATTTGAAAGGAAGGGAAGGGGGAAATCAAAGTACTAGCTAGGTGGCTTTATAAGAATGAGTGTGTCTCATCAAGGAATAGCCCCCTCCTTTTATAGCCAAGAGAGGGGATCTCTCCTAATAAATGCATCCTCCCACATGCATGGTGTGTGCAAAAAAGTCTCCCATGTGGGCTAGGTGGTTATGCACTCTCAATTGTGTGCGATAACGCTTGGCCACATTTTTCCACATATATCAACTCCCATATCCCAAGTCTATGATACTCCCTTGGTCTCTTCCCAATTTTATAATATGTTCAAACATGTAGGAGGACAAGTGGAGGGTTGGCACAAGGAATCTTACCACCTCATCCTACTTTCCCCATTATTTAACTTGCACTCTTGGACCTTCTATACCTCCCCCACATGGGCCTATCCTATATGGAGAAATAACCCAATATAATATCCATCTCCACCTATTTTATATTACTTCTCCCATGGACTTTGGGCCATATCTCACTAAATGCAGGCATGGGACTACCTAGGTGGAGGGGTGGCACATGGAGGAGCCATGCCACCTTAACATTTTATAATATTACTACCATGGATTATGTACAACACACCTTATGGGTCCTCTTACGTGGAAGGGTGGCACATGGTCATGCCCTACCACCTCAACCCTGGGCCCTATGCACTCCATATTTTATTATACTATTGCCACACATACAAGCACACACTCATATTTATGCCTTTTTACTTTGGTCAAACTTATCCATAACAGTTCACCCCCCCAGGCAAGGAATGCACAGCATTTCCATGCCTGGGAAAAAAACACAAGGAAAAGCTTGAGATCCCTTTTGTTGAACACCTTCCTCTCGTGGTTTCTGGAAATGATCTTGGACCTCAACAGATCCAAGAGTCTGTGTTCATTTACCATTATACTTTCCTCGATCAAAACAATCTGTGGTGTCACTGCCATCTTCAAAGACAAACCGGTTACTACTCAAAAGGGCCACAAAACCCGGATGTTGCATCAAAGCACACAGGAGCGGGTCACTCCCCCCAGTTTGGGATGGAAGGACCTCTAAAACATACTCCCCCCCATATGGAGGGAAATCTATCATTTGATAGAAAATACCATCCCACATTGACTCTTGCAAAAATAGTTTGGAGCTCCTTTCCAAATCAATCATGGGACCATACCTTGTGAAATCATCAAGAGATACCATCAAGACCTTTTCAACATGCATCACATCCATCAACTTCTGGCCTCAACTTCCCTCAACTTCATCCTTACTGCTCAACACTTCATCTAACACCATGACTTTCTCATCAATAAGCTCAGCCCATAGTTGGTTGCATTGTTCTTCAATATCCATCAAAGCATCTTCTAAGCACATTTCAAACATCTCGACCATGCTATCACCACATATAATCACATCAGGTTCCAAGAGACGCACAACATCAAGGGGAGAAGAAGGGTGAGGATTTCACCGTTGTCGGCCCCTACTATCAAGACTTCGAGCTCATTGATGCTTTCATCATCGAACAGTCCATCAAGACCCTCGAATTCTTTATCATAAGAAAAATCCAAAGGAGGAGAAAGAGAACCTGAAGAATTCAATGCAATCTAGTAGGGTATGTGAAGTCCATATGACTCATTATCATCTACGGATTCACTACAGCTTTCAGAGGGAATTGATTCATTATCATTGCCATATTCAATCTCATCATTATCTGACCCCCTAGTAACTGATCTAGAAGTCTCCATGAGATGCACTTGAGGAACATTTGGACACTCTGAGTGGCAGTGCTCCTTTTGATTGCGACCGTGATAAACTAATTGGGACTTATCATGTGGAGCAGGAGTAGCCTTACTTTTTAATTCCATCAATTCAATGCGGAGTTCATCAATAATCTTCACAATATCAGGAGTTGGAGGTACACCAATAGGGGTAGGGGATACATATTGCAAAGGAGGGGGAGAAGATAGGGGAGGAGATTTTGCTAAGATGGATCCACCATGAGACACCTTGACTGTCGTTGCAAAAGGGAAAGGAGGAATGATGACTAAATCACTAGACATTCTATCAAACTTCACTGCAATTGCCTTTGCATGCTCCATGGTCTTCGGGTCCTCCCACTTCAACTTGAGACGAAACTCATCAGCTGAACCAGACACCATATGGCTCAACACATACTAAGTCATTGCGACAACAAACCCCTCATTATCTAGATGCATAGCTACTAAGCAATCCAAGAGCCCAGCCGCTCGATCCACATATCGACCCGCTGTCTCTACAGTCAAACAGGGCCAGCTTTCTTGAACTTCATCAGTCTGCGTCTCGTACCACACCCTGGCAAAATCATCTAAGAATGTGGGAAGAACCAACAACGATCTATCTTCAGTAAGAAAGTTGAGAGAAACACAACAGCGCTTAAAGGCCACAAGATACTCATTTGGATTTTCTTCAACCTGACCATAGAACACGGGAATGTCTGCCATGCTTGGAAAATGAAAAAGAGAGAGGCAAAATGAGGCTTATTTATTGGCAAACAATAGAAAGGGGAAGCTTGAACTAAAAATTAGGTGAAGATACATACAGAAAGCACACATAGGCAGGGTAGGGTGTGACTGGTATATTGTGAAATATTGTAGGAGAAGAATCTTCAGCATAGAATAGCTCATAGACAATCTTAAAAGGACCAACCCTCATGATATCACAGCCATCTTTACAAGCGAGGGTTAGAGACACGCTGCTGCATGAGGTTGTTCATCAAGGCAAACAAGAATGCCATGACAAATGTCAATAGTTGGAGAGCTTGCACATCACCTTCAGCTTCTTCTAGTTCTTGTAATCGCCATGCTATTTCTTCAAGGGGTGTGCGGTCTAGCATCCTTCTTTTGAGCAATGTCTTTAAGGACCTTTCTGATGATGTTCCAAAGTCGGTGAACTCGTATCAAATATGCACAACACTTAGTTTCATGATGACCACAACCTTTGCATTCCTTACAAATGATCACCCTCCTTTGTGGCTTGCGGCTTTGTTGGGGTGGTGCTTCCACTCGCGTCATGCGTGATTGAAGTACAAGCTTTATGTGCCAAGAAATCAGCAACTATATTTTGAGCTCGAGGGATATGCTGAATTTTTGCCTCTTCAAATTGGTTGCAAATTTTCAATGCTTGTTGATGTCTTGGAACCAAGCCTTTGCTCCGCACTTTCCACCTTCCACTAACTTATTCACATACTAGTTGGGAATCTCCTTGCACTTCAAGTTCTTAACGTGATGTTCTTGTGCCTTTTGTAGCCCAAAAATGAGTACCGAGTACTCAGCTTGGTTGCAAGTACTTGCAGGTGCAGACTTGCTATAACAATACTCCTCACCACCCAGTGAAGTGAGCTTCATACCCACGCCAGCAGCCTTGGTCGAAGGTTTGTAAACTCCATCAAATTAAAGGATCCACGATGTCATCACACCAAGACTAAAATCAGGACATCCCAAGTTTCTCGGTAGTCCAAGATAGGTAGAAGGAGAGGATGGGGAGAATTCAATACTTGAGTCAAACTTTCAGCACCAAATAAACTTGCAATCCTTTGTTGATAGTTTATCTTTAGACATCTTTAGACAAAAAAGAATTACAACTTGAAGCTCAAAATGAGGCACAAAGGATTGATTAGATACAAAGGGATTCCTTGGTTGAAACATTACCAACCATAGCCGAGCCCTAGAAACCTTTGTAGTGAGATCAAGAATAAACCATTCAAGACGAGTTTATCCACAGGAATTAACAAGCAGATGCGTCAAATCTCCCCCCAAGCTTGGAGAGCATCCCACCCTTCGAAGAAGGACACCCTTTTAATTATCTCCGAAGCAGCAAGGAGCTCGATCACCGTACAATGAGTAGAATTGAAATCAAAGTCCACCCAGCGTATCACTAATTCTTCACCTTGAATCATCCACGGTGTATCATCCCACCCGTTGTCTCCTTGAGTAATGCACAGTACAATCGTTGTAGATTGACATGAAGATCAAGAAAGAGATCTCGCCCATTGGTAGCCGTAAGGCGCACAGGACCAGGCACCAAATCCTTAAACTCGTCGAGAAGTGACATAAATATCCACCCTCCTCGTGTGGCGTGCGTCCGTGAAGTGAACTTCAAAAAGTTCAGAATCTGCAATCTAGTAAGAGATATGAGTAGAGCACATGAAGTGAAGTACTTTTTCTTTTTATAGCATGTGAAAACTCCCCACGGTTAGAGAGTTACAGTTCCCGAGATTTCAATATATAAGCAAAAATCATTACATCTTCATCACTTCTTAGCTCCTGGCCCAATGATAAGTCTCCCTTTTGTGAAGGGGGAGGTCTTGGGTTCAAATCCCACTCTTTAATAAAAAGAGAGGAGAGGAGAGGAGAAGGAGAAGAGAAAGAGAAAGAGAAGAGAAGAGAGGGGGGGCGCGGGATCTGTTACAGTTTTGCAAGAAAAACTGTCCGCGACTAGAAGACGCAGGAGCCCCTGTTCTCAAGATACTAGGGTCTGATGATGAGGCCATCCTCCGATACTCCCATCGCAATCTGTCCGCGATGCGCGTGGGTGTCCACAGTAGACGTGCGAATCCGCGGAGAAGAAGAAGAGAAGAGAGGGGGGACGCGAGATCTATTACAGTTTTGCAAGAAAAACTATCTGCGACCAGAAGACGCGGGAGCCCAAAAAACCGTCGCAATCTGTCTGCGATGCGCGCGGCTGTCCACAGTAGACGTGCGAATGCACGGAGAAGGAGAAGAGAAGAGGAGGGGCGCAGGATCTGTTACACTTTTGTAAGAAAAACTGTCCACGACTAGTAGACGTAGGAGCCCAGAAAATCGTCGCAATCTGTCCGCGATGCACGCGGGTGTCAACAGTAGACGCGCGAATGCACGGAGAAGAAGAAGAAGAGAAGAGAGGGGGTGCGGGATTTGTTACAGTTTTGCAAGAAAAACTGTCCATGACCAGAAGATACAGGAGCCCAAAAAACCGGCGCAATCTGTCCGCGATGCACGCGGGTGTCCACAGTAGACGCATGAATGCACGTGCAGGAACTCAGAGGGAGCACGAATGTTATAGTTTTGCAGATGCGATTGGTACGAGCAGAAGATTCGCCAGTTAAAATACACGTAGGAACCGCTAGAAGAAAGCGGGCAGACTGGAAGCGCAAAAGTAGGGAGGTTTTGCACCCGTAGAGTCAAGGAAGCCACGCAGTTTGGAGGTGTAAAAGTAGAGAACTGCGCACGGAAGAAGCCACAGAGCCGCACCTAGTCGTAGGAGTAATAGGTTTTACACCACTAGCCGTGGAGATTTTGATCCTAGCAGCCACACCAATTCTGTTAGCCGGAAAAGAAATCAGGACAAGAGGCTAGAGGATAGGTATGGCGACACTCAAGGGCCATAGATAGATAGATAGATAGATAGATATTAACGTCTCTAAAAGGCCAAACGGCCAATGAGACTGAAACAGTTGATACATCTGCTAGTGTTGTCTCATCAAAGAGAACAAAATAAATAAGATGAAGAGTGAGAGCTACTAAAGGTACTTACAGTCAGAGGGACTGCAAGTGACCCAAAACTAATGAAATAACAAGCAAGTATTTACTAAAAGTACCAATTGATCAGGATAGGCAGAAAGCTAATCAATAAAAAGATTGCACTCTTCTTATGTCAAAAATCCCAATCATGGACAGCTCTAGATCTCATAACTCAGTGCCACACGTTTCCGGTGTTTGGCAATGATGGCACGGATCCGATGAAGATATGGGTGCCGGGCACAGCGTCTTGGGGGCCTAGGCCTCCGTGACCTGGATATGGCGATAGCTCGGTCTAAAATCACACCACTAGAGTGTGGCAATCTGCCTGTGTGTGATAAGGTGGTGGTGGCGCCAGGGGTTTCTGATGGCGGGGAGGGCATAAAACTAGCTGAGGTGCTGGCAATGAAGAAGTCTCTGAGAGTACTTTGCCTGGGTGGGGCTGCTGGTCTCGGCTGTCTGTCTCCCAACAAAGTCTCTCTATGTTGCTTGAGCTCTGATGAAAACAAACCCAAGCATTTTCTATCTTCGTACTCCACCCTACGGAGTGGGCCAAATCCCTTTCTGAATAGACACTGGTATCTTCCTCGGATTTCATAATATACCGTGCATCTACATACGTAATGCTCCTCTGTCTCCTCCTCCTGCTGGCATAGCTCACATATCCAATCCTAATGGGCTGTGTGGGTGTATCTCCCTATCTCTATTCTTAGCTGATATGATGAGGTTCGAATTTGGCCAATAATACTACGTAGCCCATGAGATAGGTGTGTGTCCATGTATGCTGGCCTGGCTATAAGTTCATCTTGAGATAAATGAAGAAAATGGTTCTGGTAGTGTGTCATCTTCTTCCCTAGGGGTTCTCTCAATCTCCAACTTGATAATATCAGCTCTAATGATCTTGTTTCGGTCATGGTGAGACAGGTCTAACTTGGGACAATCCAAACTGTATTGAAAGGGTGGGAGTGCATCCATTGTCAACTCATGCTCTACAAACCATCTCTATAGCTAAGCATACAAGCACCATGTTCGACCCTCCTCTGCTAGCTGCTTGGATGATATCGTAGCCAACCGTGCATATCTGAAAACAGGTAGATCCCACAATCTATGTATGCAAGTTACTGCCTGGAACAGAGCCTCAGTCACTAGTGGAGCAGCTGCTAATTCAGCTCGTATTATTGGATGTGGTACAGATGGCTTGCTCCGGATCATGCGGGCAATCAGTGTCACTAATGGCCTTTTCAATCTCCTCCACTCAGTTGCACCCCCTACACTGGGGCCCCATATAGCTGCACTATAAAATAGTGTGGGCACCACCAATGTCTCAAACAACCATAATTTTGTGTGTGGCTCTTGAAACTATACATGTGCACACTGTCTCTCTAGCGCCCCCCTAAAGCTGCATAGCCTCTATCCAATCTGGCATCAATCGCGGCTCTCAATGAAAATTGTGGACCAGAAAAGATCACCCTGAGGTACACATAAGATCGTACCTCCTCTACTGTCTCACCTTTGAAAGTGAACTATGGTGCTGAGCGCGTAACCCTGGGTAGGGATTAAGAGGGGAGGGAAAGAAGAGGGAGACTATGGCACAGGGGAGAGGGAGAGAGGAAAGAGGAGTATGTACATGGGTGGAGGAGGAATGTAAAGATGGAGACATCAAGGGAAGTGGGCCATGCTTTATTTGAAAGGAAGGGAAGGGGGAAATCAAAGTATTAGCTACGTGCCTTTACAAGAATGAGCGTGTCTCATCAAGGAATAGCCCCCTCCTTTTATAGCCAAGAGAGGGGGTCTCTCCTAATAAATGCATCCTCCCACATGCATGGTGTATGCGGAAGAGTCTCCCATGTGGGCTAGGCGGTTACGCACTCTCAATTGTGTGCGATAACGCTTGGCCACATTTTTCCACATATATCAACTCCCATATCCCAAGTCTATGATGCTCTCTTGGTCTCTTTCCAATTTTATAATACGTTTAAACATCTAGGAGGACAAGTGGAGGGTTGACACAAGGAATCTTGCCACCTCATCCTACTTTTCCCATTATTTAACTTGCACTCTTAGACCTTCTATACCTCCCCCACATGGGCCTATCCTATATGGAGGAATAACCCAATATAATATCCATCTCCACCTATTTTATATTACTTCTCCCATGGACTTTGAGCCATATCTCACTAAATGCAGGCATGGGGCTGCCTAGATGGAGGGGTGGCACATGGAGGAGCCATGCCACCTTAACATTTTATAATATTACTACTATGGATTATGTACAACACACCTTATGGGTCCTCTTACGTGGAAGGGTGGCACATGGTCATGCCCTGCCACCTCAACCCTGGGCCCTATGCACTCCATATTTTATTATACTATTGCCACACATACAAGCACACACTCATATTTATGCCTTTTTACTTTGGTCAAATTTAAGAATCAAAGATTCACCTTCAAATGGGGAGTGGTTGAGGATGGTCATGCATCTTTGCTTCTGCAAAGCACAGGTTTAGTATCCGCAAGTCTTATCAATCACAACTAGTCTCTTAAGTCCTCCCAACACTAGAAAAGTGGAAGCCAGGTATACCCCTTGAACCGACTCCCACATATTCTACACTAAAATAGTTTTCAAAGACTACAAGTGTTTGCAGAGACTGCATGTAGGCCTCCCTAGCCTCCATTGGCATTGATGTCTACAGACTTTGACCTGGTCAACAAGAAAAAGTAGATTATGGCAAAGATCACAAAACAGTAGCAAAAGATATTTCAAGCTACTAGCATCCAAAGAATGAGAAGGCGGAAAAACCATACTGCAGTCCACGTATATATGTATATATCCTCTCCAACCCTGTCATAATTACAAAAAATCAAAGGTCACATGATAAAATGATAGTACAAAATTCAAGAGATGATTGCTCAAGAAAAAGAAAACTCAAGAGATGTATGAAGCCAATAGCATCAAGCTTGATAAGGAACTTTGCTCTTTTTTTTCAACTTCTAGCTCTGATTCTTTTACCAACTGCCTTGCAAGCACAAAAACAACCTTAAAGGCCTCATTCATCCCTTCATTTTGTTGTCTTTCATCTATCCTTTCAATCGTCTTGTCCATTGCCTCCAATACTACCGATTGAATATGTGATCCTCTCTTTACTCTTTTCCCACCCATACCTAAAACGCCTCCTCTTGCAAGTTATCCACATGTTGGTCCTCGTGCTCCTCCCAATGCACTTTGACATCGGGACTATGATACAACCTTGGGCCTCCCTATGCATGACTTTTTGTATCTCATTGAGGACTTGATCCTTGAATGTGAGATACTCTGTGCCCTCGGCCTCATTATTATCACCAAAACCAGATTGGCTTAACAATCGTTTGAACTCTACATTATATCTCTTGAACTCAAAATCCCACTTCTCCCTATAACTCTCCTATTGCCTCACTGGATACCCTTATGCTACCATCTTATTGGCAATTTTCACCTGTACCTCTTGATGTGAACAGTCATGCTCTCGAACTTAGGTTGCATCTCTTATCTAAAATTCACCAAGTTGATCAACTCAATGGATGTGTAACGCTTTCCCTTTTGTGGATCAACATCTTCAGCTCTGGCTTCTTGAGTTTCAGTACCTTGGCTTTCACAAGCCTTCCTTTTCCTAAAAGGCCAATCTCTGTTTTTTTATTAATTTATCTATAGATGATTGTTGGTTTTCATTAGTAGAGCTAGCATGACATGGATTGCTCTGAGACTCTTTTCTAGTTTCTGAAATGTTTGTGTCTACCTGGAACCTGTCCTCCTCGTGATATGTAGAGAATGTTGGCATTGGGGAAGGATAAAGTGTGGCCTGTGAAAGTGGATTCACATTCTATAAACAATCTATGCTAATCCCAGAGCTGTAAGCTCCCACTATCTGGTTTTGTGGAATACGTGTATTCACTATATCAGTAGTTTGTAGTTGCAAATGGTAGGGAAATGTAGACATGGGCCAGTCAGGCATTGGAAAAAACGTTGGGTGTCCAGAAATAGGCATACTTTGTTCCCAAAAATGGGTGGGAACATATTGAGGCTGTACTGGCAAATTGCTCTGGTGGGCATTGCTAGTAGGTAGATTTTTGTCACCCATTCTAGGAATCTAGAGAACTTCGTAGCAAAAATTACAAATACTTATTACTAATGCAATATGGCAGAACAGCCGACTTTGAGCCAAATCACTACGTTAAGAATATGTCCTAAGAAATGCATTTAACACTCTTCATAATGGAAGCACATAGCAGAATAGTGCAAATGCACTCACATAATTTTCATACTAAGGTTGAGGGGATTGGACCAGAGATCTAGTTGCTCGTCAAAATCCTACAAAACAAACCTACAGTTAGGAAGCTGGGCTGGAAAATTTTTCAAAAGTGTATGTCCAAGATACACCCGCTGTCCACCTGTGCCATTGTGCTCTTTTGCTTTGGAATAAAGTTAATGCATACTTGAATTTTTAACCCTGCTGCACATATTATTGATATCCCCCAATCTTGCATCGAGGAAAACCATAACAAGAAACTGTGTGCTCTAGAATTGTTAACCACAATCTCATCCAGGCTGGGGGGGAACTAAAATTTTTTACATTGAAATACTATATTTTGCAAGCCACTTTAATCCCTCGGGGGGTTTCACGTCCAAAAAAACATTGTACCTCGTGCATTCAAAAGGAGGTGTACTTTAATCCCACTTTTGGAAAAAAATTAACAGGATTACAATAACGGAGGGGTTTTTAAATTCAACTTTAGAAAAAAATCCATTAGTTCATAAGTAAAGAGGGGTGGTTTATTGAGAAAAAGATTTTGGTTTTTTTAATACCACTTGAACGCACGTGATGCCTAAGATTTCTCAGTAGTTTAATCCCAACTCTTGAATCTATTGACAGGCAAGACACAAACAAGTCAAGCTTACTATAAACATCAAGCATATCATCAAGTGAACCGAGATTGGTGCCTAAAACACAAGGTCTCTGTGAAAACAATGACTGAATAATAAATTGCTTGTTCCCAAGAAAGCTTAAATTGTCGCACTCACCTTCAACGATTGTTGTAGACAAGAAACTCTCTCCGCAAAGAGATACACCTCTCGCATTGTGTTGGGTCTTAGTGGCATTCCCTGGTTGGATGCCAAATGCTAGAACAAGTTGGAATGGTATAACTGAGTGCTCTCAATGCGGGCTCATCAGGATCACCTGATTTCTGAGATGAGGATGGTCAAATTCTTGAAGCCGAAAGCATTACCATTACCATAGCCATAGTCAAAAGCTCAGGCTCCTTAGAAGAGCGAGTCCACCTTATCTAATCAAGTGGTAGCTACTCTATGTAGTAGACTTTCACCATCACCATCCCCACTGCCATAGCTGCATAAAATCTGACTCCCATTTCTTACAGTTACTATAGAACCTGGCCACCACCTCTAAGAAATTGCTACAAGTGCTACTGAACTTGCCCACCCTCTCTAAGCTGTGTAGCCTAGTTTTATCCGAGTCGATCTTCTCTAAGCTGGTAATCCCCATACAGAATAGCTAGCTACAGAACATGACAACTGATCTTTTCTATCTCTTTGTTGCCCTCTTTAGCCCAATCTTACCTGGTTAGCCCTGTGCAGAAGAGCTCATCTGTTCCTTCTCTCTTTAGCCCATCTTCTCTAAGCATCTCAGTCCCGTTTGCAGAACAGCAGCTCAACCCATCTATCTACTCTTTCTCTCTGTATATATATCTCTCCCTTTCTCTCAGAGGCTCACACACAGAGAGACACCCATCTGCCCACTCTCAAGCAGAAATCCATCAGCCCACCCTCTATTGTAGTAGTAGCTCAGCAAATGCTCTACCAAAACCCTCCTTCTCTGTGTCTGTGTCTGTGTCTGTGTGTTTGTCTCTCTCTCTCTTCTATCTATACACACGCCCACAGCCTCCAGCTGCCTTTGCCTTTGTTCCTCTGCACAATTCAAACCTAACTGGAGGCCTTCTCTTGCTAGGCTTTTCTTGTTTGCAGTAAAAACCATGAAAACACTCTACGAGCTGTACTTCTAACCCCTCTCTTGTTCATCCTTCTGATCTGTAGCTGCCCAATGGACGCTCCTCCCCTGCGGATTTTTTCATGAACTCGATGCAATACGCTATTGCGTCTGGAGAACACGAGCTTCTAGGTGTACTTTATTGAACTGATGCTCCCTCGGCCTCGTCTTTCGTCAAACTGATCACGTTGCAAAAGAGATGCACGTAAAACTCGCCTGCATGATTTCCTCACCTTCCCCAATAGATAGTGGAGAGTGCAGAGCCGAGCGTGAATACAAGAAACGTGGACTGTGTTGCTCATTTGAACTGCCTTCTTCTTATAGTCTAGCATGTGTGGACTGCGAAATGATATAAGATGTAGATTTTCACTATCATCGTGAATTCTCCTCACCATCATCTCGTCTTCCAGAATGCTAAATGAAGACTTGTATGGAATGGAAGAATGGCTTACTGTGAAGGCGTACCATCCATTGGCAGTGAAGATTGATAACCTGAAATGTGGGTTAAGAAAGCTTTGTTAGCCCATCTCTTCTGAATGGATTTCTGGATGGAATTCTTGGAGGGGTGGCTACATCGTGTTGTGCTGTGCCTTGTTGCGATGCGCCCAAATGGTTTTTTTTCTCCCATCTCTGTTTCGAAAGTATTGCCTCCAATTTTTTTTTATAAAGGGTTATCTAGTGGCTCTAATCCTAACCCTTTAGCTTCAACTCTCTTAAGCTCTGGAACCCTTTTTTTGTATCTGCCGTTCATCCTGTTGGTGATGCCAGTTGTGAAAGCTGCTGCGCCCGCAGGCAATCTAAGATGTGCATGGGGTCCGGCATGCAACTTATTAAGTTTCTTCTTGCATGATTCGCAAGAATTTTCCGCTGATCCGCCTCGAACTACCTCAACAAGTTCAAGTTGAGGTTTGCACATGCGCAAGGAGGGCTTCAGTCCTGAAGTACAGGTGGACGCACTACCGCATGAAGAGGGCATTGGTTGGAAGATGCTGAGCTTAGAGGATACATTCAGTAGTTTGGATCGGATGAGTGAGCTGCCTTCGGTTGAGAACCTTATCTGCATCTTGCAGAAGTGCAGAGGGCAAAAGAGTATAGTATACGCCAAGCGTGTGCACGCACACGTTTGCAAGCATGGGCTAGAAACTGATCGAGTTGTTGGGAACTATATTGTGCCAATGTTTGTGGAATGTGGAATTATATCCGATGCTCAGCAGGTTTTCGACAGGTTGGTTCACCAGAGTGAGCATTCGTGGACTTCTCTCATGTTTGGGTATATCAAATGTGGGCAAAACCTGCACGCTCTCAACCTGTACCTGAGAATGCAAGAGGATAGTGTCTATCCTAGCAGCTATACGCTTATAGCCTTACTAAAAGCTTGTGCTAAGCTAAAAGATGTAGACTCAGGCCGGGCGATACACGCCGAGATCAGTCTAAGGGGACTTGAAAGAGATCTTTTTGTTGGCAGCACTTTGGTGCACATGTATGCCAAATGTGGCTTACTTTCAGAAGCGCTGGAAGCCTTTGACAACCTGCCAATTCAAAGTGTCGTGTCATGGAACACAATAATTTCAGGATATTCTGAATATGGACCTGGTCAGCAAGCGTTGAAATATTTTGAACGGATGCAACTGGAGGGTGTTTTTCCGGATGCTGTCACATTTGTTTATGTATTGAAAGCTTGTGGCAGCATGGGAGCCACAGACAAAGGCCAAGAAATACATGTTCAGATCATAAAAAAGGGATTTGGAAAAGAAATCTCTGTCAGCAATGCTTTGGTCGACATGTATGCTAAATGTGGATTGCTTTCAGAGGCACAGGAAGTCTTTGACAGCCTGCCTGCGCGAAATGTGGCGTCATGGAATGCACTGATTGCAGGATATGCTGAACATGGACCTGGTCAGGAAGTGTTGAAATGTTTTGAAAAGATGCAATTTGAGGGCATTTCTCCAACTGCTGTTACATATGTCTGTGTCTTAAAAGCTTATGGCAGTATGGGAGTCATAGACATGGGCCGAGAAATACATGCTGATATTACCCAAAAAGGATTTGGAAAAGATCCTTGTGTCGGCAACACTCTGGTTGACATGTATGCGAAATGTGGCTCACTTTCAGAAGCACGGGAAGTCTTTGACAAGCTGCCATTTCGAACTGTCGTATCTTGGACAGCACTAATTGCAGGGTATGCTGAATATGGATCTGGTCAGGAAGCACTAAAATGTTTTGAACATATGCAAGTGGAGGGCATCCTTCCGGATTTTGTCACTTTTCTTTGTGCCTTCAAAGCTTGTGGCAGCATAGGAGCCATAGGCAAGGGCCGAGAACTACATGCTGAGATCATACGAAAAGGATTTGGAATAGATCTCTCTCTCGGCAGTACTTTGGTTGACATGTATGGCAAATGTGCCTCCCTTTCAGAGGCACAGGAAGTGTTTGAAAACCTGCCGATTCGGAATGTTGTCTCGTGGACATCACTGATTGCAGGATATGCTGAACATGGTCCTGCTCAGGAAGTGCTAAGATGTTTTGAACAGATGCAACTGGAGGGCATCTTTCCAAATGCTGTCACATTGGCTTGTGTCTTCAAAGCTTGTGGGAGCATAAAAGCTATAGACAAAGGGCGCAAACTCCATACTGAGATTGCACAAGAGGGCTTTCAAAGAGATCTTTTTGTTGGCAATACTTTGGTTGACATGTATGCCAAATGTGGTTATCTTGCAGAGGCACAGGCGGTCTTTGACCAGCTTCCCATCCGGAATGTTGTATCATGGAATGCTCTAATTGCAGGATATGCTGACAGTGGACCTGGTCAGGAAGCGCTCAAATGTTTTGACCAGATGCAGCTGCAGGGTATCTCTCCTGATTCTGTCACATTTGTTTATGTCTTGAAAGCTTGTAGCAGCATTGGAGCCATAGGCAAGGGCCGAGAAATACATATTGTGGCTGCTCAAAAGGGATTTGGAAGAGATCTTTCTGTCTGCAATAGTTTGGTTGACATGTATGGCAAATGTGGCTCACTTTCAGAGGCAGGAGAAGTCGTTAATGAGCTGCCAGTTCAAGATGTCAAGTCATGGAGCACATTGGTAAAAGGTTATGGCATGAATCACGAGGGTAACATGGCCATACAATGTTTTGACAGCATGCAAGAACAGGATATGAAGCTGGATGCTATTATATTTACATGTCTTCTCACGGCATGCAGTCAAAACAACCTGGTATTCAAGGGCCATGAGTATTTCAAGTCAATGATAGCTGAGTATGGCATTGCACCCTCAACAGAGCACTGCACTTGCATGGTTGACCTCCTTGCACGATCAGGACATTTGTATGAGGCAGAGGAATTTCTTGAAGCTATGTGGTGTACTCCAACAACAGGAACATGGACAGCTTTGCTCAATTCATCCAAAATTCATGGTGAAACAGAACTAGGACTGTCATCCTTTCAGCAGCTCGTCTCGATGAACCCAGAATCTGCT
Organism: Dipteris shenzhenensis; assembly: GCF_047967505.1. NCBI lineage: Eukaryota > Viridiplantae > Streptophyta > Polypodiopsida > Gleicheniales > Dipteridaceae > Dipteris > Dipteris shenzhenensis. The sequence continues at coordinate 18,829,875 of NC_141617.1, read as the reverse complement.
TCTTCATATGTGCTTCTGGCAAACATCTATGCCAGTGCTGGCAGGTGGGATGATGCACGTAGAGTAGAGGGGCTGAGAAACTTGCATAACAATAAAAAAGCTTGCATATTCTGCGATAGAGATGGACAAGAAGGTAGTTTTGTTGTAAATGACAACCCAAGTGATCTCCAAGCTAAGTTGAGGCCAACGCTACTTGCTGCAAGAGCTACTCTTGTTGTAGGGCGAAACCCATTATTTAGGCATGGAATCAGCCGCACCCAGCCCTACACTATGCTGACCAGAGGCTGGCCAACCGGACAAATCTTCACTGACCATTAGGCATTACATTGCTGAGCTCCATACTGTCTCCCCAGGGCTTAGTTTGAGCCGCCTAGAGGCATGGCCTTGGTGGGTGCAGTCTATGCAGTCAGATGTCCAAGACACAAGCCCTAGAGTGCATAGTTTTAAGTGGCCTCTTTCCTCCCTGGGATGCAGGGCTCGCATCAGGGTGATCACAAGAAGTTTTCTTTATACTCTCGTTGAGCAGAACAATCTCAACATCATGTGAATACCCAGTGCAATGTTGTGAATATTGTGCAAAGGCAAAGTGGTATAGACTAAGGTTCACATTAAGGGAAGAGGGAGCAACGTAGACCTAATCCCGAATTGTATATACGTTGTTCTTCAGTTGCAATAAAGATGTACATTCTAGATTATGTGGTGCTCTCTCCCTCTCTCCTATGCTGATTAGCTTTCTGCCTATGTTGATCAATTGGTACTTTTAGTAAATACTTGCTTGGTATTTCATTAGTTTTGGGTCACTTGCAGTCCCTCTGACTGTAAGTACCTTTAGTAGCTCTCAGCCTTCAGCTTATTTATTTTGTTGTTCTCTTTGATGAGACAACACTAGCAGATGTATCAACTATTTTAGTCTCATAGGCCGCTTGGCCTTTTAGAGACGTTAATATCTATCTATCTATCTATCTATCTCCTCTACATTTTCGCATGGTGCAGGTTGGAAAAATGTAATGCACCATAGTTCACAATTATTTCATAAGACAGAAGAAAAGGAGCACACTGTGAGGGAGAGGAGTGAAGGGAGGTCCTTGGGAGAGGAGTGGATAAGATGAAAGTAAAAATCTAAGAAAATGTGGGAGAAAGGGAATGTGTGAAGATTTTATAAAGTTAAGAAATGGAATCGTACCTCTTTTGAAGAGAAGGGAGCCGTAAACTTGAAAGGTGAGTTGTATGAAGTTGTACGAAGTAAGAATGAAAATGAGGAGAAGTTGAGAAGTGAGCCGTATGAAGTACTAAGTAGACTTCAACGAGGCATTGAAAGTATAACAATCTCCCATTTGTTGCACCCAACTTCCTATCTGTTCAAGTCTCCAGTTGGAGCGTTGCACCTTAAGTTATACATGTCAACGTTGAGGCATCGGTACCTTGTATTCCTGATCGGCTAGCTGAATGTTCACATTCACAGAGGTACGAAAGACTGCCATCTATTTCGATGCGATTGTGGAGTAGAATGCTGGAGGATTCGGCACTGTGTACTTGGGGGTGTTGGACAATGGCACGTTGGTTACAGTGAAACACATGCATTCTACCTTAGCTAACGTCAACGAGAGACAATTTCACACTACCGTCAATGCTAAGGCATCAACACCTTGTATCCCTAAGGGGTTATTGCCAAGATTGCCATGAAATGTTTTTGGTGTATGAATTCATGAACACCACGTTGCGAAGCCATTTTTATGGCTCTAAGATGCATCCTTTTTCGTGAATTTTTAGGCTAGACATTCGCATCGGAGCTGCAAAGGGTCTCTACTACTTTCATACAGCATCAAGGCCGGGCATCATCCATCGAACTATTAAGACATCCAACATTCTGCACGATCAGAACTTCGTTGCACGAACTGCTGACAGAAAAGTCCGATTAGTTACAAGAGTCTTTTGGGGTAGTATTGTTAGAGATGTTGTGTGCTCGTCCTACTGTTAACAATAAATTGCCACCTGAAGAAGCAAACCTGGCACAATGCACAATCGAATGGCACTAGAGGGGAACCTGGATGCCATGATGGATCCACATCTGCTTAGAATGATGAGTTGTCCGGCCACATGGAAGATGTTAAGAGATGTAGCTAAAAACTATCTCAAGGGGCAAAGTATTAATAGACCTTCCATTTGTGTTAAATTAGATCTTGCAGAGGAGCTTCTTGATACTTTGGTTATAGTCAACCAAAACAGGGGTACTTTTACAGAGCAACCCCTAGTCTATAAAAATCTAACTCTTGTTTCCTCTGTGGTTTGTCCACTCACACTGTCAAGAACTATCCATTGAAAAGAAACAGAAACAAGCCCATTCACGAGACTGCTCAGCAGCCACCCAAGCCCAAATGGATCCCCAAGGAAACTAAAACTTAGCAGAGTCAAGATCCTCCTGCTAATGTAACAGAGACAGTTAAAGATGCAAAACCTCAGACTTTGAAGGTGAACAATGCAGTTCCGCTTGTGACAACTAATGTAGCTCCAAAAGGACAATTAATGCTTATGATGCCTTGATAGATTAAGAAACTGTAGAAAGATGGATACAAGACAATGAGATGGAAGAGGACGAGGTTAAGCCGGGCTGGTCTAAGGAATTTGAGAATGAGGTAAATCAGCTAGATGCCAGTATGAGTGAAACCAATGCCGGTGATTTTGAAGAGGAACTTCTTGGGCATTCGCTAATAATTCAAGACTTTACTTTGTAGAGCAAACCTCAGGCCACAATTCAAAATTTAAGAGTAATTTCTTAGGTAAAAGGCTAGGGAGCCCCACCTAAGAGCCTCACTCCCAAGGCTAAAAAGGGGAAAAGCAAGCATGGTAAGTAGACTGATTTTCGTTCTAACACTAAATGTGTGTGGTTTGACTGACCTTTCAAGGAGTCACGAGCTAGCCAGATGGTTGAAAGAGAATTTTCTCTTCTCAACTTTCTTAGCATTACAAGAGGTCAAATTTACCGATGCTACATTGGAAAGCAAACTAAAACATGATAGACAATTTAAGGGTCATTGTTTGCTTGGATGTAGCCATTTTTGGTGAGGTTCAGGGAATTTTATGTATATAGGTATCTTGCATGACCCATAACTTATGCATTGCTCAATGGAATTCATCAAACTTTGTCTTCAAAGTGTAGTACACATTCCAAACTTGAATATGAGACCAATAAATAATGGAATAATAATTTGGAATGAGACCGTTAAAGCATTACAAGTGCTATGTTGCATGTGAAGCATGCATCTTGAAGAGTATAGGATATAGCAATTTATTCAAAAACATCAAAATTTTGTTCTATACATACATGCAACCAAATAATCATTTAAAAGTACACTGTGTGAGCTTCTCCTCAACCCAAGGACACACCCAAATGAGAACATTAGGTATGGGTTAACGGGCCTCCAATGTTGTGCTAAAATAGTACACACCCATTTGAGGGCACACTCCATAACTTTTCTTGATTCTATTGAAAACCAAAACAAATTGAAAATTTGAAATCCAAACTAGTGGGACTACTGCATGGTGGTCTTAAAACATTGATAGTTGTTAATATTGGTATTTAGCTTCACCCTAGAATGGAAGAATTTGAAATGTTCAATGTGTGCATGTGCAAAGATCTTTTAATAAATCCAACACCATTTACATTTTTGAATTGTTTATTTTTTCATGCACTTGCTTACTATATGGCTCATAAGCATGCTAAAGGTCATTGCATTTCATAATACACAGCATCAAACCCAATAGCGTGGCCTTTGGCCTATTTGTGTTTTGAAGCATTTTAGGCCACATTGCATTATTTGGGATATCCAATTTTGCTGATGTGTATCGTTGGAGGGAAGAAACCCAGCGGCGGCTGAAAATTTTGGTACTCCCACGAATTTTAAATTTTCACAACTCTCACCTGTCAAATCTTGGAATATGAAGTACTTGCAACTTGTACCCACCGTACAACTTGCACGCACCTCAACATAACCTTGCGGAGACTTTGGTTTGGCATTATCGTCTTTTGGGTAAGTTGTCTTCTATTCTTCGCCTCACAAGCTAGCTTCTATGTTTTTTGGAGGGTTTTTCTGGGGGTTCACTAATCGTCGCCATAGTGTCAATGGCAACATGCAGCTCACCATGGCTTGCAAAAGAAGGACATAGAGGATGCTAGATAGGATAACTGAAAAGCTTGGTCAAGGCCCAAGGAAAACAATGACATGGTATCAAAATGACAACAAAAGACACTATTGCAACGTTTGCAAAGGGAGAAACAATGATAAAAAATAAGACTCCTTATAGAGAAGGAATAGGAGGCAATTGCAGATACACACATTTGATCATTGCCATCGAAGCGAAGAACATGAGCTATGGTGTCACGATTGGTGGGAGCATTCGAGGCGACAACATCAAGCCATTCTAATAAATACCAGTATCGAGTCTTTATAAGCTTTAGCATGCACCCTAAAGTTCGTAGAGTGACAACCCTACCAACACCTCGGGAGATGTACGCCCAAGAGGCGATGCTCTCTAACTTGAGAAATGGCCTACTAAAAGTAAAAGGGTTCATAGCTTAGATCAACTAGCTACTAGGAGGGCGACATTAGCTATGTTGGTGTCCTTTGAAACAAAGGAGATTTATTGCTTGGACACACAATCTTGAAGATGTTGTCAATTAGGAGGCCATACGATGTTATTGTCCTAAACCAACTCGAGTGGATGGGACATAATGCAAAAGTAGTTGGTTCAGCTCAAATGCTAGTTATGTGATTGCGCTCTTGAACCAGGGTGGTTGAACATAAATTAAGAACAATATATTTCGCAACAGAACAATGATATATTGTTATTCTAAACCAGCCCGGTGGTTGGAACATCATGAAACTGAGGCTGGTTCAACTCAAACACTAGCTATGTGGATGTCCTGAACCAGTGTGGTTGAGGAGACATCAGTTGTTGACCCGCCTGATGGTTGAAATTACTATGTTTCTTAGAACTTAAATTAGCTAAATTTAAATTTCTACTATTCGGGTCCTATACCACTTAATTTTTAGACCAGGATGGCTTGGATTTAATGTGATTGTTCTAAACCAGCCCAGTGCTGGTTCAAGTCAAACAACAGTTACTGGTTGAAATTGTGGTTGAACAGAAATAAAGAAATGAAAAGCAATAGATTGGTATTGTCTAATTGTGAAATTCAAAAATAAAAAGCAGTATATTATTAATTTCTAGTTATGAAACCAAAAAATGAAGAGCAATATACTTGTTATTGTCTAATTGTGAAGTTTTGATCGTCTCAGGCTAAACCAACCCGATAGTTAAAATTGCGATTGTCCTAAACTAGCCCGATGGTTGTATACCACTCCCCCCCCCCCTTTATTTAATTGAAGCCTCCCTCCAACCTTTATTAAATATTCATACCACTCCCCCCTCCCCCTTTTATTTAATTGAAGCCCTCTCCCCTCCTTTCTTTATCCCTAATAAATATCTTACCATCATATACCACTCCCTGCCCCCCCCCTTCTTATGTAATTGAAGCCCTCCTTCCCCCCTTCATCCCTAAATATTTTATTTACTTGAAGCCCTCCCCCACCCCTCATTATCCCTAAATATTATGCCATCATATACCACTCCTCCCCCACCCCAACAACCAATTAATACAAATAGAGACTTTATGTATGATAGGACACCTATTTCACCTCAATCATCCTAGACCTCCATCTAAGGAGATTGATATCCACCCTCAATTATCATCCTCCATCCTAACCCTCCATTATGTGCCTCCATCTTGGCCATTGATCTTGATCTAGATCAAGGGTCCACATTAAAAGGTGCCTACTACTTCTTAACTAGCCTCCCCAAAGTCAAAATTAGCCACTTGGCATCCACCATCCACTAAATCCATCCTAGGTCTTTCATCTAATCATCATCTACCAAATTTAAGGTACCCATGTTAGTTTATTGAGCTGCAACAACACAAAGTCAAAATCTTTATGCCATGATGTCTTTGAGTCCTACCAAGTTTCATCCTGTTTCGACCATCGATGCCTAACATATATAGAAAGCCTATGCTATCGATTTTTAATTCTAAATCCTATATCGTAAATGCTAAACCCCAAACCCTTCATCCGTCCTAAAGTACTAATAAAATATAATATAATTAATAAGTAGATTATTGAAAAGAGACTAATATTTATGTAATTGTTACTACTGTAGCTTGCTTGCAAATGACTCTCACAAAGGAGATGGGCTATAGATTTTGTTCCAGGGATGGAGGTGATTTTATGTAGCAAAAGAGAAGTTGCATATGCTACAATCCATGATAGTGATCCAAATTCTCTTTGTCACTTTAAAAGACTTGGCGAAGATAAGGTGAGAGATATGGAAATACTTGGAGATGTTATGCCTTGTTATGTTTTCAACAAATCCTTTATTGCATGGGATAGAGATGAGACTTATCCAATTCATATCATCAAGAATACAAAGTGCATTTCTTTGGATTTCAGTGTGGGAGATATTTTGCAAATGATATCATTTCCAAAATCGAATGTATCGGAAGGTCAAGTTTTGGGGTTTGAACAAGTGGATTAGTGGTCATTTGTGCATATGAGGATTGTGAAAGTTACTAAGGATGGTATGGATGATAACACCGCGTCATTGGATGGTCGCTCTTATGTGGAAGGAAAACATTTGAGATGGAGCATGCAATTTTTCAAGATTAAAAAAGGACATAATTTTCAATGATAAAGATAAGGTATACTACAATTTCAAAGGACTTAAAGAATATGCCAATGAGCCAAGCGTTTCCCTCATAGATGGGGTTGAGGTAAAGCATTTTCATGAATGTGGTCTCAGAAAATTCATGTTGCCAAGACTTTTGAGGCTCTTGTTTTGGTCCTTCATGTGTTTCAATGAATATTAAAATTTACTCCATGCTTTGATTTATTAGCAAAATCCTAGTATGTGCCATGAGATAATCTTGTAGTAATGTGCTATGCATTATTGCAAATAATTTTTCCATTTGTAAGAGGCTTTATATGTTGAAGCTTTTCTTTTTCTTTTTATTTACCAAAAAGAAAGAGAGCCTCATGAGTAGGTATTAATTTCTTTTGCTCCCTCTGCTTTGCCATAGCCATTCTCTACACCCATTGGTGTCATGTAAGTTAATGGAACACATACATCTGCACTTGTAAGATGTAGATCACATTGGTTCTAGCATAACATATTCATTCATTACTCTTATTCTCTTTGGTTTCTTTTCTACATCTTCCTGGAATCGCTTTCTTTTCATGCATATGTATGTCTATTTTCGTTTCTTTTGTACATCCTTATTTGAATTTGTACACCTCCCCATCAAATTTATTTGTCGCTTTGTTTTCATGGGATGTTGCATCCTTGATCTTATCACAGTCAAAGTCAAATACCAAATAGTCCTTTGCTGTGATCAGATCTAACAGACTAAGAGCATGCATCAGCATGCTAGAGCTCACTACCAAATTTTGTTCCTTGTCCACTCTCAAATGTTGTGCTCGATTGAGCTCAGTGCCTTGAAAGAAGTTTCTATGAAGAAGGTTATGCTCAATTATGAGGTGCTCATATTGTCTCGTGCATACGAGGAGTTTTGGGTCAAAATTATAAGATGATAGCACTACGAGGTTCTCGTATTGTGTCCTGCATATGAGGCACCAAATCAAAAGTGTAAGAAACTGCTAACAAGGCAAAAAGTGACACCAAATCCTGCCACAGTGGTCGTGTTGACAAATGCTAAAAGTTTTTAAAGAAATATCACAAAGACAAAGTGCTAGCATCTTTGGATGTAATCTGTTTTGTTAAATGTTTGCTTCGGATGTTATTTATTTTGTTTAAATTTCAATGTAATACTATTATCATGCAAAAACTATTGGATGTAATTTCTTTTGTTTCAATTTCAACGTAGTACCATTATTGCCAAAACTATTGTTGATGTTGCTTCGGTAGTGAAAGTGGCTCTAAAGAAGCACAAATGGCATATTTCTGCCTCGTTTACATTTAACTGCAACCATAGATGATCGTTGCACAAGAGATTGTTGAAAATTTTGTTGTTCCTGAAGTGAAAATGGTTCACAAATGCCCTCATCTAGGATTTACTGCAACCAGTGCAACTGGTGTGATTACTGCACAAGCAGTTATTTTGCAGAAGGACTAAAATGGATCTAAAATAGGACTACATTTTCCTTAGAAAATAGCACTAAAATAGCTCCAAGAACTAGTAGAAATTGTTGCACAAGGACTAGTAGGACTAAAATAGCATCAAAATAGGATTATACTTTCCTTGGTTTAGAACTATAATAACTCCAATAACCAGAGTGGTGGCTGCAAGGAAACTATCATAAATTGCAAATGTCTACATTTTCCTTAGATTGGAACTAAAATATCTCCAAAATAAGACTATATTTTCCTTGGTTTAGAACTAAAATAGCTCCAACATCCAGCATAGTGGTTGCAGATATGGACCTTGTGGGGTCCCCTTTAGAGATTGACATGCCACAGTGGTCTTCATGCCAATGTGATGGTATCTTCATGCCAACATCATTGCTCAAACCAGAAAGGTGGTCAGTGCAACAAAATATTGTGTTGCACAATGATAGATGGTGAAGCTACGCAATGATAGGTGGCAAGGCAAACACTTTGTGTTGTAGTCAAGCCAATGTGGCGGTCACTCCATGCCAACATCATTGCTCAAACTAGCACGGTGGTGAGCGCAACAAAAGTTTGTGTTGCGCAGGGACATGGCGAAGCTCCGCAATGACAAGTGGCAGGGCAAAAGGTGTGTGATGTAGTTAAAGCAACGGTCTCTATGCTCATGAGTAAATGGATATAGTGCCATGTGTTAAGCTCTACACTGTTGACAATGATAAGATTGTGTCTCATTATTACGCCAGTGCGGTAATCACGAGGCCAGAAAAACTTTCGAGCGAGAGCATGGGGCCGCGTAAATTTCAAAATCTCACCCACCAAGGCGCTGTAAGAAAACAATACAACGTCTATGCTCAACAGATAGTAGGATCTCGTATGCAAGAGAGAAAAAGAGATAGTATGGAGAATCAAAATTTTGATTACTATAAGACTGATACAACTGGATGCTAACTTGGCATTGGACCGAAAAAGTAAGTTCACTTGCGCGTGGACATTGAAGGGGGGTGTTAGATATCAATGCTCCACTCTCTTGTAACTACGTGGGAACCAACTAACTCTACTTGTAAGCCCCCCATATGAGGAGAAGGCATTTGAGTAGCTCAGTTATCCGATAGGTCCTGGTTTGGACACCAGATGGGGGCCATGTGTGGCCTGATGGCTGGACGGCTTCAGATAGAGTTGGTACACTGCCAACTAGGCTACATGCAAGTGTGGGAAGGCATCCCATGATTGACTGCATTGAGGGTAGATGGAGCATTTCCTGGGGTAGCCCACTCTTGGGTTGCCACTCTTGGGTTGCAGGGCCCGTTTGGAGCCTCAGATGATCCTGGATGGCGAACAGTAACCATAGGGTAGTTGCTCTGTTTTGCGCACCGGTTCTATCGTGTGGTCGGTGGCCTATTTCGGGACCGACCCCGAGTTGACCGTTTTGGGCGGACTGGGTTGGTCACCCAATTGAGCCTAACTAACTACGACTGGTGGCTATATAAGAGCAAGCCCGTGAAGCCCATTTCATCACTGGCTACAGCAAGTCTCTTCCAAGAGCCTTCGTGAAGATGTGTGCAACATTCGTTGTAGTCGGGCAGTACACCAAGTCGACCTCTCCATCCATGATGAGCTCACGTACAAAGTGATATTGAATCTCAATGTGTTTTGTGCGAGCGTGGAACACCGGGTTCTTTGCAATCGCCATGCAACTCTGATTGTCACATGATAACTGCATAGGCTTGTTCTGCACTGCACCCATGTCCCCCAAAATCCTCCTCAACCACACTGCCAAGAAGCAAAGCATGTAGATTTGTACTTAGCCTCGATAGAAGAAAGAGCAACTGTGGGTTGCTTCTTGCTAACCCATGACACAACTCCAGATCTAAGTGAGAAATAGTAACCTGTCACTGATCTCCTGCTGGCCACGTCTCTTGCCCAATCTGAGTCACAAAATCCAGTCAAGATGTTGCCCTTGGTATAGGTCATGCCATAATCAAGTGTGCCTTTGATGTATTTCAGCACTTGCATCCCTGCCCTCCAATGGTTCTCCCGGGGCTTATTGGAAAACCTGCTGAGTACACCAGTTGCAAAACTGATGTTCGGCCTCGTGTTGCACAAGTAAATCAGGCTGCCCACAAGTCTTATGTACTTTGCTTCATCCACCAATGGTGATGAATCCTCATTTGAGAGCTTCATTTTACTCCATAGGGGTACCAACTGTCTTGCACTCAGCCATGCCAAATGCCTTCAGTATCTCTCCAGCATACTTCAGCTGTGAAATGAAGATCTGTTTCGGCTCTTGCCAAACTTCAATCCCCAAACAAGAATGCATCTGTCATTTCAAACTCTCTTCCTAGCAAATGCTTCGTCTGCGAGATCTTCTCTTCATGGTTCCCTGTTATGACAAGGTCGTCCACATAAAGGACCATGATCATACACTTGCCTCCTTCTTTGAAGATATACAAATTTGCATCAGATGGGGTCCTCCTGAACCCGTTTTGTAGAGAGTAGGCATTAGTTCACTGGTACCACGCTCGTGGGGCCTGTTTCAGCCCGTAAAGTGCCTTCTTCAGTTTGTAGACTTTACCTTCTGAACCTGGGATCTCAAAACCTGGTGGTTGTTCCACGTATACCTCCTCCTTGAGATCTCCATTCAAAAAGGCGGATTTTACATCCATCTGAAACACGGGCCAACTTCCTAGGTAGCTAAAGCCAAAACACTGCGAATTGTGGTTAGTCGAGCTGTGGGAGCAAAAGTATCTTAATAATCAAAACCGTGTACCTATGTGAATCCTTTTGCCACGAGCCGAGCCTTGTACTTATCCAATGTGCTGTCGGACTTGTACTCGGTCTTGTACACCCACTTGGTTTTGATTACCTTGCATTTTGGTGGTCGATCCACAAGGTCCCAAGTGTTGTTCTTCATTATGGAGCCATACTCTGATTGCATAGCCTCCATCCACCTATCATCACCTTGTGCCTCTTCAAGACACTTGGGTTCATCAGTGCGGATCACCTTTATCATCAAAGCATAGTTGACCAAGTGTTCTTGCGCCCTTCTTTGCTCCTCTAATCTCTTGGACCGGCGGTGTTCGGATGGTTCCTCCTCAATGGCTAGAGGTTCTCTGCCATCCAAAAGCTACTTTACCCACTTCGAGAATGGCCGTTGCCATTGTGGTTCTACACGCTCTTCTTCAACTTCTTTATCTTGAATCCTCCCAAGCACCATTGGGGGAGTTTGGTCTACTGTTGGTGGTGATGCTGGGTGGATATCTTGGTCCTGGTTGTCTGGGAAGGAAGCATCCTCCTCCAATTGATGCGGTTGTTCTAAGAAGACCACATCACGACTTACACAGGGGATTCACTAGTGGTAATCAGGAGACATCACCTGTGTGCAATAAATATATGAAAATTCCCCTTTTCTATCCCCTATTTATAGGACCTTACCTTATAAAATGTACCTTCCTTCCCTTATATAACCCCCCTCACTTACACTCACGTGGTACCATACGATAAACCCTAGTGGACCCCCTGGGGCGACTTACAATTACCTTCTTATTAACAGGGTTATAGAGATGGTAACCCTTCACCTCTTCACTATAGCCCAAGAAAATACACTTCTGGCTCTTCGGTTCCCATTTGGTCTTGGTAGCATCAAGGACATGCACAAAACAGTCACATCCAAAAACTCTGAAATGTGCAGCTGAAGGTTTCTTACCAGAAAAAGCCTGCAGTGGAGTCATCCCATTCACAACCTTCATGTAGCTATGATTGAGAATGTAAACTACAGTGTTACATGCTTCAATCCAGAAAGTCTTTGGCAAATCTTTCCCTTTCATCATACTCCGGCCCATTTCACAGATGACGCGCATCTTGCGTTCTGCTACTCCATTTTGCTGTGATGTATGTGGGAGGGGTTTCTGCCTCTTGATCCTGTGACTTTTGCAGTAACTTTCAAATTCAATCGATGAGAACTCTCCACCTCTGTCTGATCTCAACTTCTTCACCTTTCTCCCTGATTCTTTCTCGACCATTACATGCCATTCGTTGAACTTACTAAAAGCCTCATCTTTAGTCTTCAGGAAGTATATCCATATCCTTCTACTGTAGTCATCGATCAGCGTCATGAAGTAGTAGGAACCACCCAAAGATTTCATCTCCATCTTTTCGCAGAGGTCCATGTGAACGAGCTCTAGAGGAGCCTTTGCGCTGTTGGCCTCTTTAGGAAAGGGTTGCCGATGCTGCTTGCCCATCATGCAAGCTTCACATACATCGGGCAGATCTGAAATTTCTGGTAGGTCTGCAATCATTCCTTTTTTATGCATCTCCTTCAAAGAACTAAGGTTTAGGTGACCAAACCTCTCATGCCACAGCTTAGTGTTCTTCACATTTGCTTGAGCATTGAAAGCTGAGAGTTCGTAGATGTTGTTATGCCGTGTACCTTTACCAACAACCTTCCCTTGAAGATCCAAAATCTATGCACCATTCTTATCGAATTGAACTTTGAGGTCTCGATCCATGATCGTAGAAATGGACAACAAGTTCCTCTTGATATCTGGCACATAAAGAACATTGGAAAATTGTTTTACAACTCCATCTGACTTGAGAGCAATCGTACCTTTTCCTTTTGCTGGACATTTTGCATCATTGTCGACTGCTACCAGGGTGTCATTCCCTACCAGCTGTAGAGAGGTATACCAATCCTTCCGATTGGTCATGTGGCATGATGCACCACTGTCAATGATCTAAGGTTCATCTACAGGTACATGAGTTGCTTCCGTGCAAATCTCCTCAATTGCTATGAACAGCTCTACTAGTACTGCCTGCGTGCTGTTGCTGGACTCTTTCTTTACTCCGTTCTTCTCATCTGCAATCTTCTTTCGGCACTCATTCTGCTTGTGCCTTGCCTTGTTGCAATAGAAGCACTTGATCTTCTTCTTTCTCTTTCTATCATCAGAAGAAGATGGGTTACCAGACTCCTTACCCTTACCTTTCTTTGATCCAGTGTAGAAAGCCGAATCTTCTCCAGTCCTCTTCTTTTGACACATCTCCTCCTCTAGAAGCATTGCATTGAAATCCTCAAAGTTGAGGGGCAAATTTCTATACTACGTATTCAGCGCCGTAACAAGACCGTCGTACTTTGGTGGGAGAATCTGTATGCACCTTTGTGCTAGATTCTCACTAGTGATGGTGATGCCAATCGCAGTCATCTGATCGCGCAGATTCTTCACCCTGGTGATGAACTTCTCTCCTGCCTTAGACTCAAAAAATTTCTCATTCACAAGTTGAGTCTCCAGATTCTGAATCCACATCTGATTTGTGGTCTCGTACTGATTTTTCAAGACCATCCATGCCTCCTCCGATGTGGTAACACATTGAATTTACGCCATGACAGAATCACTTACACTGCAGACAATAGAACACAATAGATCTGCATTTCTTCTTGTCCATGTGAGAATCGCATTCACAGTTGGTACTATCTGTTGTCTTGAATTGGCTGGATCTGGTCTCGCAACCGGCCTCACGTCCACCCCAGTAGCAGTGTCCCAAAGCTCGTATGCACTTAGGATGGTCTTCATCTTGAACTTCCAGAGTGGAAAGTTAGAGCCGTCCAACTTTTTGCTTTCGTCGAACAGTGGGATTCGTAGTCTTGTAGGCTGGGCCATCTCTCACAATCTGCTCGCAAACAAAAACACACTACCAAATCTTCTTGCTAGACTCTAGGCTCTGATACCATGTAAGAAAACAATACAACGTCTATCCTCAACAGATAACAGGATCTCGTACGCAAGAGAGAAAAACAGATAGTATGGAGAATCAAAATTTTGATTACTGTAAAATTGATACAATAGATGGCGCTGCCTCCCAACCGTGTGCTCCTGTGAAAGAAGCTTCGATGGCAAGCTGGAAACAGTAGAAGACGGAGGCTCGATGCTAAGGAATTAGGGTTGCTATAGCCAGTGATGAAATGGGCTTCACGGGCTTGCTCTTATATAGCCACCAGTCATAGTTGATTAGGCTCAATTGGATGAACAACCCAGTCTGCCCAAAACGATCGACTGGGGGTCCATCTTGAAATAGGCCACCGACCACACGATAGAACCGGTGCGCAAAACAGAGCAACTAACCTACAGTCTCCGTTCGGCCCAGAGCCATCCGGGATTATTTGAGGCTCCAAACGGGCCTCGCAACCCGAGAGTGGGCTGCCCTGGGAAATGCTCCATCTACCCTCAATGCAGTCAGTCATGGGATGCCTTCCCACACTTGCATGTAGCCTAGTTGGCAGTGTGCCAACTCTATTTGAAGCCGTCCAGCCATCAGGCCACACATTGCCCCCATCTAGTGTCCACGACCTACCGGATAACTGAGCTACTCAAATTCCTTCTCCTCATATGGGGGGCTTACAAGTAGAGTTAGCTGATTTCCGCATAGTTACACGAGAGTGGAGCATTGATATCTAATAGGCATCACGTCACGATCCCAAAATGTTTCCAAAAATAGTTTTGCGATTGGTTACACCCAAGAAAATGTTGACCCGAAGCCATGCCTAAAAATTTGATTTGTTCCCCAGTCCTTGTGGAACTTATCGTCAGTATTCACATCTCACACATATCGATACCTATTCCATTCTTTGATAGAGGGTAGATTCACTCATGTTGAGTCACTTGGTAGTTTAGGTTATTGATTTCGAATGGTTGTACATATTTGCACTCACCTACTTCTTTAAGTCTTGTAAAGCCCTTGGCTATCACCCACACTTGCCAGTTTCTATTTGTATACAGAATTTGATTCTTGGTCCACCATGGCAAAATCACATGATGATGTCATATTTCTTGATTGGAGAAGCAAGCACAATGATAACAAATATGGCAATTAGAAGTTTGAAATGTTGAGCGTTTTTCAGCTGAAGAGCTTGTGGGACATTGTGACAAAAGATGAAAAGAGACCCGAGCCTACCTCTACAACTCCTCTTATGGCATATTAGCAACTA